>NC_034183.2:50786636-51099136 GCF_002021735.2 Oncorhynchus kisutch | reverse complement strand
TAGCCATGGATGGAGATAGGGATTTGGATTTGTGGTTTTACTTAATTCTCCTTACTGGCCAATGATTATAACAGTGATTCTAATCCAACCATTAATTAACCATATATTGTTGTGCCCCTGGCCTGACAGTTCAATAAGTAGAAGGCTCATGTTAACTAACGTTGCCTACGAAAGGAAGTTAAGCTAGCGAGTGAGCAGGCATTTTAGCCAGGTAGTCTAGGGACAACAAAAAAAATTGGCGGGTGAGTCAACTACTACTACTACTTCTTCCACGTACACAAATCAGAGCCATGGACAGCCAGAACCATGGACAGCCACATGATTTGTTTTTGGTATCTTTTAGTTGTCACCATATTAGACTAAGCATGGGTGATTTGATGATGTTGAAATGGTGGTGGTACAGTGGAGGCAACTCCTGTTTTCTTTGCGACTTGCAGTAACTGTGGTTCTAAATCAATAGTTGTTTAGTAGTCCAAAAATGTTGGAAACATTAACTTGCTTGACCATGTAACTGTTACACGCACTGCTACTGCTCGTGGATATCATTATGTTTCTGCGTTCATTATGAAGGAAGTTGGAGGTAGTTTCGTGTTCAAATAATCAAAGCTTGATGATTAGTTGATTATTTGAGTCAGCTGTGTAGTGCTAGGGCAATAATCAAAACATGCACCCCTAGGGGTCCCGAGGACCAAGTTTAGGACCCCTGCTCTAACCCCAGGGATGGTGCAGTGCATTAGTCATCAGGATGTGTGATGCATTATTACCTGTGTGTTCTGCTTCTCCAAGGTGCATAGAAGAAACATGTACACACAGAGAGAGACACAGCGAGAATGAGGTCTCTGGCAATACCTGCATGTTCTGTCCCTGTTGGTGTAGTCTCTCTTTGCAGACCCCCTCGTAGAAGTCATAGTACTCCAGGAATGATTTCTCCATCACACTCCTGCAACATTCATGGAGGTTAATTAACCACCAACAACGTGCTAAAACGACTACAAATTAAAATGACTCGCCATTGAAAGCGGTGTTTGTTCTAAAAATTCATTGTGGGTCAGTGGCTTTGAACATGTCTCTTGTAATCCAATCTGTTAAGGTTCAACAATATGCCTCATGTACAATAAGGAGATTAGACGTCCCTTCAGAAAGTATTCACACCTCTTGTTGTGTTACAAAGTGGGATTGAAATGGATTACATTTCCATTTTTGAGCATGATCTACACAAAATTCTAAATATTAATGGAAAATAAAACAATTTTTTTGATTAGATAAGTATTCAATCCCCCGAGTCAACACGTTAGTCACCTATGGCAGCGATTATTGCTGTGAGTGTCTGGGTAAATCGAAGAGCTTGGAAAACCTGGATTGTACAATATTTCCCATTATTATTTTTTACATTCTTCAAGCTCTGTCAAGTTAGACAGCCATTTAAGTCTTGCCATAGATTCTCTAGACAATTTAAGTCAAAACTGCAACTAGGCCATTCAGGAACACACAATGTAATCTTGGTAAGTAACTTGTGTACATTTGGCCTGGCATTTTAGGTTATTATCCTGCAGAAAGGTCTATTTGTCTCCCAGTGTCTGTTGGAAAGGAGAATTAACAAGGTTTTCCCTCTAGGATTTCACCTGCGTTTAGCTTTATTTTTTTTCTCCCCCCCCCCCTGCAGATAAGCATACGCATAACATGATGCAGCCACCACCATGCTTGAAAATATGAAGTGGTACTCAGTGATGTGTTGTGTTGAATTTTCCCCAAACATAATGCTTTGTATGCAGTATTACTTTTGTGCCTTATGCAAAAAGGATGCATGTTTGGGAATATTTTTATTATGTACAGGCTTGCTTCTTCTCATGCCATCATTTAGGTTAGCATTGAGGAGTAACTACAATGTTGTTGATTCATCCTCAGTTTTTTCATATCACAGCCATTTAACACCAACTGCTTTAAAAATCACCATTGGCCTCATGGTGATGAACTCCCTAAGGGGTTTCCTTCCTCTCAGTCAACCGAGCTAGGACATCTGTATCATTGTAGTGACTGGGTGTATCGATACACCATCCAAAGTGTCATTAATAACTACACCATTCAAAAGGCATATTCAATGTCTGCTTTTTAAAAATGATCTATACACACCTACCAATAGGTGCCCTTTGCGAGGCAGCGTAAAAATGGGGATGGGGGGGGGGGGGGGGGACAATGCAAATAGTCCAGGTAGCCATAGTCTAAAAAAAAGAAAAACGGGTCTATATACAATGTGAGCAAATGAGGTGAGATGAGGTAAAGGCAAAAAAAGGCAGTGGTGGCGAAGTAAATACAATATAGCAAGTAAGTAGCACAATCAATGATAAGATGACAAACTCTACAGTGGAAAGTCTACACAGTTATCGGATTCACATGGAATTGTTGTTCAATTTAAATGTTTGAACATGAAATTATTTGTGATGAGAGAAATGTGTTTCCATAAGGTTAGGGCTCTGCTCAATCAGTGGCCCGCCCCTGTGAAGGGACATGGGCTATAAAACTTTTCAAACACGCCCTCCCTATATAAAGCCTTGATGACAATATAACCTCATGTTCCGAGGATGTCTGAATGGTTCAGATAATAACAACAGAACGAAGCCAACATCAGCGTGAGCGTTGGTTGCGATTGGCATAAACTTTGAACTCTTATTCACTACAGAAGGTGATACCAGCCACTGCAAACAAGGGTTAGGAAGGAACAGGGAGTATCCAGTCTCACACAACGACGTTACTACAACGTATCCAATTGACCACCAGAGAAATTCTTCAAAGGACTCGGTTTGGCAACACGGCCTTCCAACTACCACCAACCTACTGAAGCGCAGCTCAGAGTAAATATTTATTGCATTTTCCTTTTCCAAATGGGCGGTAATTTAGAATGCATAAGATACTGTATTTACGATAGCACAGCTTTGCCCTTTGTTCCTCAGTCTTCCCGCTTTCACTCAAACCCAGACCCTTTTCTTTTGTGTAACAAGCTGTCATATCTGTTCCGCCGCTAGGGACGTTTTACTTTATGACGTAATGAAGTTATAATTGTGTAATTCGGTGTGATTAGTTAGGTATTTAGTAAATAAATAATTAAACCCAATTTGTATTACTGATTCAACTTGTTGGCAAGGGTTACTGAAGATTACCAAGAATTTACAACTTTCAGATGAGACCGAATTAAGGTGATGATTAATATTGACTGCTATTAATGTAAAATATTACTAGGTCCTTAAGAGTTTATTCGGAAGATAACAGCTCTATAAATACTCTTTCGCGGTGCCCCGACTCTCTAATTAATTACATTTACATGATTAGCTCAATCAGGTGATATTAATTACAGAGAAATGATTTTACAGAATAGCATGTCATATCACTTCATCCAGCATAGCCAAAGACACAACATTGTCATGCAGTAGCAGAGAGAAGTCTATGACTAGGGTGGTTGGAGTCTGACAATTTCTAGGGCCTTCCACCGACACCGCCTGGTATAGAGGTCCTGGATGGCAGGGAGCGTGGCCCCTGTGCTGTACTGGGCCGTACATCCTACCCTCTGTAGTGCCTTGTGGTCGGGGGCCGAGCAGTTGCCATACCAGGCAGTAATGTAACCGGGCAGGATGCTCTCGATGGTGCAGCTGTCGAACATTTTGAAGATCTGAGGACCCATGGCAAATCTTTTCAATTTCCTGAGGGGGAAGAAGCACTGTGGTGCCCTCTTCACGGCTGTCTTTGGACAGTGTGTTTGGACCATGATAGTTTGTTGGTGATGTGGACACCAAGGAACTTGAAGCTCTCAACCTGCTCCACTACAGCCCTGTCGATGAGAATGGGGGTGTGCTCTGTTGGGGTGGTATGCAAATTGGAGTGGGTCTAGGGTTTCTGGGATAAAGGTGTTGTGAGCCATGACCAGCCTTTCAAAGTACTTCATGGCTACAGACGTTGAGTGCTATATGGGTCGGGAGTCATTTAGGCAGGTTACCTTGGCGTCCCTGGGCACAGGGACTTGAAACATGTTATTACAGACATGGTCAGGGACAGGTTGAAAATGTCAATGAGGACACATGCCAGTTGATCAGCTCATGCTCAGAGTACAAGTCCTTGTAATCCATCTGGGCCTGCGGCCTTGTGAATGTTGACCTGTTTAAAGGTCTTAATCTGCTACGGAGAGCATGATCACACAGTCATCCAGAACAGCTGATGCTCTCATACATGCTTCAGTGTTGCTTGCCTCAAAGCAAGTATAAAGTTATTCAGCTCGTCTGGTAGGCTCGTGTCACTGGGCAGCTTGCGGCTGTGCTTCCCTTAGTAGTCTAATAGTTTGCAAGCCCTGCCACATCAGACGAGCATCAGAGCCGGTGAAGCACGATTCAATCTTAGTCCTGTATCGCCTGTTTGATGGTTCATCGGAGGGCATAGCAGGATTTCTTATAAGTGTCCAGGTTAGAGGCCCGCTCCTTGAAAGTGGCAGCTCTACCCTTTAGCTCTGTGAGGATGTTGCCTGTAATCCATGGCTTCTGGTTGGGGTATGCATCTACGGTCACTGTGGGGATGACGTCATCGATTAACTTATTGATGAAGCCAGTAACTGATGTGGTGTACTCTTCAATGCCATCAGAAGAATCCAGGAAAATATTCCAGTCTGTGCTAGCAAAACAGTCCTGTAGCTTGGCATCTGTGTCAATCATGTTAAAACAATTATTGCACAGAGAGTGAGTCCATTCAACTTATTATCTGACTTGTTAAGCGAATTCTTACTCCTGAAGTTATTTAGGCTTACCATAACAAAAGGGGTTGAATACTTAGACTCAAAACATTTCAGCTTTTCATTTGTTATTACTTTCTAAAAACATAATTGCACTTTGACATTAAGGGGTTTTGTGTGTAGATCAGTGACAAAATGACAATGTAATCCATTTTAAACCCAGGCTGTAACAAAATGTGGAAAAAGTCAAGGTTTGTGAATACTTTCTGAAGCCATTGTATCTGGATCTAGACAATAAATGCAGTGGAACATTGACTCATCTCGACATCAGTCCACTTTGAGTTTTCAAAAGGGCCTCAAACTTTTATTTTGGAGTGAACAATCCAAGACGAACTCACCACAGGGCTTCTGGACAGGGCACCTTCCCATCCAGCATGTCACATACAGCAACGCGCATGGTCTCATGGCGGATGCACTCATTGTAGTTCTTGCTGTCCCCCGGGTGTCTCTCCTGGCAAAGGGAGTGTCAGAGGGAGCAGGTGTAAAGGGGACAATTCTCAAGACACAAAAAGTGACACATTCCACACTGGTATGGTCAGTCTGTAGCTGTTGACAGAAAATATGCTTTTCACACACACACGTTTATACAAACTTCTACAAATGGGGAAGAAATGGCAAATGGCAAATGGCAAATGGACTAAATAGACAAATAGAACACCGGCTGAAGTCAGTTATATTACGTCACAATATCATATGCCAAAAAAACAGTAGCTTTGTTGATCAAAATGGGTGCATTTCTTCAGTGAACCACATTCCCCATAAGGCTGTAGGATTTAAACTGCATTCTGGGGATTGTGGTTTGGCTTGCCAGCTAAATTAGAGGCCAACTTACCAGTAGGCTATAGGCTTACCTGTTCAAAGCCTGGCTCATTGTGGTAAGGGTTCTCAGTCATCAGAGACTGGATGGAGATCAGAACTGAGGAGATGCTTTGGGCCGGGCTCCATGCTGGCCCTGTCCAAGTCCTACACAACAACCCAGAACAAAGAGGTTTAAAGCACAAAAGATTCACGTCAGGAGCCCGCGCACTAAGCAAAATATTAAGTTTAAGTTGTATATGAACTACAGGGCTTCAACCAAAAAGTTACTGTAGACTGAATAGTAGCTCAATTTTATTCTTCGGAGTGCAAGCTTTTGAACTCCCTGTAGGTTCTCGAGACTGACCAACACTACTATAAAGAGAACAAGAGGAAGTACTTCAAAGCTGAGTCAAGGACCCATAGGTGCAAAATAGCATTATGATACATGGGCACGTTAGTCCAAGAAAAATACAAATGTATTCTATTTAAAGCAGGAGAATGATGGCATCACATCCTCTGGGCCAAAGTCACCCACACATCGACAGGGAGGGGGAGATCTGGACCAAGTCTGGGAGGAAGTGCTGACATGCAAAAAATTATCTGCGTCTCTACACAGAGAGCTGCCATAAATAAGCATGTTCGGCCAAAGAATGGCCGCTACCTGAATCTACGCCTTACAGTTGTGGTCAGACCAGGTCAGGCATTAATAATACAGACTGACTTGCAACTATTGGGCACAACTGTCTGCTGTTTTTCCATGGTCTTGTGTGTAATTAGGTGGGAATCATGATATTGATTGCAGGTCTCATCACACAGTGTCCCAAGTATATCATTTGTAAGAGATGCTATTCTATGGGCCTGGGTTTAATAGGTAGACTTATGAATGCCATGTCACATTTCGACCCCTAGTCACCCCATCCCCTAGTTAGAAAGGGAACTGGGCATAGAAGTATGGGTTGCTCAGGTGCAGCAGGTTTCCCCTGAGTTGCAGGACCCTGGCTTACCCAAGGATGCTGAGGCATACTTTGCCGTTACGGTAAAAGTTTGGGTTGAAGCGCACAGTGTTTTGGCCAGTGGTGATGAGCTTGACCCGTGGGGGGTGGATGGGGTAGTCCGGGGGGCAGCGGAACAGAAAGAGGAAGAAGCCTCCCTCGTAGGGCGTGTCGAAGGGTCCTGTGATGAGGGCATGGATCTGAGGAGGGAAGACTAGAGTCAGGACTAATATATAGGGAGTCGATGCGTTGAATATCTCCATAATTCCAAGATGGCTGTTGTTCCTCTTGCCACAGCAACAGTTCAAGGCTGTATTTTTTTGTTTAGTAAGTCCAATTTCGTTTCTTTTGACTTAGTGTTTGTACCGAGTCTGTGGGTTATAATTTGGAAGACAAACAAGGGTAAATTACTTGATAAATCCTTAAGTAAATTGTGGCCTGACTAAATTGTGTTAACTTTCTTTCAAGAAGGATCCTCCCAACCACAACTTGAGCCAGGGATAGGAGTTGTTGGGGGAAGGCGTCTGGCTAGATCAATGTACAACAGTAAGGTGGCCTGGACAGACCCCGTGGACCTAGGTTCTGGAAGTCTGTGAGCTTTACCTTAGTCATGTCGTGAGGGTCAGGAACTACAAACATACCCGGGGGAGGCTCCTTGTAGATGGACATTATATCCCTGAGGAAAGAGTAAGAGAAACTTAAGAAAATATGCAAATACACAAGGATAGTAGCCTGATCCCAGATCTGTTTGTGCTCTTGCCAACTTGGCATAACATAAAAAATTACCTTCATTTAACTAGGCAAGTCAGTTAAGAACGAATTGTTATTTTCAATGACGGCCTAGGAACTGCCTCGTTCAGGGGCAGAACGACATTATGAGATCAGTAACTCTGACCAATTAATACAAACTATTGGCCTAACTAGTAGCCTAAGTATCCATTTTCTTAGGGCACATTTTTCTACAGGATTTACCCCCGTGTTTCACCAAAAAGGCTCAAACTTTTATTTTTCCATCTATGCGGGCCAGCACCAGTGTCTCACTGGGTCATAGCTCTGATGGACCCGCTCGGAACCAAAGGCAGGCCTCTAGTACTTTTCAGCTGGAATTTACACCTCACAAAGCAACCGTTTTGATTATGCAGAGGTTGTTGACTCTGCTCTTCACAAATCCTGTCAGTCCTAGCTCTCCAACTCTAGGCGGCATGCTGCCTTCTCCCTAGTTTTCAGCTATTAGCTTCGCCCAAAACTACATATTTTGAACTACAATCCTGACGCCGTTTTAACGTTTAGAAACGTCATTAATCGTTTGCGACAGGGCTTTCGAAACATACCGCCCTTATCTTTCATCAACGGGAAAGAATCCTTTAAAAAAAAGATCCATACAGTTATGGGTGCCTCCATCCAACGAAACAACACTTCTGCTACACTTGAGTTATGCTTAGACACAGGTGTTCGGAACATGCTAGATTAAACAATCACTGTAACATGGAGATATGGACGTGTGGGAACACTAACCCTATGAAGGTGTAGAAATTATTTTTTTAAATGTGAAAATTATTTCCCCCTGATATGAAAGGTGCTTCCAAAACCGTACTGCAAGCGACGAGTGTTAACGTTCGGATTGAGTGTCAGGGCTCTTAAACAAAACTCTAATACAGAAGACGCCTTTTCAAGGAATTGAGAGTCACGATCAAGGACTACGTCTAGCTATATAAAAACAGTAGTGCAACACTGGTGTTTGTAGAAAAGTCGCGTTTATATTCACAGAAATACGTGTGGTGTGGTTCTTTCGTTTTCAGACAGCATTGAAGTTGGAACCACATCCCATATGTTGTAACAGGCAAGCCCACCAGTGTATATATGCATACTCAAATTATTACCTTTTGATTCGGAGAATGCATTGCTGGGACGTCTTCTCGTTGTCCCAGTCGGTACTTAGTGTTGGGTCCCAGGACGTTGCGTGAATCTGGGACAAGAGGCCCGCTCCGGCCACCCCCAAACCGATACCGCCCGGCAGAGCATTGGTGGCCGAGTAGGTGGGTATTGGAATGGCAGAGCCCACTATCGCGCTAAGAGCACCTGCACCTCCAAACCCGCTCCCAGTCCCCATGGTTGAGGTAGTTGCGGCTCCAGGGGCCATGACGGCTAGGCCAGTCTCCGCAGCCGCTGCTGGGGATGGCGAGGCCGGGTTAGCTCCACTCGTCGAGTGGCCCGGCAGAGAATTACCCAAACTCGGTAACAGCGGAGCTCCATTTCCCTGACTACCAACACCTAACCCAATTTCACCATTAGCAACCTCTCCTACGCTATCCGCCATTGTAAATTAGCACGTGTTCAGGTTATAGCTAGCTTCAGTTATCGATACAGTAGTTTCTTGTTTTGAGTCCGTCCTCACGCAGTCGGTAAATGAGGAAGAGCAAGGAGAGGCGAAAATGACAAAAAGCGCTCCCACGGCATTGTATGCCTTTCTTCTCGCCTCCAAACGTAGCTAATCGTGTTTAGCTATGTCTTAAGAACCTACAAACTGTCAGTCGAAAAGTTCATGCTATAATATATTACCCGTCACATTCTCAGTTACCAGTCACCAACGCAGTTTGCGGTTTCAGCCTGTTTATCGCTTAGGTTTTTTCTTCGGTTTTCAATAACCACTTCCTCTCCACAGCACAAAATACAGTTACTGCCACCTGGCTGCGAGCTTCAGAATTGTAGTTACACTGCGTCCACACCCGATTAGAGACCATTCACCCCATTAAAAAAGGTGGAAATCGCAAAGTAGCCACAACAGTAGGCCTACAGTAGTATTTGACATTTTCTTTAGAACACCATACCTTGATTTAAAACCTAAATAAAGGTGACTAGTAACTTGTAGAAGACTGCTTTAGTTTAACTTAGGGTTACAGAACATCATGGGTGTTCACTTGTATTTAAGTTAAATTCAGGTCGTCACTTTTTCCATTAAATTATTTACGTTGTACATCACCACCAGTATAGTGAATACACACAGCATTTTTACTTGGGAGCACTAGTGCAAGTCTCAATACATTAAACGGCTACATATGTATGGTTGTTGTGTGTGTGTGTGTGTGTGTGTGTAACCTTTCCTTTATCTAGACAAGTCAGTAAAGAACACATTCTTATTTACAATGGACTGCCTACCCTGGCCAAACCCGGACGATGCTGGGTCAATTGTGCGCCGCCCTATGGGACTCCGAATCACAGCCGGATGAGATACAGCTTTAAATCGAACCAGGGACTGTAGTGAGGCCTCTTGCACTGAGAAGCAGTGCCTTAGAACGCCGTTTCCAGTGTGCTCAGAAAGTTGTTACATTTGTATTTGAGGGGTGCGCACCACGAGCAGTCATTTGTTTAATTTTCTTTGTAAAAACCATCAGCACAGGCAAGTCTGATTAGGTTAAATCAGAAACATTTAATATGGCTGGGCTAAACTATAGAACAGCGGCTGCCATAGAAACAAACGGAGCATTACTTTGTCTGTGGTTGCGCCTTTAAAATGCAGAAAACCACTCTGTAGCACAAACCGTTCAAAACTAAAGACCCACATTAACGGAGCTAAACATTTAAATAAATCTGGCCCAGATTGGTGAGATGCACTTAAGGGCTACACAAAAATGAACCACGAGTAAGGAACTATCAAAACTATGAAAATATTTGTAATAAACCCTTCTTAATCTATAAACAAATGTTTGTCACAGAAAATCGATAATTGCAGTATGAATCCGATGAGGGAGGTCATTACCACTAAAAACATTTACAGGGACATTTAAGTGCGTCAGAATTTTATAGCCCATCAAATTGTGCCACAGTTCAAAATAAATTGGGAACTGACCTAGCGAATAAAACTACTCCCCTCCGTATTTGTGGACCGTGAAGCTACAACTTTGAACTTGGCGCTATACTCCAGCATTCTGGATTTGAGCCCAAATGTTCAGGCAACAGTACATGACGTCACATTTATTTGAGGGTATTTTCGTACATATGTTTTACCGTTTAGATTATGAAAGCATTTTATGCATCTACCACCCCCATTTGAAGATGTCATTTAGTATTTGGAAAAACTCACTTAATGTATTAAAGTAGTCCAAAAGTTTAGTATTTGGTGTCATATTCCTAGCACGCAATGACTAAATCAAGCTTGTGACTAAATTTAGATGCATTGGCAGTTCTTTGGATTATGCCAGAAATATGGTAAATAATGCATTAATGTGGATACTACCATGATTACTGATAATCATCGAGAGAAAGTTAAGCACACAGATCATACCCCTAAAAACATGCTAACCTCAAATCGTACAATTTATTATCTTTAATCATGGCAGCATCCGCATGAATGTAGAAGTGTTCAGAAGCATATTCTATTCTTATTTACAATAAAGGTGACAATCATTATGTACCATTCATTTCTATGAGGCACATCATAATCCGAAACTACCAACACTAGTTAAAGGCTTAAATCGAAACGTTGATATCCTTAAATAAAAAGGTGTAATTCTGGATTGTTGCGCCGCATATGAAACATTTGATCTCAAATCCAAAATATAAAGCGAAATTAAACATTTCAGCTTCACCGTCCAAATGAGGGGCGTGTACAGCCAATTTAAAATATACTTAATTTCAAGGGCTCAAAGATGTGGTTCACCCATAGTTGTCCAGAAACAACGCAGACTTCAGTGCTGAATTCCTATTCTCCCTCCAAAGTGTGCCCATTGGCTCCCCCTCATGCAATCAAAATCAATTGACAGGTCAGGTGTAAGTGGGAAGTACCTATAGTCCGTGACTACACCAAGGGTGAAGTCCTTTGATTCCTTGCGTCCCCCATTCTATCCTCTTCCAACTCAAAATGTCTGAGGGACTGCAGCGTTGACCACTAGACTGCGGGAAGTTAAATTTACAAAGAATCTTAGGAAAACTGATAATTTCCCAAATCAGCTTCTGAATCAAGTCAAAAGTAATTGTAGCACGCAATCCTGTATATCAACATTTTGTGCAGACATATTACATTGAATACACACCAAATGTACAAAGCATGCTTTTTCTATGACCGACTAACCAGATGAAACCTCTCCATGTCCTGTTAAATCTACTTCAGTGTTGATCAAAGGTGACATGTTAAATAGACAAAAGCCTCAAGACTGTGCCATTGAAGATAAATGGGCAAGACAAGATTTAAGTGCCTTTGAACGGGGTATGGTAGGTGCCAGGCACACCGGTTTGAGTGTGTTTGCAACATTACTGGGTTTTTCCACACTCAGTTTCCCCATGTGTATCAAGAATGGTCCCCCACCCAAAGATCCAGCCAACTGTGGGAAGCATTGGAGTCAACATGGGCCAAAACACTTGACACCTAGTCAATGCCCTGACAAATTCAGGCAGTCTTGCAGGTAAAACTCATTAGGAAGGTGTTCCGAATGTTCTTTACACTGTATAAACTAACAGGGATGGACAACTTATTGGGGCGGGGGCCACAAAAAAAAACTGAACTCATCACAAGGGTCCACAATGACTCGTGTCTGACAGCGCAGACAAAAAGTTATTTCCTGAAATTCTACACATTGCCATAGGGTGGAGGCAAATGCTTAAAGTTAAACTTAGCGGGGGGAAAAAAGAAATAAAATCTCAGGACACGGTCTTTCAAAATTAATTTGTAAAAATCCAACCTCAGATCTTCATTGTAAAGGATTTAAACATCATTTCCCACACTTGTTCAATGAACCATAAACAATTAATGAACATTCACCTGTGGAACAGCTGTTAAGACACTAACAACTTAGACAGTAGGCAATTAAGGTCAGTTCTGAAAACCTAGGACACTAAAGTGGCCTTTCTACAGCCTGAGAAACACCAAAAGAATGATGCCCAGGGTCCCTGCTCATCTGCGTGAACGTGCCTTAGGCATGCTGCAAGGAGGCATGCAGATGTTGCAATTTATTGCCCTGGCCACGTCTGTACTGTGAGACGCCTAAGGCAGCGCTACAGGACGGACAGCTGATCGTCCATTGTCACACACTGACACACATAAGAATGTGTTCTTAACTGACTTGCCTGGTTAAATAAAAGGTATACATTTTATTTTTATTTTTAAGTAACACCTGCACAGGATCCGTACAGCCGAACATCAGACCTGCGGGACAGGATGGCAACAACTGCCCGAGTTACACCAGGAACGCACAATCCCTCCATCACAGTGCTCAGACTGTTCGCAATAGGCTGGACTGAGGGCTTGTAGGCCTGTTGTAAGGCAGGTCCTCAGACAGGTAACAACGGCATCTATGGGTACAAACTCACTGTCGCTGGACCAGACAGGACTGGCAAAAGTGCTCTTCACTGACCAGTTGCAGTTGTGTCTCACCAGGGGTGAAGGTCGGATTCGCGTTTATCGTCCTAGGAATGAGAGTTACACCAAGGCCTATACTCTGGAGCGGGATCGATTTGGAGGTAGAGTCTGTCGTGGTCTGGGGCAGAGGGTCACAGCATCATCTGACTGCCTGCAGTGACAAGCTCAATCTCAACACTGTGCATTACAGGGTAGACATCCTCCTCCCTCATGTGGTTCCCTTCCTCCAGGCTCATCCTGACATGACACTCCAGCATGACAACGCTACCAGCCGTACTGCGCGTGATTTCCTGCAAGCCAGGAATGTCAGTGTTCTGCCATGGCCAGCAAAGAGCCTGGATCTCAAACCCATTGAGCACATCTGGGATCTGTTGGATTGGAGGGTGAGGGCTAGGGCCATTCCCCCCCAGAAATGTCCAGGAACTTGCAAGTGCCACGGTGGAGGAGCGGGATAACATCTCACAGCAAGAACTGGCAAATCTGGTGCAGACAATGAGATGCACTGCAGTACTGGTGGCCACACCAGATACTGTTACTTTTGACCCCCTCTTTGCTCAGGGACTCATTCCATTTCTGTTAGTCACATGTCTGTGGAACTTGTTCAGTTTGTCTGTTGTTGAATCTTATGTTCATATAAATATTTACAGGTTAAGTTCCCTGAAACTTAAGTTGACAGAGGACGTTTCTTTTTTTGCTGAGTTTATGATAACTGATAATCAACTGGGCCCCACCCTGGTCGGCGACACGAACATGCTTACATAGCTGGTCCCTAGACTAATTTACCAATCTAAAAATGCTTTGCTGACATGGGCTGAATTGGGTCACACCTACATTATGAAATTGCACCTTGTGTATTCTATTAATTCTAACTCAACAGCAAGTTGAGACCCAGACTTAATTGCTAAGAAAGTCCACATCCCTGTACTAGTACATTTAGCTTATATTGCATTCAATGTGATAAGGTAACTAGTACTTTTAGTTTACCCATCTTTAAGTCCAGCATCCAAACACTGAAAATAAAGACTGACAAGTTTAGTTATCCCAACCATTTATTCAGACAGACCGTCTAAACCAAAGTGAGCTCTTACGTAAAACTTCTGAAAAAAAGGGGAACATAAAAAGGCAGGATTTGTAGTCGTAGATTTTGTTTGGAATGGCGGTGCCACGGCCTCATGGACTTCGATTCCCTGGGAGAAAGGTGACGGAACAGGGTGTGACTAAATTACATAGCGAACAGGATGAGGAACGCCACCATGAGACAGAAGAGCCCCATGGCCTCGGACAAAGCAAAGCCCAGGATGGCATAGGAGAAGAGCTGCTGCTTCAGGGAGGGGTTCCTGTCAACAAGAGAACAAGGACTGGAAGTTACACTTTGGCTGGACGACAGCACCAGTAGCAAATTGTTAGTTAATTATATGAACAGGCTCAAACACTTCATCAATACTCTTGCGGTAAAACGTTGCATTTCTCTACCACCCACATAATCACAACTATTATTTTTCATCAAGTTTTGCTTCTGAATCTGCTCACTCCCACAAAGGGTTGAATTCCTTTTCGTTCATCAGTTACCTGGCATAGCCGATGATCAAGCTGCCGAACACCGTTCCAATTCCAGCCCCTGATCCAGCCACTCCCACTGTGGCGGCTCCAGCGCCGATGAACTTGGCAGCCGTGTCGATGTCTCTGGAGACAGCGCTGGTCTGGAACCCCCGGGTTAGAAGAGAGGCCTCACCAACAGGCAATAGGGTCTGGGGAAGAAGCAGGGGCAGAGCAATCAAAATCAGAACCTAGAACCGAGACAACCATACAGGTGTAGATCGTATAAACACCCATCCCTCAAGTTTAAAAATCTAGGCGCACAGAAATTTGGGAGCACTATGCAAAATCTCAGGTAATAAAGCTAAAAACCCTTAGTTTCTCTTCGCACACTGGTGCGCCCAAATTTTCATTCCACGTTGCACAGAAAAATATTTAAGGCGGATAAAGTGGTCACACGAGTCCTGAAGGGACCCGTGGAAATGGTCACGTTAGTATTTCACCAGACAAGGATTCAAAATGGTCTAGTGTTCAGGATAAATACAACTGAAAAGAAAATAAGGGTTACTGAAGTGTTGAAAAACAAACCTTATGAACAAGTGGCCTTATCACAAAAAGGGGCAATTGGCAAAAGGTTTACACAAACCTAAGCACAGAATTGTGAGCAATGTTACGGTCACAGGGTTTCATTTTGGTTTGAAGAGAGGCTCACCTGCTGCTCACTTCTGGCTTCAGGTCTGTTGAAGACTGAGACCGAGACTGGCCGGGCGAGGACTCTGGACCCCCCACGCAGCTGCAAGAGACAACTACACATCAGACTACTAGACAGACTTAGAAGCTTGTAACAAGCTCTACTTAAGTCATTACTATCAGACTGCCAAATGTAGGTTACCCTGAGGTGAGTTTCTAGAGCACGCCAAGATTATGACCCTACAGAGTTGCATCTAATAGTCTAACGTCTAGGAAGATCGAGGCATCAAGACTGTTAGAATGGCAATATCATGATTAGGGTTGCAAAGGGTCAAAAACTTCCTGGTAAATTTCCATGGGAAGTTAAGCCCGGGAATTTTGCTTAAATTCATCAAAAAAGTTAGTGAACTTTGTGGGATACACAAGGTAATTCTAGGTCGTGTGGCAAATTCTGGTTAAACTATCTCCAATTCAATGGAATTGCAACCCTCCGTATGCACAGTGCATTTTTCGACCATCACATGTACAGCTGAGTCTCAAGATCTTGCCCACTAATGAGATGCTATTGAGCCCAAACTACTACACTGAGCCAAGGACTACATGCTTACAATACTGGATGGGGTGAATATTTTTTAAGACAATTTTGGTAACTGGTAAATAGTAGCCTACAGCAAAGTGTTTAAATAATTTAACAATTTCTGCTAGTTAGTTTTAGCTTGCTTGAGCCTGCTAACTGAGGTGTTAATTCACCCGTTTCCATACAGGTTTAATTTTAAAAACATCTTACAAAAAGAGTTGCTTAATTTAACCGCTTAACTATTTCTGTACATGGAATTGTAATCTTTTCTAATCTTTACAGGAAAATGCCACAGGCACTGTGATGTGTGGATACATTTCAGTGCAGTTATTGTATAAGGAAAGGCTGTGTACATTTGCAAATACTGTGCCAAATCATGTGAAGAAAACAAATGCAGAATCATCTGGCCAAGTGCATAAAGTTCCCTCAGCGCTCACAACCGCTGGCAAGTCACTACTTCTATGCAAGGTGAAAATTATGACTAGACACCTTATCGATAGCAACAGCTCATGGTCCTCCTGGAATCAGAAGTTTTGTTTGACTCAATGGAGGAACGTAGTCAGAAATGCTGATAAAGGTCTTGCTCGAGCTGTGCACACAACTGGTTCACCTCTGACGCTCACAGGCAATGTGTATTGGAAGAGATTTCTGGACGTTCTTCGCCCAGCATACACCCCTCCAACCAGACATGCTTTATCCACTCATTTGCTGGGTGCAGAGTTCAAGTGAAGGTCAAGCAAATCAGAGAAAGCAGACTATTGCAATCATCTCTGATGGGTGGTCAAATGTTTGTGGGCAAGGAATAATTAACTATAGCATCTCCACCCCTCAACCAGTATTCTACAAGAGCACAGACACCGGTCTCTTCAGTGCAGATGCGCTGAAGGAAGTCAATGACCTTGGACCATAGAAGGTATTTGCACTGGTGACAAACAATGCTGCAAACTTGAAGGCTGCTTGGACTAAAGTAGAGTACTACCCACACATCACACCCATTGGCTGTGCTGCTCATGCATTAAATCTGTTCCTCAAGGACATCATTGCCATTGCACTGAAAAGAATGTCTACTCTACAAGAGAGTTAAGGAAATGTTGGGTAATGTGAAGAGTCATCAAGTTATAGCAATCTATGTCACCAAGCAAAGTGAGAAGAATAAGAGCACCACATTGAAGCTGCCCAGCAACACCCGTTGGGGTGGTGTTATCATCATGTTTGACAGTCTCCTGGAGGGGAAGGAGTCTCTCCAAGAAATGACCATATCACAGTCTGCCGATACAGACAGCCCCATCAAGAGGATCCAACTGGATGATGCATTTTGGGAGAGAGTGGTAAGCAGCCTGTAGCCGTTGCACAGATTGAGGGAGACCATGCCATCCTGTCTGATGTTGACTCTGTAGAGTCTGTACTGCCCTGCTCACTTCACGGTTAGTCCAAGCAGAGGAAACTGAAGTGTGAAGACCACTGCCTGAAGCCCATACACGCCACAGCGTACATGTTGGACCCCAAGTATGCTGGCAAGAGCATCCTGTCTGGTGCAGAGATCAAAAAGGCATGTGGTGTCATCACTACAGTGTCTCGCCACCTTGGCCTGGATGAGGGCAAGGTTCTTGGCAGTCTGGCGACGTACACTTCCAAGCAAGGGCTTTGGGATGGATACATTATGGCAGCCGTGCCAACATCTCAGCCACCTGGTGGAAGGGACTTTGTGGATTTGACGCTCTTTACCGTTACCTCCATGGGTCTTCCAAATGGACAATGACCCCAAGCATACTTCCAAAGATGTGGCAAATGGCTTAAGGACAACAAAGTCAAGGTATTGGAGTGGCCATCACAAAGCCCTGACATCAATCCTATAGAAAACATGGGCAGAACTGAAAAAGCATGTGCGAGCAAGGAGGCCTACAAACCTGACTGTTACACCAGCTCTGTCAGGAGGAATGGGCCAAAATTCACTTAACATATTGTGGGAAGCTTGTGGAAGACCACCCGAAACATTTGTCCCAAGTTCAATTTAAAGGCAATGCTACCAAATACTAATTGAGTGCATGTAAACTTCCGACCCACTGGGAATGAAATAATTACACATTATTCTGACATTTCATATTCTTAAAATAAAGTGGTGATCCTTCCTGCCATGACAGGGAATTTTTACATGCTAGATCTAGACTGATAAGGCACAACTGGCAGAGCATCAAACAGGTGACATTGTAGTTGTTTCAAAGAATACATACCACAGCAGGTGAGGTGACAAACTTAGCACAGGCGTACATGGCTGGTGCCTGTGAAGAGAGATTAGAAATTACATTTTTTTAACTGCTAATTCTGACTTTTCTTTACAATGGAAGGCATGCACAATTCTTAGCTACAGCCCACTACCTAAACCAGCTCTACACTGCTAAAGGTAGGTAGACTAAAGGTGACCTGAGCTCTTCCCGGATGCACATGGTCAAGCATTTGACCATGTGCATCCGGGAAGAGGATTTGCAAAAAGCAGACTAAAGTCCTGTAGTAAAATCTGACTGTTTAAACTTGAGGTGACAACTCCGCACAAATAAAGAGTCAAGTTACAAAGTTACAATCTTCACACCCAAGCCATAAGACTATTTGATTAAGTGAAATTGCATGAAAACTAGCAAGGCTTGTTTGAATGCGGCAAGACGCCAATGAAGTATTAAAGAAAAAAATATTTCAAAACACTAAATTGGGTGCTGAACTATGATCAACTTCGACATCCAGAGATGTCTACAGCTAATTAATCCAATTGCGTTGGTAGCGAGGTAGTATATTAGTGCCTGCGCGCATAAGGCCCAGACAGGCAAGCTAGCCTTCTAGCTATGAATTAATACAAATCTAACTAGCTAAATTCAGTGTAAAAGATAATACTTTTAGTGCAGTACACCCCTGTCGCCAATACGCCCCTGGGCCGGCAACGTTAACATTAGTACGTTAACATTAGCACAAAATACAAATGAAGGATTCACCTTGGGGAAACCTAAACTATCCCAAATCAAATGTCCATGCGCGAATGGGGCTTATTAAACCCATGTCACATGCAGTGAGGGTAGCAGCGATTTGCAAAAAGGACGAAAGATTAAAAGGCTAGTTGACTGACCTGGGTAACGTTAGCCAGAGCTAGCTACGTTTAAGATACTTCAGGCGGACACTGCTAACGTTAACAGATAGGAGGGAGCAGTTGGCTAGCCAGCTCCAGACGTGAAGGTCAAAAATGACCCAGACACCAATACAGGATTTAAAGACAATGACGCGGCATTTGGTACAGGACACAAACTATAGCATTTGATAGAAATTGTTAAACGTCCTTCTCAATCCTCAGGGACATGAATCCATAATGACCGAAAACATGCACTGGTTCACTAGGCCCAGATATGGACGAGCAAGTCAGACATTTTGCAGATGCTTCACCTCATCTTAGAATCGGTTGTATTTCAATGCATGGATTTGCAAGTTAACATTTGCATGTTTATTTCCCAACAGTATGCGCGGCTGCCCATGTAGACACTTCTCTTGTAAGAATTCAACAGCACGAATAGTCACTGTAAAATGTCATTCTTGGGAAGAAATCATTGAATGGCCGTCAACTTCACCTACAATGCATGGATAACGTTAGCTAGCTAGCATGCTAACAATTTCTATTCGTCCCAGCAATGCAGACAGGACATTTCAAAATATTCACAACGCGATTATAAGCTTTGCGAAATGACAAAAATATGTCACACTGAAACCCTAAACTACTAACTCACCTTAATGTTACAGTACACACGGGGTCCTCGATTACTAGCTCACAGCAGCAGTCAATGTGCACTCTGACAACTGTCACCTTGTTATTTATAAGCTTAGTGCATACGTCCTAAACGTCCATTGGACAAAAGGAAACCTCCTTCGACTGTGATTTCCTTTTTATCTTGTCACTACTTTTAACCTAGCCTATAATGGAGCTTTCAATGAACTACAATAATTGCAATTGGTTGACAGTATTTTTGGGCGGCTGGGGGACTCGAACGCTAAGGTATAGTAAGAATGGACTCGAATACTATTCCCTTTCCCCATTGGACCATATTTGGACCAACCTTTCAAACTACATCCAGTGTCCTCGATTTCTATAGGACAGTGTATAGGACGTCCCGCCTACTTCCAACATTTTAGGAGTAAAGGAAATTCTGTCTGCTTTAAATGACGTACTGCTTGTAAAGGCTTCATACAATCATCTATAACCATATGTTATACTTTATAAAGGGTTCATAAGTGTGCATTAATGTGTGACATAACCACCAATGTCAAATGTGACATAACCCACTATGTCAAATATGACATAAACATGTGCTTTATAAAGGGTGGCATAAGCAACGCTTAATAATGGCCTTATAAATCATTCAATTGAGGTGTCACAAAGCATGCATCTTGGTAGAGCATTGCAATGCCAGGATATTGGGTTCAATTCTTGGGACCACCCAACCATATACAAATGTATTCATGTATGACTGAAAGTCGCTTTGGATAAAAGTGTCTGCTAAATTTGATATATTATATTATATTTCCCAAAAACATTTCTAGGATGGCCAAACCTTTTTCCCTCTTGGTTGTATAGTCAATATGGGACCTGACCTCAACTTCCCCAAAAACGTTGTGCTGCAGGATGACACACTTTAAAATGCAGTCATTCAAAGCCAAAACCGTTGGTATGGCTCTTTTAAAATCCATAAAATAGTTTTACCTAATTCTGTTTTTTCCAAAAATCTGTTCTTTTGGTTTTGGTTTTCCAGGTTTCACAATTTTTTTCTGATTTTCCACAGTTAACACTTTTTTAATAGAAAAACAACTAAATTGGATTTTCTGTGTTCACAACAATTCTTAAACCACATCAGGGGATGACAAATCTAAGAAATGTGATTTTTTTTAATGTTGTTGCCCTTTAATTCAGTGAGCATGCCACTGTTGTTTGGTCAGTGGTTTTCTTTAGTGCAGTAAGCACACATGTAAAGTGAACACTCCATATTATTCATAGTCCCATGAAATGACACCATATACAGTGCCTTCGGAAAGTATTCGGACACCTTGACATTTTCCACATTTTGTTACTTTACAGCCTTTATTCTAAAATGTATTAAATAAAAACAATTCCTCACCAATCTACACACAATACCCCATAATGACAAAGCAAAAACAAGGTTTTAGACATTTTAGCAAATTTTTATAAAAATAAATAAATAATAATATCTTATTTACATAACCATTCAGACCCTTTGCTATGAGACTGGAAATTGAGCTCAGGTCCATCCTGTTTCCATTGATCATCCTTGAGATGTTTCTACAACTTGATTGGAGTCGACCTGTGGTAAATTCAATTGATTGGACATGATTTGGAAAGAGACACACCTGCCTATAAAAGGTCCCACAGTTGACAGTGCATGTCAGAGCAAAAACCAAGCCATGAGGTCGAAGGAATTGTCCTTAGCGCTCCGAGACAGGAGTCGGTCAAGGCACAGTTCTGGGGAAGGGTACCAAAAAATGTCTGGAGCATTGAAGATCCCCAAGAACACAGTGGAATCCATCATTCTTAAATGGAAGAAGTTTAGAACCACCAATACTCTTCCTAGAGCTGGTCGCCCAGCCAAACTGAGCAATCGGGGGAGAAGGGCCTTGGTCAGGGAGGTGACCAAGAACCCAATGGGCACTCTGGCAGAGCTCCAGAGTTCCTCTGTGGCGATGGTTGTCCTTCTGGAAGGTTCTCCCATCTCTGCAGCACTCCGCCTATCAGGCCTTTATGGTAGAATGGCCAGATGGAAGCCACTCCTCAGTAAAAGGCAAAGACTCTCAGACCATGAGAAACAAGATAATCTGGTCTGATGAAACCAATATTGAACTCTTTGGCCTGAATGCCAAGCTTCACATCTGGAGGAAACCTGGCACCATCCCTACGGTGAAGCATGGTGATGGCAGCATCATGCTGTGGGGATGTTTTTCAGCGGCACAGACTTGGAGACTAGAATCGAGGCAAAGTTGAACAGAGCAAATTACATTGATCCTTCATGAAAACCTGCTCCAGAGCGCTCAGGACCTCAGACTGGGGCCAACAGGACAACAACCCTAAGCACACAGCCAAGACAATGTAGGGGTGGCTTTGCAAAAACATTCTTTAAACCTATTTTCACTTTGTCATTATGAGGTACTGTGTGTAGATTGATGAGGATTTAATACATTTTACAATGAGGCTGTAATGTAACAAAATGTGGAAAAAGGGAAGGGGTCTGAATACTTCCCTAAATGCACTGTATAAGCCTGGGATATATGGGATATCGATTCAAAGTTTGCCTTAGTGGGAGTGACCATAGAATTCTATAGGATTGACCTTACTGAGGAAAGTACTGAGGAAAGTATCACCATTTAACAGTCAAAAAGTCATAATTATTGCTAGACCCTGCCTATTTCCACAATTTAACTAATTAACATTTGATTTGAAACCTAACCCTAACTAATGAAGAGCAAGTTTGATGCGTTGGCCCACCATAACATTTGCGCCTTTGGGCAGAAGTGTCTGGGAATGAGATTGGGTGTAATGTGACCAACATGACATCACTTTAGAGCATATGCCATTCTTCAGCAGAACATGTCACCCTTTATAAAGCATATTCTTCATAGTGGGTTATGTCACATTTAACATTGGTGATTGTCACACAGTTATGCCACATTTATGAACCCTTTATAAAACATGACATACGGTTATAGATGCTTTGTAACCCATTTATGTAGTGCTTATGAAGGCTTTTTGAAGCCTTTATAAAATGAAAGTCGTTTAAAGCGGGATCTAAAATTCAACAGCAAATTCCGCTGCATACAAATACATAGGCCTTATATATCAAAATATATCAAAGAATACATGATTATTTAGTTAATTTCAGCAGACCAAATACGGAAGGTATATAGCCAACAGAATAGCCTACCTCTAAGCAATATCAGGTGTGCCTCACCTTGTCATGGGATGATAAGGGGGTCTCTGGATCCCCTGGAACAGGGGTATGTGCAATGCGGTCGGGGGTACGCCAAATAAAAATATGATTCACTTTCAAATAAAACAATTCTTCACATTTTCATACAGTCCATTTATATTTTCATACCAGCTCTACTGGTAGTACTGCTGCTAGAACTGCTACTACCAGCAGTACTACACCTGCACCTGTCGATGACACAAATTGTTCTGCTTCCACGAGTGCATCCAATGCTACCATCAGTAATTCTACATTTGGTGTTAGCCCAGCTAGCATGGACACTGACAGATGTGAATCTGATGCAGCCGAAGAGCTATTGCCCCCTTACCCGGAAAAGCACCGAACAACAGACAGGGACGTTGGACCATCGAAGAGGCGCAAATATGATGAGAACTACATTGATTTGGGTTTCACTTATATTGGGAGTAGTGTCTTTCCTCAGCCACAGTGTGTTATATGTGCAAAAGTACTATCTCACTACTCAATGAAACCTTCACTCTTGCGCAGACGTTTCGAAAGAAAACATGGAAATTTGAAAAATAAGCCATGGAGTTTTCTGAGCAAGAATTAAGACTTTTGAGTAGTAAGACATGTATAAAAGTAACAGATACCATTAATAAGAAGGGGCTAGAAGTGTCTTATATGGTGAGCTACCGACTGGCTAGGACAGGCAAGCCCCATGCTATTGTGGAGGACTTAATTCTTCCTGCTGCCGTGGATATGACTGGGACAATGCTGGGGGAAAAGGCCCCAAAAAACTATACAGACAAATGCCTTCATCAAACAACACTGTTTCACGACGCATCAGTGACATGGCAGGAGATGTTTTGAAACAATTACTGTTTCGCATACTAGCCAGTGAATTCTATACGTTACAGCTGGATGAGTCAACAGATGTGGCAGGCCTAGCACATATCCTGGTATATGTTCACTACGTTTATGGGGGGGTCAATTAGGGAAAACATCCTCTTCTGCAAACCACTGGAAACCAGGACAGCAGAAGAGGGTATTTTTAAAGTACTGGACAGCTTTATGACATCAAATGAACTTTGGTGGTCAAGATGTGTTGGTATCTGTACTGATGGCGCAAAAGCCATGACAGGGAGACATAGTGGAGTGAAAACGCGCGTGCAGGCAGTTGCTCCCGACATCACTTGCGTACACTGCAGCATCCACTGAGAGGCTCTTGCTGCCAAGGGAAAGCCTGATGGCTTGAAAGACGTTTTGGACACTACAGTAAAAATGATTAACTTTGTTAAAGCACTCTCGTGTATTTTCTGCACTATGCAATGATATGGGCAGCGACCATGTAACGCTTTTACAAAATACAGAAGTGCGCTGGTTATCAAGGGGCAAATTATTGACACGTTTAAAAAAAATTGAGAGACAAGCTTAAAGTTTTCTTTACTGACCATAATTTTCACCTGTCTGACCCCTTGCATGATGAGAAGTTGTCAAATGTGATATAGCGAAGCACCTGAGTGAGTTGGGTGCGCAATTACGCAGGTACTTTCCCGAAACGGATGACACATACAACTGGATTCGTTATCCCTTTCATGCCCTGCCTCCAGTCCACTTACCGATATCTGAACAAGAGAGCCTCATCGAAATTGCAACAAGCGGTTCTGTGAAATTTTAATCAGAAGCCACTGCCAGATTCCTGGATTGGGCTGCACTCAAGAGTATCCTGCCTTGGAAAATCACGCTTTTAAGACACTGATGCCCTTTGCTACAACGAACCTATGTGAGAGTGGATTCTCGGCCCTCACTAGCATGAAAACTAAATACAGGCACGGACCGTGTTTGGAAAAGGATTTAAGACTGAGACTCTCCCAATAGAACCAACATTGCAGAGTTATGTGCATCATTTCAAGCACACCCTTCTCATTAACCTGTGGTGAGTTATTCACAATTTTCAATGAACAAATAAGGTTTTATATGTAAGATGGTTAAATAAAAAGCAAAATGATTATTATATTATTATTATTTGTGCCCTGGTCCTATAAGTGCTCTTTGTCACTTCCCACAAGCCGTGTTGTGACGACAACTCACTCCTTCTTATGTTTAATAAATGTATAGTGTGTGTGGCAGACTTACAATGAAGGCAAAAAAACAACATTTAAGAGTGCACTGACCCTGGTGCTAGAGGGGGTACGCAGCTGGAGGTTGAATGTTTGAAGGGATACGAGGCTATATAAAATTTAGGAACCACTGCCCTGGAAACTTTATGACATGAGACGGTTGTCAAATAAATTGTGAATGGCATTGTCATTTCTCATTCTGTAAAATATGGGATGTGCTATTATTATTTTATTCTACAATTGTCACACTTACATAAATGACCAATTAAAGACTAGTCAACTGAAATGCAAGAAAAGTAGATGAAATTAAAAGCAAAACAATTATACAAAGACCAAATCGGAAACTGTGGTGGGGATACACTGGACATAAACAACCAAAACTTTAAAAAACTTCCTATGATGTGATGTCTGGTGTGTGTAGCCTGAAACCTGTAATCAGCCTCCAGACTTCCTTGCAGCACAAAGCAGTGAGGTTCTCGCTGTGGAACCCAGGAGGGCTCACCACCCAATGCTGGGGACCGTCGCCGGAGGCCCCGGACTGGGTACTGGGTACTGTCGCCGGACGCTCTGGACTGGGTACTGTCGCCGGACGCTCTGGACTGCCGAGTCGCACTGGATACCTGGTGCCGGTACTGGTGGTGCCGGGCTGAGGACACGCACCTCAGGGCGAGTGCGGAGAGGAGGCACAGGACGTACTGGACTGTGCATCGTAGAGCTGGCACAATGCATCCTGGCTCGATGCTCACTTGAGCCCGGCAAGTGCGGGGCACTAGCACAGGACGCACTGGGCTGTGTAGACACACCTTAGACACAGTACGCAGAGCCGGCGCAGGATATCCTGGTCCAAGGAGGTATACTAGAGACCAGGAGCGCTGAGCCGGCACCATCCGTCCTGGCTGGATGCCCATTCTAGTCCGGCAACTGCGAGGAGCTGGAATAGAGCACACCGGGCTAAGAATGCGAACTGGAGACACCGTGCGCATCTCTGCATAACACGGTGCCTGACTAGTTACACGCTCCCCACGGTAAGCACGAGGAGTTGGCTCAGGTCTCCAACCTGACTCAGCTAATCGCCTCGTGTGCCCCCGCCAAAAAACAATAATTGGGGGTGCCTCTCGGGCTTCCTTGTTAACTGTGTCCCCTCGTATCGTTGGAGTTCCTCCTGTGCTATCTCCACCTGCTTCCATGGCAAGGTCTTGTCCCCTGCCATTACCTCCTCCCAGGTCCAGGATGTCCTCCACTCATCTTTCTCCCGGGCCTAGGATGTCCGCTCCTCATTTACACGCTGCTTGGTCCTTTTATGGTGGGTTCTTCTGTCACGGCCGTCGTAGGGAGGAGACCAAAGCACAGCGTGGTATGCGTACATTCTATTTATTATAAGAATGAACACTGAACAAAACTAACAAAACAAATCATGACGCTACACAAAGCATGCTGAACAGGCAACTACACATAGACAAGAACCCACAAGTACCCTAGACAAAATGGCTACCTAAATATGGTCCCTAATCAGAGACAACGATAAACAGCTGCCTCTGATTGGGAACCAATTCAGGCCACCATAGACATACAAATACCTAGACTTATAAAAAAAACTAGACATACAAAAACCCCTAGACAATACAAAAACCATCATACCCCCACCCTAGTCACACCCTGACCTGACCAAAATAATAAAGAAAACAAAGATAACCAAGGTCAGGGCGTGACAATCTCCGACCCTACCATAGCTCATTCTCTGTCTCTCTGCCACCATTGTCAAATGTCGAATGGCAGCTGAAATGCAGACATGAAAATTTACTTAAAAAGGTACAATCTGCAATAGCACTTCAATTTAATTATAATTTCAATGCATGATACCCATAGATTATTGAATAACTTAACCATTATTAATCATACATTTTATAAAGCCCTTTTTACATCAACAGTTGTCACAGGTAGCCTAGCGGTTAGAGCGTTGGGCCAAGAACAGGAAGGTTGCTGGATCGAATCCCTGATCTGACAAGGTAAAAATCTGTCATTCTGCCCCTGAGCAAGGCAGTTAACCCACTGTTCCCCGGGTGCCAAAGGCGTGGATGTCAATTAAGGCAGCCCCCTGCACCTCTCTGATTCAGAGGGGTTTGGTTAAATGTGGAAGACACATTTCAGTTGAATACATTCAGTTGGACAACTGACTAGGTATCCCCCTTTCCCATAGTGCTTTAACAGTAACCCGGCCTAGACCCTAAGATCAAGCAACAGCAAAAATATAGTGGCCAGGAGAAAAAAGAGAGAAAGTAAGAAAAACTAGAGAGGAGCCTGGCTCAGGAGGAGAGGTCCATTAATTTTTGTCAGTAGCGGATAGAGGTTAATAAATCCTAAAAAATGTAAAATTTGATCAAAGTTTGTTTTAATAAAAAAATAAAAAATTACCCCGTTTTCATGGTATCCAACTGTTTTAGTAGCTATTATCTTGTCTCATCGCTACAACTCCCGTACGGGCTCGGGAGAGATGAAGGTTGAAAGTCATGCGTCTTCCGATACACAACCCAACCAAGCCGCACTGCTTCTTAACACAGCGTGCACCCAACCCGGAAGCCAGCCGCGCCAGTGTGTCAGAGGAAACACCGTGCACCTGGCAATCTTGGTTAGCGCGCACTGCGCCCGGCCTGCCACAGGAGTCGCTGGTGCGCGATGAGACAAGGACATCCCTACCGGCCAACCACTCCCTAACCCGGGCTAAGCCAATTGTGCGTTGCCCCACGGACCTCCCGGTCGCGGCCGGTTACGACAGAGCCTGGGTGCGAACCCAGTCTCTGATGGCACAGCCCTTAGCCACTGCGCCACCCGGGAAGTTTGATAAAATGTTGTTATATTATACTGAACAAAAATATAAATATAAATACAACATGCGTTGGTCCATATAAACAAAATGCTTATTTCTCTCATATTTTGTGTATGCATTTGTATACATCCCTGTTAGTGAGCATTTCTCATTTGTCAAGATAATCCATCCACCTGACAGGTGTGACAAACCAAGAAGCTGATTAAACACCATACTTGTGCTGGGAACTATAAAAGGCCACTCTAAAATGTGCAGCTTTGTCACACAACACAATGCCGCAGATGTCTCAAGTTTTGAGGGAGTGTACAGTTGGCATGCTGACTGCAGTAATGTCCACCAGAGCTGTTACCAGAGAATTTAATGTTAATTTCTTTACCATAAGCCGCCTCAAACGTTATTTTAGAGAATTGTCCAGCCGGCCTCACATGTAAGACCACATGTAACCACGCCAACCCAGGACCTCCACATCTGTCTTCTTCACTATCGGAGTATGTCTGTCTGTAATAAAAGCCCTTTTGTGGGGAAAAACTGATTCTGATTTGCTGGGCCTGGGTTCTCAGTGGGTGGGCCTGGCTGCCAAGTGGGTGGGCCTAGGCCCTTCCAGACCCACCCATGGCTGTACCCCTGGCCCAGTCATGTGATATCGATAGATTAGGGTCTTATTTATTTATTTAAATTGACAGATTTCCTTATATGAACTGTAACTTAGTAAAATCGTTGAAATTGTTGCATGTTGTGTTTATATTTTTGTTCAGTATATACCCATATTTTACACAATGTGACTTCTCTTCCCTTTAGATCAACTAACGACAACTTACCTCGTAGCTCGTGTCGACACATTTGTCCCTTTCAAAATCTCTGTGATCAATTTGGTGATCACTTTAGGAGGGTTCAGCCTTTGAAAACAAATGAAGTGGCCCGAATGTTACCTAGTTACTCTCAACTTGACCAGAATCAGGCAGGTTTATGACTTGGTGGCTTTGATAACTAGTAACAACCCCCTACATTTCTATACAGTGCCTTGCGAAAGTATTCGGCCCCCTTGAACTTTGCGACCTTTTGCCACATTTCAGGCTTCAAACATAAAGATATAAAACTGTATTTTTTTGTGAAGAATCAACAACAAGTGGGACACAATCATGAAGTGGAACGACATTTATTGGATATTTCAAACTTTTTTATAAAATCAAAAACTGAAAAATTGGGCATGCAAAATTATTCAGCCCCTTTACTTTCAGTGCAGCAAACTCTCTCCAGAAGTTCAGTGAGGATCTCTGAATGATCCAATGTTGACCTAAATGACTAATGATGATAAATACAATCCACCTGTGTGTAATCAAGTCTCCGTATCAATGCACCTGCACTGTGATAGTCTCAGAGGTCCGTTAAAAGCGCAGAGAGCATCATGAAGAACAAGGAACACACCAGGCAGGTCCGAGATACTGTTGTGAAGAAGTTTAAAGCCGGATTTGGATACAAAAAGATTTACCAAGCTTTAAACATCCCAAGGAGCACTGTGCAAGCGATAATATTGAAATGGAAGGAGTATCAGACCACTGCAAATCTACCAAGACCTGGCCGTCCCTCTAAATTTTTCAGCTCATACAAGGAGAAGACTGATCAGAGATGCAGCCAAGAGGCCCATGATCACTCTGGATGAACTGCAGAGATCTACAGCTGAGGTGGGAGACTCTGTCCATAGGACAACAATCAGTCGTATATTGCACAAATCTGGCCTTTATGGAAGAGTGGCGAGAAGAAAGCCATTTCTTAAAGATATCCATAAAAAGTGTCGTTTAAAGTTTGCCACAAGCCACCTGGGATACACACCAAACATGTGGAAGAAGGTGCTCTGGTCAGATGAAGCCAAAATTGAACTTTTTGGCAACAATGCAAAACGTTATGTTTGGCGTAAAAGCAACACAGCTCATCACCCTGAACACACCATCCCCACTGTCAAACATAAAGCAAAATCTACAATGGAATGGTTCAAAAATAAACATATCCAGGTGTTAGAATGGCCCAGTCAAAGTCCAGACCTGAATCCAATCGAGAATCTGTGGAAAGAACTGAAAACTGCTGTTCACAAATGCTCTCCATCCAACCTCACTGAGCTCGAGCTGTTTTGCAAGGAGGAATGGGAAAAAATTCCAGTCTCTCGATGTGCAAAACTGATAGAGACATACCCCAAGCGACTTACAGCTGTAATCGCAGCAAAAGGTGGCGCTACAAAGTATTAACTTAAGGGGGCTGAATAATTTTGCATGCCCAATTTCAGTTTTTGATTTGTTAATTTTTTTTGAAATATCCAATAAATGTTGTTCCACTTCATGATTGTGTCCCACTTGTTGTTGATTCTTCACAAAAAAATACAGTTTTATATCTTTATGTTTGAAGCCTGAAATGTGGCAAAAGGTCGCAAAGTTCAAGGGGGCCGAATAATTTCGCAAGGCACTGTAGCTAGCGTAGTAGACGGGTTGGTTGAAAATTTCGCGAAAATTATGGACGTCCATCGATGGGGGTTGAAGCCGTGCTTTGTTATGATTCTGAATGGTCAGATAGCTAGCTAGCAACAATGGGTGAGTACGTTTTGAATGGCCCAGTGCCCCGTTGGGTGGAGATTTCACTTAAGTACCAATGGAAGGTTCTAAAATGTGCTAAAGTGGTTCAAATAGCGAACCCCTAATTATTATTATTACTCTTCTTCTTCCATAAGGCAAAATTTAAATGCAAATTCCCATGAGATGGTGAAGACTCGGATGGTGCAACCTTGCATGATGGTAACGAGCCAAGGGCCAAACCCTCTCATGCAATGCCAACATTTTCCAGACTAGTACCTAAAACAACGTGGCCTGTGTTGACCAATTATCATTCACGTGGGCGTGCTCTGGCATATAAATCAGTCACAAATGTTAAAGTTTTTCGAAACACTGTGAAGACTGAACATATTCAATCACATTCACAATCACATGGCGCTATAACGGGCACATGTTTATGTGTCTTTATTTATTTTTTTACTCAGAGTGATGAAATTTGGCGCACATACTGAGGGAAATGAGTCTAGCTAATCTGCAAAGTATGGTTCAGGTTTGCCTCATGGTGGTGCTGTTGAACATTAAAAAACATTCTTGCAAGCTTATTGGCTCATAGCGGCCATATTGTTTGAGTTAGAGTCATGGGTACATAGATGCGGTCCCGGAGAAGAAGACATTTAAAGTAGTCAACATCATTGAAAATTGTCCAAAAAAACTCAAAAGCGTAATATTGCATGGCCTGTTCGATGTAGAGTTCTGATATTTGTCAAGCGTGGTAAACAGTATAGAAGCAGCTCATGCTACGGCAATGTGTCCAATTTGTCCTAATGGTGGCACAGTGAGCACACAGCTGAACTCCAACAACCCTTGCAGCTTTAATTTTGTCTAGATTTTTTTCAGGTTAATGCTAATATGGCTTAAATTCGCTAGCTAGCTAACCAACAACTGTAAGAATGTATTTGATAGACAACAAGTGCTCATTGTGAAAATGTATTTGTTTTCAATAAACGTTTGGCGATGAAATACTGTATATACTGAACAAAAATACGCCCTGACCTTAGAGAGTCTTTTATTTTTCTGTTTTTGGTTTGGTCAGGGTGTGATTAGGGTGGGCATTCTATGTTTTCTGTTTCTATGTTTTCTATTTCTTTGTTGTTTTTGCCATGTGTGGTTCCCAATCAGAGGAAGCTGTCTATCGTTGTCTCTGATTGGGGATCATTGATAAATTGGTATTTTCTGTTTGGGTTTTGTGGAGAGTTATTTTCTGTTTAGCTTTTTTTTTTGCCTTGCAGAACTGCCCGCGGTCGTTTTTCTACTTTGTAGATGAACGTTTGCCACGTATACCACGCTGCACCTTGGTCTCCTTCTTCAACCCACGAGAGTCGTTACAGTGGCAGCCGGAGGAGGTAGGGAACTGGTCTGTTTGCCCAATATAAAGGATCAAAACTGGCAGAGGAATAAAAATAGCATAAATAGGAAAGTATACCAGTTTCACTTGAAGACCCGGATGTTGACAACTGTGCCATACATATTGCAAAATGGTTGGGAAGAGATTTGATGTACTGATTCCATGGTACAGGATGTGAGTTGATATATATATATATATATATATAACAACAAGATTCAAGACTTTGTGCTTTTCAGCTAAAATTATTCTTGCCACCAACAAAATGTTGAATATTTGGGCCATAAAATCATCTAAGCTCTAGATTTTGTTGTGAGGATGCAGAATCAATAGACCATTTATTTTGGTATTGCCCTCAGGTAGCCTGTTTCTGGTCCAGGTTCAGGAATGGCTGAAAATGCATAGCGTTAATCTAAACTTGACCCTAGAAATAGTACTGTTAGGTCTGGAGAGACCGGTTCAGTCAATTACTAATACTCTTAGTAAAAGTATTTATCTTCAACACTATCTGTGGATTCCATTCGATTAAGATAGATTGAAATTGTCCGTTAAACATCACAGCATAGTTGAAAGATGTGTTGCGTAGAAACCCGAAGTGAGTGGCCAGCAGCGATAGATGGAATGAGCTGAGGGTTGGTATGTGGAATCGGAGACAAGAGGGAGTGGAGTTGCTGTGTGGGAGATCAAATAAAACATAATAAAAGTACATTTGAATGACACGAAGTGGTAGTGTTTTTACAACTAATGCCGGTTTGCCTGAGGCTGATGGATGTGCAGGTGTTTGTACACATGCATATACACATACTCTCATTCAAATAAACACATACAACGTAATAGTGCCAGAAATGCACACAAACATATACAGATGGCATTGCTGTTTATGATTTTAGTAGTTCTTTATCCTTTGTTTTAAATTGATTTTGTTCTATAACTTTTTTTGCATTGTTTTCTGTTTTTCTTCTGTCTTTTCCTTTTTTCTCTTTAGTTCATTCTCTTAATAGTTGGTGCATTAAGGGGGGTTCTTGGGGGTGGGGAATGGAATTAATTGTATTTATGATTTTTTTTTTTCTTCCTGCGGGAGGACTGTGGGATGGGGTCTCGAATGGTTGCGGGACAGCTATTGGGGAACTGTGGGGGGGATCTTGGAGGGTTCGGGTTCACGTTTTTTGGCCTGGTGGTAGATCGGTCAACGTGCCCTTGAGCAGGGCATTGACCCTGGATGCTTCTGTGTGTCGTTCTGATTGGGAATCTGTTGGATGACTGGTATGATGTTGTTGAGGGGCTTCACTGCAAGTATATTGTATGTTTCGAATATTCAATAAATAAAAATAATTACAATAAGAACATACATTTTTAAGAGAAAGAAATATTAAGGCTAGGAAATATTCTGTGCACTGCTCAAATTCAGACTGGAAATATGGGGGGTGGGGTGCACAATTATATACTGGCAAATTAAATAGTTGGTAATAAGCTCCAAGTTTTGCCAGTCTGCCATGTATCGAGAATGGTACTTTGGCTATAATGAAAGCCAGTTGGTCAATCATTGACACGCCCTGACCTTAGAGCCTTTTTATGTCTATGTGGGTTGGTCAGGGTGTGATTTGGGTGGGCATTCTATGTTGTGTGTTTCTATGTTTTGGTCGGGTATGGTTCTCAATCAGGGACAGCTGTCTATCGTTGTCTCTGATTGGGAATCATACTTAGGCAGCCTTTTTACCTTTTGTAATTGTGGGAAGTTGTCTTTAGTGGCACAAAAGAGCTCGTAAGCGTCACGGTTGTTTTGTTAGTTCTTGTTTTTGTTGGCGACATTCATTCAATAAAAAAATGTAAGCTCACCACGCTGCACTTTGGTCCACTTCTTCAGACTATCGTGACAATCATTCTTTTCATCTATCGCTTCATCAGAAAACCTTCACAAATATCATTACATCTATTCATACCTATACTGCTGAAACTATTTCCCTGATCTATTTTTCCAGCTGTAGTTAACCACAGGAAAATATACATTTTTCACAGGTTGTTAGACAGACTGACATCATAAACCGATGTCCTCCACCGACATATTTGGTGGTGTGCCACCTTACCCTAGAAGGCCTTGTCAGAAGGTGAGTGTAGCTGGTGCATGAAGTCAGGCGCAGGAGAGCAGAATGAGTGAGCAACGTACTTTACTCAAGGTAACAATTACACTTGACCAAAACAAGACGGTAAAGATGACGGGTGCTGTGTTCACCCTGCGTTAAAAAAACAGCCATCAAAATAAACCTGAGCATGTAATAATCCCGCACAACACCCTGGGGGAAACAGAGGGTTTAAATACAGGAACAAATAATTGTGAAATGGAAAACGTGTGAAAACAAAAACCAAAGGGAAAAAGTGGATTGGCGATGGCAAGTAGACCGCTGACCGCCGCCCGAACAAGGAGAGGCACCGACTTCGGAAGTCGTGACAGGCCTATTTGTTTGAGCAGCCTCTTCTGCAAGACTGAGAGAACATTAGTTTGCAGTGCACACCAAGTGTTTACTTGATAGCTACCTAAACAAATAGCTAGCTAGAACAAAGTGTTAAGATTAAATTCAGTAAAAGCAATACAAACAAAAGTTGTCCAGTAGGCATCTACAGAGGGAGCTAAGAGCTGTGTTGTCAGTCATTTCCCAGCAACTTTTGACCAGAGCAGATAGGGTCACATTCAACAACAAAAAAAGTGCCATCTAAAAAGGTTATTCGGCTGTCCCCATAGGAGAACCCTTTGAAGAACCCTTGTTGGTTCCAGGTAGAAGAACCATTTTGGTTCTAAGTAGAACCGTTTGGGTTCCATGTAGAACCGTTTCCACAGATGGTTCTACATGGAACAAAAATGGGGATAGCTTAAGAGCCCTTTTAGAACCCTTTTTTTCTAAGACTAGGGAAAAGGGTGCCATTTGGTATGAAGTAAAGTTGTCTAAAGTGCAGTTCATATAGAAGAGAGCCCTATTTGGTAAAACACCAAGTCCCTATTATGGCAAGAACAGCTAAAATAAGCAAAGAGAAAGACAGTATATCAGACACATCTCAACATCAACTGCTCAGAGGAGACTGCGTTAATCAGGCATTCATGTTCGATTGCTGCAAAGAAACCACTACTAAAGGACACCAATAATAAGAAGAGACTTGCTTGGGCCAAGAAAAATATGCAATGGACATTAGACCAGTGGAAATCTGTCCTTTTGGTCTGAAGAGTCCAAATGTGAGATTTTTGGTTCCAACTACTGTGTCTTTTTTGAGACACAGAGTAGGTGAACGGATCTACGCATGTGTGGTTCCCACCATGAAGCATGGAGGAGGGGGTGTGATTGTGCTTTGCTGGTGACACTGTCAGTGATTTATTTAGAATTCAAGGCACACTTAACCAGCATGGCTACCACAGCATTCTTCAGCAATACGGCATCCCATCTGGTTTGCACTTAGTTCCACTATCATTTGTTTTTCAACAGGACAATGACCCAACACACCTCCAGGCTGTGTAAGGGCTATTTGACCAAGAAGGAGAGTGATGGAGTGCTGCATCAGATGATCTGGCCTCCACAATCACCGGACATTAACCCAATTGAGATGGGATGAGTTGGACAGCAGAGTGAAGGAAAAGCAGCCAACAAGTGCTCAGCATATGTCTTCACAATTATTCTACAATGTAGAAAATAGTAAAAATAAAGAAAAGCCCTTGAATGAGTGGGTGTGTCACGTTAACCTCCGCTCCCCCTCTCTGGTGCTCATTGTCGCCAGTTGTCATTATTACGCACACCTGTCACCATTGTTATGTGCACCTGCGAGACTCACCTGGACTCCATCACCTTCCTGATTACCTCCCCTATGTCTGTCACTCCCTTTGGTTCTTTCCCCAGGTGTTATTGACTCTGTTTCAGTGTTTATGTAGGTATGCTACTCTTGTTTGGTTCAATGTTCATTTATTCAATTCACTCCCTGTACTTGCGTCCTGATTCTTAGAATACACGTTACAGTGTGTCCAAACTGTTGACTCTTTCTGTATATGTGGCCACTGTAGTGACCTTACTCCTGACGTAGGGACCTCTTAGGAGTTTATCTAGTAATTTAACTACATTTTACAGTAGCTTGGTGGTAGTTGAACTAAAATCAAATCTAGGTAAGGTTTTCAGTAGATAATTACTTTTTTGCAGTGTAACTAACTATTGGAACTACAAACTACTTTAGGCAATACGTTTTATTTTTTGGTATCAGACCTGACTAATTTTCACTTGAAACACAATTTATGTGTTGACCGCAAAGTTGTCTGTTAGTTTAGTTTGTAGTCTATGACATATCAGTTTTTCATACGATAATGCTTCACAAGTAGTTTGGATATAGTGACCTACTTTTTCAAAGCAACTTTAGTTAAGTAAACTTATTAGTAGTTATTAGTAGCTTGGTAAACTATGTTTTCAGAGTAGCTTCCCCAACACTGCATGTGACCCCTACTAAGAGAATACATTAGGTTGCTATGCACATTTTTCTACATCTTCACACACTTCACCAAAAGTAATGAGGTCCATATCAAGACAAGTCTTGTTTTTTTCTTTACTAGCGGGCCTAGAGTACATTATCATATTGTGTCTTTCTCATCTAAGCCAAATCTTAATTCCATAATCCATTTTACATCTACACAATAAACCAAGCTGCATGAAGACCCAATAAGGCACAACTTGGTCCTCTTTGCCACCTCCTTTCGACTATCTACCGTAAATTATCTAATGGGAGATAATCAATCTGGTTGCCATCTCTTCTGAATCAATCGACTGAAGTGATAACCTCAAAGGTGCTGACTCACGCAAGTAGGTGATTTGTTGATCAACCCTAAAACCCTAACCTCCAAATCGATCCCGCTCCAGAGTATAGGCCTCGGTTTAACGCTCATTCCTACGACGATAATCGCGAATCCGACCATCACTCCTGATGAGACACAACCGCGACTCGTCAGTGAAGAGTACTTTTTGCCAGTCCTGTCTGGTCCAGCGACGGTGGGTTTGTGCCCATAGGCGACGTTGTTGCCGGTGATGTCTGGTGAGGACCCGCCTTACAACAGGCTTACAAGCCCTCAGTCCAATCTCTCTCAGCCTATTGCGGACAGTCTGAGCACTGATGGGGGGATTGTGCGTTCCTGGTGTAACTCGGGCAGTTGTTGCCATACTGTACCTGTCCCGCAGGTGTGATGTTCGGATGTACTGATCCTGTGCAGGTGTTGTTACACATGGTTTGCCACTATGAGGACGATCAGCTGTTCGTCCTGTCTCCCTGTAGCGCTGTCTTAGGCATCTCACAGTACAGACATTGCAATTTATTTCCCTGGCCACATCTGCAGTCTTCATGCCTCCTTGCAGCATGCCTAAGGCACATTCACGCAGATGAGCAGGGCCCCTGGGCATCTTTCTTTTGGTGTTTTTCAGTGTCAGTAGAAAGGCCTCTTTAGTGTCCTAAGTTTTCATAACTGTGACCTTAATTGGCTACCTGTTAGTAAGCTGTTAGTGTCTTAATGACCGTTCCACAGGTGCATGTTCATCAATTGTTTATGTTTCATTGAACAAGCATGGGAAACAGTGTTTAAACCCTTTACAATGAAGATCTGTGAAGTTATTTGGATTTTGACAACTTTTCTTTGAAAGACAGGGTCCTGAAAAAGGGATGTTTCTTTTTTTGCTGAGTTTAGTAATTATGTAACTATACTGTGTTTTGCAGTAGCTTTGTGGTAGTTGAACTCAATTCTAATGTAGGTATTGTTTTCGGTAGTTAATAAATGTTTTGCCAGATAGTGGTGTAGCTGCCCAGCAAACATGTTCACATTGGCCAATGCAGGCTAAAATATTGGCCCCATGTAGGCTGCCAACATTGGGTCAATGCTCATTGGCGCCACGGCCCCCAAGGCATTTTCCCAGGGCTACATTCAGTTCGATTAAACGTTTGATACTTTGCGTAATGGTTTGTACTGAACAACACGTTTGCTCCATATGGTGGGTGTGGCGGGATGTGGCTTGAAGCAATGAGTGAGGTATTTAAAGGACAGTGGCCATGCTGACAGCGTTCCACAACCCACAACCCAACCCCTCCCTATTTTTCAACTGGTCATTCAGTACAGAACCCTTTGCATTTAATTAAATGTTGCATTACGTTTCTTCGTACTGAACGTGGCACCGTGTAGGCAGCCCATATCCGGTTAAGCCAGCCCTCACTTTACCTGAAATAAATCTTTATTTTTCCAGAAAACATGCCCACATTGGCACGAAGTGGCCCCAAATCAGGCTAAAATAATGGCCAGCGCAGGCTGCCCATATTGGGCTGATGAGCCTTTGATATTTTATAGGAATGTATTTATTTCAAATGTATTTATCACAAGTTAAAAGGCATTTAGGAAATTTGATACACTGTATCAGAAAGACAACCAAGTTGTTACTTTCATACATATATTTTTTCCAAGGGAAATGAAGTTTCTATATGTCACATGCACTACAACTGTTTGCAAACCATGACGCCAAATATTCTAATGATACCCTGTCTCTAGCTGGGCTTGGTGTGGGCTAGCATGTGCTGGGCTTTGTGTGGGCTAGTCCGTGCTGGGCTTGATGCATGCTAGCCCCTGTTGGGCTTGGTGGGGGCTAGCCCGTGTTGGGCTTGGTGTGGGCTAGCAGGTGGTGTGGTGTTGTAGGCTAGCCCGTGTTGGGTTGGTGTGGGCTAGCCCGTGTTGGGCTTGGTGTGGGCTAGCCCGTGTTGGGCTTGGTGTGGGCTAGCCCGTGTTGGGCTTGGTGTGGTCTAGCTCGTGTTGAGCTTGGTGTGGGCTAGCCAGTGCTGGGCTTAGTGTGGGCTAGTCAGTGCTGGGCTTAGTATGGGCTGGTCAGTGCTGGGTTTGGTGGGGGCTAGCCTGTGTTGGGGTGTTGTAGGCTAGCACATGTTGGGCTTGGTGTGGGCTAGCCCATGTTGGGCTTGGTGTGGGCTAGCCCGTGTTGGGCTTGGTGTGGTCTAGCTCGTGTTGGGCTTGGTGTGGGCTAGCCAGTGCTGGGCTTAGTGTGGGCTAGTCAGTGCTGGGCTTAGTGTGGGCTAGTCAGTGCTGGGCTTAGTGTGGGCTAGTCAGTGCTGGGCTTAGTGTGGGCTGGTCAATGCTGGGTTTGGTGGGGGCTTGGCTGTGTTGGGATGGTATGGGCTAGCCTGTGTTGGGATGTTGTAGGCTAGCACATGTTGGGATGTTGTAAGCTAGCACATGTTGGGGTGTTGTAGGCTAGCCCGTGTTGGGTTGGTGTGGGCTGGCCCATGTTGGGCCTCGGCTTTGCGCTGGACCCTGTTGGGCTGGTGTAGGCTATCCCGTGTTCGGCTTGGTGTGGGCTGGCCCATGTTGGGCTTGGTGTGGGTTGGTGCGGGCCGGTGTACGCTAGCCCGTGTACGGCTTGGTGTGGACTGGCCCATGTTGGGCTTGATGTGGGTTGGTGTGGGCCGGTGTAGGCTAGTCCACACCAAGCTCAGCATGGGCTAGCCTACACCGGCCCACATCAACCCCAACATGGGCTAGTCAACACTGGCCCACACCAACCCACATCAAGCCCAACATGGGCTAGCCCGAGACTGAGTTCACCATCACGGCTGAAAGTATGCAGGTACAGTGGGGAGAACAAGTATTTGATACACTGCCGATTTTGCAGGTTTTCCTACTTACAAAGCATGTAGAGATCTGTCATTTTTATCATAGGTACACTTCAACTGTGAGAGACGGAATCTAAAACAAAATCCAGAAAATCACATTGTATGATTTTTAAGTAATTCCTTTGCATTTTATTGCATGACATAAGTATTTGATACAGCAGAAAAGCAGAACTTAATATTTGGTACAGAAACCTTTGTTTGCAATTACAGAGATCATACGTTTCCTGTAGTTCTTGACCACACTGCAGCAGGGATTTTGGCCCACTCCTCCATACAGACCTTCTCCAGATCCTTCAGGTTTCGGGGCTGTCGCTGGGCAATACGGACTTTTAGCTCCCTCCAAAGATTTTCTATTGGGTTCAGGTCTGGAGACTGGCTAGGCCACTCCAGGACCTTGAGATGCAGGACCTTGACGGAGCCACTCCTTAGTTGCCCTGGCTGTGTGTTTCGGGTCGTTGTCATGCTGGAAGACCCAGCCACGACCCATCTTCAATGCTCTTACTGAGGGAAAGAGGTTGTTGGCCAAGATCTCGCGATACATGGCCCCATCCATCCTCCCCTCAATACGGTGCAGTCGTCCTGTCCCCTTTGCAGAAAAGCATCCCCAAAGAATGATGTTTCCACCTACATGCTTCACAGTTGGGATGGTATTCTTGGGGTTGTACTCATCCTTCTTCTTCTTCCAAACATGGCGAGTGGAGTTTAGACCAAAAAGCTCTATTTTTGTCTCATCACACCACATGACCTTTTCCCATTCCTCCTCTGGATCATCCAGATGGTCATTGGCAAACTTCAGATGGGCCTAGACATGTGCTGGCTTGAGCAGGGGGACCTTGCGTGCGATGCAGGATTTTAATCCATGACGGCGTCTCTTCAAGTCATTGACCAGGTCCTGCCGTGTAGTTATGGGCTGATCCCTAACCTTCCTCATGATCATTGATGCCCCACGAGGTGAGGTCTTGCATGGAGCCCCAGACCGAGGGTGATTGACCGTCATCTTGAACTTCTTCCATTTTCTAATAATTGCGCCAACAGTTGTTGCCTTCTCACCAAGCTGCTTGCCTATTGTCCTGTAGCCCATCCCAGCCTTGTGCAGGTCTACAATTTTATCCCTGATGTCCTTACACAGCTCTCTGGTCTTGGCCATTGTGGAGAGGTTGGAGTTTGTTTGATTGAGTGTGTGGACAGGTGTCTTTTATACAGGTAACGAGTTCAAACAGGTGCACTTAATACAGGTAACGAGTGGAGAACAGGCGGGCTTCTTAAAGAAAACCTAACAGGTCTGTGAGAGACGGAATTCTTACTGGTTGGTAGGTGATCAAATACTTATGTCATGCAATAAAATGCAACTGAATTACTTAAAAATCATACATTGTGATTTTCTGGATTTTTGTTTTAAGATTCCGTCTCTCACAGTTGAAGTGTACCTATGATCAAAATTACAGACCTCTACATGCTTTGTAAGTAGGAAAACCTGCAAAATCGGCAGTGTATCAAATACTTGTTCTCCCCACTGTATATTGCACCCCCGTTCAAAATAACCTTCCACTAGAACAGGCTCCAGTTCATCTACAGAGAGCATAGGAGGCCGAATACCCACATGGGGCCAATGAGGTCAGGTTTGCTGGGTAACTACTGGAACTACACACTAGGCCTACTCTTTTTGCAAAAATAAAATATGGGTGAAGTAGGCAATCATTTGTCTTTTTCAGCATCAGACCTGCTTAATTATCACTTGAAACATATGTTTTGTGTTTAATAGGCTTAATTACACATTCTGTAATTATGATGTAACCCTATATTCAGTAGTCAATAGTCATCAACAATGGTCCTGGTTGGGTATACAAACAATGTAATTACAATGCCATCTTGTTACTTTTTAAAAGTAACTTTAGTTAAGTAAACTACATTTTTCTTAAGTGTCGCTTTAGTGTAGCTTAACTTCTTCCAGTGTGAAGTTATTGGTAGCTTGGTAAACTATTTTCAGAGTAGCTTCCCCAACACTGTCAGTAAACATCATGTAACCTTTTGATTTCATGGCTTTAGCCAATAAGTCACTTCACTCTTGTCATTCTTGTCCATATATTATTTAATCAACAAATAGTTCCAAGGTAGAAATGTTAACTACATCCACTTAATTGACAAGGGCTTTGTCTCCACCTGTTGGTGACAATGTGTCTGTACACTACTGTGAATTGGAGCCACTGGTGGTGTGTGTGTGTGTGTGTGTGTGTGTGTGTGTGTGTGTGTGTGTGTGTGTGTGTGTGTGTGTGTGTGTGTGTGTGTGTGTGTGTGTGTGTGTGTGTGTGTGTGCGTGTGTGTATATGTGTCCTCATAATTCACCCTTCCTATGGTCTCTTGTGCATGAACTGGAACAGTGCTGAACAGTGCTGTGCCTGTTCGAGTGAAAGGTTATTTTGAACGGGAGTGCAATATACCTGCATACCTTCAGCAGTGATGGTGAACTCTGAGTCTCTTCTCCCCAATGACCTGAGCTGTCAGACCTTTCCTTCTCTCCGTGTCAAGATGTCTATATCATTTTAACTGCCGACCTGAACATGGGCCGCGCTGGATTATAGTGAGGGTATAAATCAGCCCCAAAATCTCTCTCCTTCTCCTCCCAACCCCATTTCACCACCACCACCCTCCACTTCCACTTTAAACCAGCATGTCTTCTCTTTCAACCGCCATATTGCTTTCACCTACAGTATCCTGGAGTTTCAGATCAGTGCAGATGAAGAAGAGGAGACGAAGGGAGGTCACGTTAGTCTATTGAGATGCACCCAGTGTGTCCAATCATCTATGACTCATTGATGCCATGTTGATACACCACAAGTGAGGTTCTTGTAATTAATCAACCTCTCTGCTGCTCCTCTGTGCTTGGTCACGCTCTAACAACCCTAACTGCCATTGGACAATAACCCAAGAATGCGTAACAACTGTAGTACCACTGCTGTAGCCAAAACGGACATTGACAGCCGTGAATATAAAATCTAAAGCTTCTAAAAGAAAGGATTTGGTCAAAACGCCAACATTATCTCTATAAAGTTACTCCGTTACTGTTTACAGATGTCAGGAATCTGGATGTATCTTGAAGTTTGTTAGATACAGTTCACCATGCAGCAAGATGTAGAACTAATGAATGCAAATCCTCATTTGGTGGGAATACGTTGAACAAACTCAAGTTGACACATAAAACATGTAAACACATTCAAAGCCGTATGCATGTGGTGATATTGAAATCTGAAAAATTGCTCCTTTTTTTAAAAGGATTGGTATGAAATCATTGTCTTATGGATATTCAGTATTTGCAATAAAAGGTCACTTTTGCATACATTTATGCTATTGGATAAATGAAATTGGTGTGTCTTGTGTTTTCAAATTATCGAGGGATAATTGTTGATGAATTTTTGTGATTTATAATGCGTTATCCCTATCACCAAAGTTCTATAGATACAACCATAAATATTATGATTTCCTAGTTGTGCATTTCCTCTATATTCAGGCTATTTTACAAATAATATGCTAAAATAAAATGTTATACAAACTGAAAAACAGAACTGGGATGATGTTTTTACAACAGAACCTCAAAATAATGTCCTAGTTTTATTTTCCTCTGATGACAATTTTAGTGAGACAGGCAACATTTACGGCAGATAAGAACAAAGGAACGGACCTTTTGGACGTTCACTATGAATTATGAATATGCAAAGCATCTAGATATGGCCATGGTCTGCTTCTCATTCAATGCAGTATAACTCTTGTAAGAGGATACACGAGTAGATCATCCATAATATATTCCCAATTATACAGAATATCATAAAAACGTAGGCATATATTGGGACCGATATAATTTCTGTCTTCCCTTGTTGTTGTTTTTTTCATAATTTGCGGGGTATGAAGAAGGGGAGGGGGTATGGGTTCGTCCTGTCCTGAAAATAGCGAGACAAACCCTATTCATATGCGAAGCTGCTTCACTTCAGCAGGAGGAAGATTTGATATGTTTTACAGATGACAAGAGCAATAAATTATGGCGCCTTTACAAGCTGCAGTGAGAGACGCACAGAGTCAGTCTGCATGCTGTTGGGGGGAAGAGGAGCGACGTAGAAAGGGTGGGGGGGTTGCATTTATATGATAGAGATGTAGAAATAACCATTGAGAATCCCTAATAATTCAGTAGAAGTCAGACTGCAGTAATACCCTATCTAATCCACATTTCATCTCACGTTTATACTGTTCTGGTAGTTATTGAGATTTGCTCATTTGCATTTCAAGCGTTATGATTCTGTAGGGGTGTATGTGCTAATTCAGACCATCAGGTGGCACTATCTTCTCAGTGGTCAGATATGGTCCTTAAAAATTCATTCTAAATTGCTTTTTTTCCCACTTTCACTTTCATTCTACTTAGTTGTATGAAACCCTTCACTTTTAACCGAATCTGAATATAAATGCTCAGCCTCAATCTATTTCGAAATACCCAGCTATAAACTATGCGTTAACGGGAAAAGCCAGGTGGCAGTTCATCCATCATAGCTCATCATTAGGATGGTTCATATTCATTGCTCATCAATAATCCAACATATTCATCCAGACATTCTCTCACACAGAGTGGACTACCAGGTATTCTACAGCACCGACAATGGCTGTATCCATCCGTTATGCATGACTCAAATCGTTAAAATAAATTAGAATAAAAAATGAATAATGCATGATTCAATCATCCACATAATGTACTGGACGCAGAGAATTGAGTAGTCCGGTCATGATTGTCCAGATTTGAGATCTTTAAAACAATTTCAGTTTGATTTATATGAATATTACAAATTCTCCTGGTCACATGGGGTTGTGAGGGAAGTGGGTTTTAAATATACTTTCCTGTAGCTTGTGAATGACAAACCTGCTCACTAGAGTGGAAGATTGTACCCCCTCAAGGTGCCGTTGACAATTTCAACTTTTGAAATATACACCTTGAATACCTGAATCGAATACCTGCATTTCCTGCCACCTAAATCATCCAGAGATGATCCTTTCCCTCCTCTAATTGGCTCAAGGGGAAGCTCTTAACTTAGTGTCTGCAGTCAGATCAGCTGAACCAGTGTCAAAACTTCAACCAGCAGCTTTGGCTTCTGTAGGTATGTAGGCTATCTAACAGCTCTCCAGAGTGCCAGCTGACATCAAAGGGTGAGAATTTCACACTAAAGTCAAACACGGTGTCGCTACTCACTACGCAGCTTCATGCAAGTCATTGTAAATTAGAGACATAATTCAATGAATGTATAAAAACCATAGAAAAGCCACACTAATCATGTTTTCACAACAGTGGGCATTATTGGTCATTGGGCAGCCATTTTGGGGGTTGTGAGACCCCTCTTTCTCAAACCCACCGGCATAGACGTGATAAAAAGTCTAATAGGTCTCCATTGTGGGGAAGTTGGAGGCTCTGAGAGGGTTTTACGGGCTGACGGCTGTTGTCCACACGGATGCCGATAAACCCACACTCAGATGTGTAGAGTTTCCCAACCAGCTTAGTGTGTGTGTTTGTGTCTGCGCATCTGTAGACGTGAGTGTATGCTTGTGCGTGTGTGTCGAAGAGAGAGAGAGGTGGAGTGGTTGATGGAGATTGAGGAGATATGGTGAATGTCAAGGGGGGAGGGGGGGGGGGTGTTCTGATTATGTTTTTTCGTGAGGGCTGGGAAAGAGTGAGGAGGTGGTTTTGTTGTTTGTGTTTTGGTGTTTTTATATGGTCATGTGGTGAGGTGTTGGGTTGTGGACTATAGGTGTGTGTGTGTGTGTGTTGGAGGTGGGGGGGGGCTGAGACAGCTGCAGCTACGGGGACTTTTCCTATAATCGAAAAGGGGGAGATGGGTCTCACATGGGGCCATGGTGTCGAGTTTCCATCAGGCCCACCCTGGTCGCCATACACATGGGCAGGACAGACTGAGGCCAGAGGCTGGGAGGCCTGGAAACATGGGCCAAAACCCCTGTGTTTCCTGCTGGACCTATATACCCGAAGGCTAAGCCAAGCTGCGAGACTAGAATACCAGACAGCTTACATCAGTGTGTGTGTGTGTGTGTGAGTAAAAAAGGGGAGCGAAAAATAGTGATTACCCGTCATTGCCAATAAAGACGCAACCTTCAATTATGAGATGGCACGCGACAGAACCATAAATATTTTAATTATTAGCCCATTGGGTTGGAATGGAAGCCTTAATTGGTTCTGGTTGAAACTAAAGCCTCCATTGGTTGAATTGGAAGCCTCCACTGGTCCTTCCATGATGGCCACTATGACTGTTTTAATTACCAATACAATACGGCCCATCCCTCATGAGCCCACATGACGGCTGTACGTTAAACAGAATACAGCGGCAATACGGTTGTGAGCTGTGTCCAATTTTGGCCAGAAACGTTTGAGGCTCGTTCACTGGGAGCACTCTGCTGCTGCGATGACGTACACATGATTTTCATGACAATGCAGTAAATGGAGGACGAAAAACGACGTAACACTGACCCACCACAGCAAAACAGTTGGGTAGTGAGGTAATCTGTCGGTGAGGTCAAAGGGCAACCGTGCTTGAAGCCTGGCACCTGAGCCCACAGATGGAGACAGCAGAGGATGTTGGTAGGCGGAGCATAGGCTATCGGTTGCGATTATGTTGTAACCAATGGCAGTGGGCATCAATTTATGAAGCCATCTCTGTTTTTTTTTATCCCCTAAAGCAAAAATAAAAAATCTAATATCACAGAAAATAATGATTACACTTATCCATATCACAATATATGGAAGTAGTGCCAAGCAATTTGATCATGTGTACATTAATGATTTTAATGCCCTCTCAACAGAATAACCATCTCAACGTGTCGTAAGCAATGTAAAACTATGGTTGGGATTTTGTCGTGATGGAACTATACTGAGCAAAAATATAAATGCATCATGTAAAGTGTTGGTCCCATGTTTCATGAGCTGAAATAAAAGATCTCAGAAATGCACAAAAATATTATTTCTCTAAAATGTTCTGCAACAAATTTGTTTACATCCCTGTTAGTGAGCATTTCTCATTTGCCAAGATAATCCATCCACCTGACAGATGTGGAATACCAAAAAGCTGATTAAACAGCATGATCGTTACACATTTGCACCTTGTGCTGGGGACAAAAAAAAGACCACTCTAAAATGTGCAGTTTTGTCACATAACACAATGCCACAGATGTCTCAAGTTTTGAGGGAGCGTGCAATCGGCATGCTGATTGCGGGAATGTTCACCAGAGCTGTTGCCATTTAATGTAAATTTCTCTACCATAAGCCACCTCCAACATCCTTTTAGAGAATTTGGCTGTACGTCCAACCGGCCTCACAACCGCAGACCATGTGTAACCACGCTAGCCCAGGACCTCCACACCTGGCTTCTTCACCTGTAGGATCGTGTGAGACCAGCCACCTGGACAGCTGATGAAACTGAGGAGTAATTCCTGTCTGTTATAACGCCCTTTTGTTGGGAAGAATAATTCTGATTGGCTGGTCCTGGCTCCCCAGTGGGTGGTCCTGTGCCCTCCCAGACCCACCCATGGCTGCCCAGTCATGTGAAATTCATAGATTAGGGCCTAATGAATTTATTTCAATTGACTGATTTCCTTATATGAACTGTAACTCTGTAAAATTGTTGAAATTGTCACACGTCGCGTTTATATTTTTGTTCCTCATAATTGACCCAGAATGAATTGGTTTCCCATAATTATTTTGAAGGGAAACCAATTCAACTGCCACTGTATGTTGTTTCCTCCCATACCCCTACTCCAATTTAACCCCTTAACCCTCCATGAACTGACTGAGAATATGCTAAGAGCCTCAGTAAACACTGCAGGTTCTCTGAGGCCTGTAGCCACAGCCGTAGCAGCTTAACATGGCCTGAGGTATTGGAAAAAGTGGGCCTGGCTGTCAAAATGGTTATCAGTTGCTTGTGTCAAAGGGCCTTCTTGGTTAGGGCTGAAGTCGCTAATAAATTGCAAGACGTTGGGAGGGAGTAGGGGAGTGGGCGGTGTACTGAATCACATGCAAGCTCTTTAAAGACCACAACAAGCTCCCTCCCTCCCTACCCCGAGCACCTCCCCTCACCACCCCTACGCCGCGCACCATCAACAATATGTCTTGACTGTGGAAAGTGTAAAATCAATATACTCTTAACAGGCGACTGAAGCTTATTTCTCTGGGCACGGGCTGTGACAAACGAGAGCATGCTAATTGATTAGTGCTCTGAAACGGGGCAATCTCTCAGCAGGTTGATATTAAAATGCAGTGTGTCCGACTGGCCCGATGACCACCGGCATTGTGTTTGTAACACCACACAAACACAGCACAGGGACCCTGAGCCCAACAGTGGACCATTCATCCACTGGGTGAATGGATGCTTATTGTGCCCATTCACTGTGAATGAAAAACCCTGTAGACTACTCTGCCGATTCTACAGAAGGGTTATGATTGTCATCATGACTAAGTGCTGACTGCTGATGCGCCGCTGGTTTAATTAGCTGGCTGAGTGAGGAAATTATATTAGAACCAACTCTCTAGGCTATGTTCTACACAATACCAAAGAGCACGAATCTGCTTCATCGGGCCTTTATAGGGAAGTTTGTAGATCTATAGATTTTAGATCTAGTTTTTTAACACTGTCACAAAGTGTCACAACTTCAAAATATAGACTTTCAGATTTTTCCATGATTTCATGCGTTTTCATGTAATGGGTTTATAGTGAGTGGGATTTCAGACCTTGATGGACGATGGGGTGGACACTGACCAGCTTTGAGAGGTGGGATACGTGGAGGTTGGTGGGTGGATGAGGGGGAGAGTAGGGGTCCAGGGTTCTCTCTTCCCCACTGACCATCTGCTGGTGGCGTGGCTTTAGACAAGTAAAACGGAAGAAAGGTGGTGCTACAGCTGCCTCTGACAAAGACAGTCATTAAGTTATAATGTTCACAAAATACACAGTACACAACTGTCCAAAGACAAGCACTGAACTACCACAAAACAACTGGAGCAATTTGTTACTACATTTATTCAGCAGAGGGAAGGGAGGGGAGCTTCTAGTAGACAATGGCAGGCACACGCGTTACTGTGAGGCGTGGGGGGGGGGGGGGGGGGGGGTAGGTTACCGTAGCTACAACCAAAGCCACCCTCCACACACACACACACACACACACACACACACACACACACACACACACACACACACACACACACGAACACACACTGCACACCTCCTCAGCATTCTTTCCAACAATAACACGGTAATAATGACCACCATCAGAGCGATCGATAGGTGCAGAGTCTGGAGACGGATGAGTCTTTTGAAATTCCCCCACCTCCTGACCACACCATTGTCTCCCAGTGTCAGTAGCATCACACTGGGCCCTGCATGCCGAGAGAGAGGAGAGTAGCGACCCTATTGCTGCTAGCTGTTTTAATAGGATTAAAGGGACGTAGTAGTAGGCGTGGCCTGTCGCCGGAGCACATTATTACACATTCAGCCTTTCTGTGCTGCCTGCACGGGCGGACGGACGGAGAAAGATGGATGGCCCAGCTCATGTGGCAATTAATAATGTTTTTACAAGAGCGATGGAGCCGTGCAGTTACGGCCACAGAGGCACTCGACGGATCTGCAGGGGTATTGAAATGTGCAGGTGAATTGATTGGTCCATCAGATTTCCTGTAGAAATCATTTGGATTAATTGAATGCGTAAAAGGTTGGGGGGGGGACCACCTGATTTATAGGCCCTGTTCGGGGCGAAGAAGGAAAATGGCCGCCCAACAGCTAGATATCTGACAGGGTCAGTCAGAGGAGAGTACTGATGGGGGAAGGAAGTAGACTGTAGTGGCTATGTCATGTAGGCTGATAAAGAAGCCATCCCCATAGTTCAGACAATGGGTGTACTGTAAACCCAGCCAAGCAGTCAGTCACTCAAAGAGCATATGTGTGGCTGAAACAGCACTGACGCAAAGCAGTCCATCCATAGCAGGCCCACCCATTGAGCAGCCACCACCCACCTCCCAATGGTTCCAACTGGGGCCATGGCCAACTCACAGAAGAAACAGCTGGTGTAGGCTACACTCACACCACCTGCTCCCATGGGGTGTTAATATGTTACTATGATACTGAACATTTATTTAATACATTTTATTTGACCTTAATTTAACTAGGCAAGTCAGTTAAGAACAAATTCTTATTTACAATGATGGCCTACCATGAAAAAGTCCACTCTCTGCTAGCTGTTGTGTCCAAATGTATCTCTCCAAACATTCTGGGTGAACCAAGATTATGTCTAAACTACCAAACTACCGTGCTTTATGGGGATATAGCAGGAGAGCGCCCATCCGTCCCCATTCTGAGATCAAATGTCACAAGCACATCCATATACAGTAAGTAGGCTTACTAGGTCTTAGGAAGGAAAAGGTGAGACTGATCCAGGGAGCATAATGTGCACGGTGGACTGAATGATACTGTTTATCTTGATTTTTTAGGTTAATCATGGTCTTCAGTCTGGTCAACCAGGGCTGGTGTCAAATTGAAGGCAGTCAATTCAGGAAGTAAACTTGACCAGTTGAATAGGTAGACTCATAGAGAATATAGAGGTTAGGGTTTCTGGTTGACAGCCCGTGTAAAAAAAGAAGCTATTTGGCGCCTTGATCAAAAAGCCTATCGGGTCATAAAGCTTATAAGCCAATCAAATGACGACGTTCCTTCGGTCTCGAGGGTTATCCCAGCAGACCTGTGAAGAAGAAGAATTCGGGCCAGACATGATTTAAGTAAGAATATATTTCATATTAAATGCTAACGACAGACAGGCAATAATGACTAGCTAGAATGGGCTTAAGTTGAAGTTGGTCCACAGTGGCACAGTTTGATGTGCACCTTGAGAAATGAGAAACGGTGTTATGTATGCTAACTACTGTCTACTGTAGGCTAGCTACAGAGTTGTGCCCTCACGTTTCCCTCCATTTCCCACATGACAGTTTGTCTGTGACTTAGACGTAATTTCAAAGATGAGCTAACTATGTCATGCATTTTATGGTTGTAGAGTAGCTTACTGATATGAGTAGGCTATGGTTCTGACAATCTGACAGAATCGTTCTGTCTTTTTGGGACAGAGTAGGCGTACACCTGACGCATGTAAAGTACAGCTGCGTTATAATTCTGTTTTGCCCCATAGCAGTTCCACGGTGAAAGCGGAAGTGTGGTACGTGACCAGTGGTCATATTTGCGCAGTGCTGTAAGGATTGCTAGGTAGGCTATCAGTTACACACACACATTTTTCCACATCTCAGTTTATGCTTTTAGTCTGAGGGCTGTTGTTACCTTACCTGAGTTCAAACAGACCATCCATCGAACCAGAGGAATAAGGACCAGACATCTCAGGTGGTTATGTTGCTATGGTTGCCAGCCAGGTTGTGTGTTTCCCAGCCTACCCATAGTGTCTCAGCTCCCATCCATCTGCATGGTGGCCAGTTACCTACCCAAGACTTTTATAGTAACCCTTTTGGTTAACCTCAGTGCTTTGATGAGCCTACCTTCATAATCTGAGCTATTTAATGTCTGCCCTACTTACCTCAGGTGTCCCTGTGGTTAGCCATGTGGGTACTCCTCACTGTTTACATTCAATGGGGTGTTGGTTAGTAGAATACATCATCTCTACTATTCTACTCCTGGAGGTGAATGTGTTCACTATTGCTCTGCTGATATGTTGCCCAGAAGTGGACTCTGTGTCTGGAGCCAGTTGACATTGACACAGCAGTTAAAACTGGTAGCAGAGATGTGGTTGTTCAGTGTTTATTTTGGTAGTTTGTGGTAATGATTCATTCCCAGAACACCCGCAATGCTTTTAATTCAAAGCACATGCAATTTCCTACTTTCTCAAATGGGGTCCAACTAATATTTTATATTGGTCTTGAATGTAAATATTTTGGAACGAATGCTGAATTTTTGAATGAATGCCGAACTTTGATTCAAACTTTTGACTGGTACTGTTAAAATGCAGTACCAGTCAAAAGTTTGGACACACCTACTCATACCAGGGTTTTTCTTTATTTTTACTATTTTTTACATTGTAGAATAATAGTGAAGACATCAAAACTATGAAATAACACATGGAATCATGTAGTAACCAAAAAAGTGTCTCTCCACTAGTGGCACTCCTCAGGAAGAAGCGGTACCTCAAGGCTTCATTTTCTTCCTAATCCAATTGTGATTGTACGCATGTGGTCACACACGCATGTACACACACACACACACACACACACACACACACACACACACACACACACACACACACACACACACACACACACACACACACACACACACACACACACACACTACTTATGTCATAAATGTGGCAGTGCTGGCAGCCCATTTGGATCCCAAGGGGCAGCCTGAGCCTCGTCTGAGGGGATGCTGGGAGGAATGTATTAAGGGGTTGGCAGGGAGGGATGTGGCACAGGGGGGTGGGGCCTGGAGGCAGCGTCGGGCGTGTTACGAGCAGCTGCCTGTCTGTAAAGACAGTGGGCGATGCTGCAGCAGCCAGGAGCACAGCTCTCCGGTTACAGTACCTGTCCATAAAACCAGGCCCCTCGTCCCCCTCTTTCCCCTCCAGAGGCCCCCCAAGGTCCCTCGGCACAACCTACAAATCGCACAGGCGACGAAAGCTGCGGCTATGGGGCCACAATCCCACAAACAAGGGGTTATTTTTTATGTCTGCTGCCCGACATTGAGGGTCAGAGATCCAAATAGGATTGGGTGCTGCCGGGTGGTACGGGTGAGTGAGTAGGGGTGTCTGGTGGTGGTGCCAAATAGAGAGACCCCAGAGTGAGCTGGGATCCTAAAAGCAACGACCAGAAATCAATGACCATCCCATGTATTGGTTTATGCTATTATTGCATACCAAATACTGTTATAAACGTTTAGTATTTCTATATACATTGATGATACTGATAATAATGACAAATTGTGTTGGTAAGTTAAAATAATGTCATGTATAAGCAGGCAATGTGTTTTTTTACCCTGGTTGTCAACATTGTACCCACCATAGCACACCACCCAGTTGATCTCCTTGTTAAAATATCTTGCATACTGTATGACATTCAGGAGCCGATGAAGGCCCGAGAGAGCAGAGTTAAGTCCGGATTCCTTGTGTAGTCCCCGTGAAGGACAGTTAATGGCGGATTTCTTTACTGCACAGTTTGGCACACCCCTTTTTATTTTATTTTACTGGGAGAGGAGAAGGCTTAACAGTTCAGAAACTAGTAATAAGCGCCATGTGAACTATACAGGTCCTTAAAATGAGCTCTCAGATGCTGTTTACAAGACCGGTACCTTTTAAGAGTCTGTCTTTTCCAACGGCGGAAAGTCAAATTGCCCTCCTCTTAATTATTGTCAGGGTGCATGATTTTTATGAGGACCAGTCACAATGCGATACACCTGACAATTTAATTTAGACTCTTATTAAAAGAGAGTGGTTGGTTCTGTCCATTTTATTTATTTATTTTCATTGTCATTTATGTATTTGTTTGTTTATTTATGTTTTTGTTTATGTATATACAAATACGAGGTTGACATTTGGGGATGCTGATAACATGATTGTGGCTTTGCGGTTTAGCAGCCTCTAGCACTTCTTACTATGAGGTGTGAGCTTTGGCAGTGTGGGCGAGCATCGTGCTCCGTAGACCAGTAGCCAGTAGGTGGTGGTAGTAACACTAGTATGAATCAGACTCCTGTATTGGCCAATGATGTGTATGTCTAGGATCTTGGCTCTGTAACCAGGGGAAGGGAGAGGGGGAGAATTGGATGGAGGGGCCTTTGGTGCACTGTGTTTCCTGTTAGTAGGCACTGGGGAACTCAAGCCTTTACAGAAATGACATGCTGCTGACACAGAGCTTCCCGGGAGCAGCTCAGTATAGCTGGATCTTCTTGTAAAAGCTTGGGTAGCAATGTGTTTGACTTGAAGCACAATATACAATCAATTTAGAAAGCCGTCCCAATGAAACCATATGTTGATGGAACCATACATTGTTATTACAAGGATTTATAGTCAGTGCAGTACATCCCACTCAAATCTGGATGTTGGGAGAAAATATTTCAATATCGTGAATGGAAATGCAGTTAAACTTGGTGCTAGCCGGGCGCTGTTTAGTAATGGATGGTCAGTATTTAGTCAGGGATGGTCAGTGTCTAGTCAGGGATGGTCAGTGTCTAGTCAGGGATGGTCAGTGTCTAGTCAGGGATGGTCTGTGTTTAGTCAGGGATGGTCAGTGTTTAGTCAGAATGCACCTATCTGTCCCTCTGTCTGTCTGTTTCTTCTCTTTCAGGTGACTGTGGATCAACCTGACCAACTGCAAGTTCGAGAGCGGTGAGTACCTCCCTCCCGTCCTCCTAACGATCAAACCTGATGATTAGCAAAGAGATGTACACACTGAATGACTGAATACAGTAATGACTAATGATAATGGATCGTGCTTAATCCCTATAGAGCTGATCAATCAATGCCATTGTCTCCATGATGTAGTGCCATTGATCAAGCGTCATTAAAATATCATCAATTGAGCTTATTAACCTAGACCTATTGTGCTCTCAACACTCGTGGCCTTGAGCATCAGGTTTTTAGTATGAAGCAAAAGTGATTGACAAGCTGTTTTTTTTTTCATATTCTGTATTGCGATATTTATCAAATGCTGATCTAGTGTAATATTGTTATCCTGATCGGCAGTGGAATTAAGTGTCAAATTTGTTTAGTACTGTCACAGTCAAATGTTGGTACACCAGTGTGATGACAGATATATCCCTCTGACTATTTGACCCATCGTACAGTTTCAATGATACGCACAGTTAGATATTGGAAAGACCCAATGGTTCTGTCTTGTCACGTTGAAAGTAAAGGAATTATCCCGACACATCAAGTATTTACAGACTCTTCCAAGACGGTCTCGGCATAGGCCAATATGAATAGTTGGCTAACTTACACTACCGTTCAAAAGTTTGGGGTCACTTAGAAATGTCCTTGTTTTTGAAAGAAAAGCACATTTTTTGTCCATTAAAATATCATATTGATCAGAAATACAGTGTAGACATTGTTAATGTTGTAAATTACTATTGTAGCTGGAAACAGCTGAAGGCCAGCATCCCGGAGTCGCCTCTTCACTGTTGACATTGAGACGGGTGTTTTGAAGGTACTATTTAATGAAGCTGCCAGTTGAGGACTTGTGAAGCAGCTGTTTCTCAGACTAGACACTCAAATGTACTTATCCTCTAGCTCAGTTGTGCACCCCGGGCTTCCCACTCCTCTTTCTATTCTGGTTTGAGACAGTTTGCACTGTTCTGTGAAGGGAGTAGTACACAGCATTGTACGAGATCTTCAGTTTCTTGGCAATTTCTCGCATGGGATAGCCTTCATTTCTCAGAACAAGAATAGCCTGACAAGTTTCAGAAGAAAGTTAATTGTTTCTAGCCATTTTGAGTCTGTAATTGAACCAACAAATGCTGATGCTCCAGATACTCAACTTGTCTAAAGAAGGACAGTTTTATTTATTCTTTAATTAGCACAACAGTTTTCAGCTGTGCTAACATAATTGCAAAAGGGTTTTCTAATGATCAATTAGCCTTTTAAAATGATAAACTTGGATTAGCTAACACAACGTGCCATTGGAACACAGTATTTCTGATCAATTTGATGTTATTTTAATGGACAAAAAGTGTGCTTTTCTTTCAAAAACAAGAAGAATTCTAAGTGACCCCAAACTTTTGAACGGTAGTGTAAATGTCCAAAGCAATATCTTTGAGTTGAAGAGAAGCTCAGCCTCCAAAATTAGGTCATGGTGTGTTTAGTAAGGGCTGTATGACTTTCTGTGGAAGGGAGAGAGAGAGAGAAGGGAAAGGACTATCTGGGCTGGGGAAGAGACGCTAAGAGACCGGCTTTAGGATCATGGGCAAACCGCACGTATATACAAGCCCATAAAATTGTGGCATGCTTTGTTGGCAGAGCCAGACGGCGTTCAGACTGCTCTACATTCGGGGCATGTGATGAGAAGGCAGCTGTGCTGTGCCTCCTTTCCCTTCGCATAGGGATTTCCCACACTCTGTGTCTCTGGGTTCAAACAACATACTATAAGTGTGTAAAATGCACAACATGCACTCACATACAAACACACCCACACAGAGAGGGAGAACATGAGCAACCATGTACACAACCACAGAACTAAGCAGTAGGCATTGCGACCATATCCGATCTGCAACCACAGAACTAAATACAATTGTGTAGTCAAGTACACAGCCACAGATCTACACAATCACAAAACCCACACAACTACACAAGTCCTATCCATTACCACAACCTTTTGATTATGTTATTCACAAACCCAGTACTACACTACCGCACACAATTCAACACAACACCAAAGTAACCCTTGTGATACTCAACCAATGAACCAAACCACACATTTCCTTCACTTCCTACCAATGGCAAATAAAGATCCTTAGATCCGTTCTCTAGTTGAGTGTCAGATGTAGATTATTATTTCCAGAAATTATTAAATGCATGTTCAGTATCTTCATGCGAAAATATTCTGAACGCCAAGAAAATATGATGTTGCTAATTTGGTATTGTCTACAGTCTGTCAATGGTATCAAGACCAGTAAGTTGATACAGTACCATAATATGAACACATACTGATAATATGATGTAAAGTACCTTCAGAAAGTATTCACACCCCTTGACTTTTTCCACATTTTGTTGTGTTACATTTAAAAAAATATATATTCATGGAAAATAAAACACTAATATACACTACATGATATAAAGTATGTCGAACATCGCATTCCAAAATCATGGGCATTAATATGGATTTTGTCCCCCCTTTGCTGCTATGACAGCCTCTACTCTTCTGGGAAGGCTTTCCACTAGATGTTGGAACATTGCTACAGGGACTTGCTTCTGTTCAGCCGCAAGAGCATTAGTGAGGTCAGACACTGATGTTGGTCGATTAGGCCTGGCTCGCAGTCGGCTTTCCAGTTCATCCCAAAGGTATTCGATGGGGTTGAGGTCAGGGCTCTGTGCAGGCCAGTCAAGTTCTTCCACACCGATCTCGACAAACCATTTCTGTATGGACCTCGCTTTGTGCACGGGGCCATTGTCATGCTGAAACAGGAAATGGCCTTCCCCATTGGAAGCACAGAATCGTCTAGAATGTCATTGTATGGTGTCGCATTAAGATATTCCTACACTGGAACTGAGGGGCCAAGCCCGAACAATAAAAAACAGCCCCAGACTATTCTTCCTCCCCCACCAAACTTTACAGTTGGCAATATGCATTCGGGCAGGTAGCGTTCTCCTGGCATCCGCCAAACCCAGATTTGTCCGTCAGACTGCCAAATGGTGAAGCGTGATTCAGCACTCCAGAGAACGTGTTTCCACTGCTCCAGTGTCCAATGGCGGTGAGCTTTACACCACTCCAGCCGACGCATGGCATTGAGCATGGTGATCTTCGGACATTGTAACAGTAATCGACAGCACCATGGTGAACAAAAGGACACATTTACAAATACAATCAGTGGGAATAGGTGTCAGGTGTGCGTAATGAAAGTTCCAGAAGGATCCGTGACAAGTTATGTCCTCAAACACTACAGTCCGCAAAAACACTAGAGTTTAACTATAGTAATAGTACAGTATTTAATTAGCATATACCCTGCCCACTCCCCTCCACCATATCCCAATTTGTGCCACCCACAAGTGAGAAACCTACATGCCAAGTATAGACCATTTATTGTGGTCCCTACTGGTTATAGAAAAGAGCAGAAGCTCTGAACTATCTGTTCAGACCCCAATCCTATCTACCTACAGGTTATAGAAATGCAACCATGTTCTATGTTAAATATAATAAAACAAAAACACTAGTGTATACTACAGTCTGCATAAACACTATGGTTTTCCCACTATAGTGATAATACAGTATTTAAACTATAGTATTTTTGAATGTGGGCCTGACAGAAGATCAACCACTTCCCTGGCATGATGGAGCTGTGCAGGAAGAACATACTGGCTCGCAACATTTACTGCATGCTGAAGAGGTTCCCCAAGGAGTACAACATCTTCCCCCGCACCTGGTGATGCTTCCATTAGTCAATTGGCACTAACCTGGTTAAACCAAACTGAATGCTGCGCTCACTATCAGGGCATAACATTTACTTTTTTGTCCCCCCCTAGCCACTGTAGGTTAAAAAATCTAGCCACTCAGATTTTCTTTGCAGACAAAATATTTTCTTGCAGCTAAAATTACACCAACAAAACACAAAAAAATGGAATAGCATGCTCTGTAATGTTTCTAAAACACTCTAATGTATTACTCGTAAGAAGTAACTAATGTGGTATATTGAATAATATATTTTTTTCTGTTAACCAAAATATCACAGATGGGGAGAAAAAAAGTTAACCGGCCACTTTAAGACCGGGAAGTCACTGTGGTAGCGAGACTCAAGTCATGTTTGTGCCTGTGAGATTAAGGCTGCATTTCAAACTCATAAAAGACACACCCTCCTCCATTTACCCTCACTTTATGCCCTTGGGGGAATCCCCGCGGCCATCTTTGTCGTCGGTCCAAACGATTAGCCATACAAGGGAATTTCGCTACGTAAGCCCCTCAGCCCTCATTTTTGATCCAGTTTGCGAGTGTACAATTATGTTCACTTCGGAGCCTAAAACGCCCCATAATTCAATTTGCAATGATTGTACATCCGCTACGATAAGTCCGCCACAACTTAATACCTCAATGTCAATATGGAGAAGATAACATACAAGTGTGAGTAAAAACAAATGTAAATAAGTTAGAAATTGTGTTATTAATGCACATGACAGATCAAACAAGTTTTGTAAAAGTAATGATGTTTTTGTTTGGTTAGCTTTTGGAAATGGTATAAATAAAACATTTTCCTTCCGAAGTTCCAGCTAGGCAGTTAATTAATTTGCTAGCTATCATACAGTAGGCATGTATTAATAATTATATAGTTAATATAAGTAGACAAGCAATCCATAATTAACTGTAGCAATTGACTGTAAAATGAATTCCTTCCTCCCTTGCCCTGCAAGTGTAAACTCGTCAGATGTCATGATACGTCATCAGAAGTGTCCACTTAATTTGAGGGCTGAGGGGAGAGGGGGTTTCTTTTAAGTGTTTGGAATGCAGCCTAAATCTGATTAGTGGAGATTAGTGAAAGTGGTCTTCTCTTCCCTAGCAGTTGAAACTGAAACATAGAAAAACAACCTAGCTTGTGAACAAAACAATGTAAATTAGCCAGGAAACACAAGGACAAAGTCTCGCTGTGGCAGCGAGAGGTGGAGTAGGCTATATAGAATTTCTTTGACTTTGTGCGATTAATTTACCAGCTATGAAACAAAACGGCGCCAATGCTTTCAAAACAGCTGCTGCAGTATTTATTTGACTATAAATGTGATCATACTTGACTATTTTTATTCATAAATCAAATGCTTGCTTTGTGGAGCCCTGACCAACCCCCAGCGTGGCTGGTGAAATAAACATCTTACTCGACAATGCCAAAATACCTGTATTTGGCAGGCGGCGGGTGTTAATTGTATGACCTGCTCACCATTCAATCTGGTTTAACCAGGCTAGATTGATACACCTTTTACATTAGATAATACACCCTTATCCTTTGATTGCATGATGTCTGTGAATGGAAATCCCAAACTCTTTCTTAGAGGACCGAGGGGAGACGGACACTATTGGCCCTGTACCCTGCGGTGTACTTTGGAATTTGATAATGCTGTCTATTTGTTATCTAAATCAAGGTTTCCCAACCTAGGGGACCTTATTTGATTAAAACAAATATATTGTTTATACTGATCTAAAGTAACGCAAAAATCTGCATTGATTTAGCCTAGAAACAAGCTGTAAAATGCCAGAGGAAGACACTGCTCAGATGCCCATGGGAATATCTTTGGTGTATTTCTATGACCTACAGAAGCTGACCTTCTAAAGTCAAAGAAATTTGGGAAGTGATCTTATACAATGTGTGACTGTGTCACTATCAATTGATCGAATCACTTTCTGTAAAAGATAATTAGTATAATTAAATTGAGGGCTCATATAAATTATCCTAATAAAACATATTTGGTAGCAGAAAAACATTTAGGGAAATCGGGTCGAGACTTTATTTTCCTTATTATTATTATTATTTGTGTGATTATTATTATTATTATTACAATTATTATGTTTTAGCATTAACTAGCCTACCAAAATATGTAATGAGTCTTGTTAAACTACATAGAATTGCAGGAAATAAGCTTCAAAACAAACATTTTCCTTGGTCCTTCAAATTAAACAAATACAAGCTGGTGTTTTATTTAATATACACTATCTAAATATACCACGTTTTTATATGACATTTTTAAATGTGAAAAAGGGGGCCCTGGGGGAAATGGTTGGGACCCCTGATTTTAAATCATTTATGAAAGTACAATAGGAGCAGGATGAACTTTATTTTATTTTATTGTACTGCATTTACAAGAAGATGTGAAGAAGAATATGCAGCTGTGTTGGAAAAGGATCTAAACATCTGTGCTTCTTTTTTTGGCAACTGAAGCCTTTTATAAAACTGCCTCTTGTATTTAAATGTCTTTGTTGTGTCCCTCCCACTCCCGCTCCACATTTACAGCGACTTCCAGGCCTACACCAGGGCCAAGAAGCACAAGATGTACAGTACCAGTCAAAAGTTTGATCACCTACTCATTCAAGGGTTTTTCTTTATTTGTACTATTTTCTATATTGTAGAATAATAGTGAAGACAACAAAACTATGATTTAACACTTATTTCAATGTCATTGGTCTTTCATGTTCATACTGTGTAGTTTTGTTAGGGATCGTATTTAAAGTTTAAAGTTTTTTATGCCACGTGCACAAGTACAGTGAATTGCCTTTCTGGCAAGCGCTAAACCCAACAATGCAGTATTCAATATTAATGTAGTGCGACAAATAACATAAGGTAAAACAAAAACACACAAGAAATTAAAATAAGAGTACAAGAAGTAATTTATCTATATACAGGGTCAGTTCCAATACCAGATTTACAATGTGCTAGAGGGAGAGGGAGATATGTGTAAGGGGTAAGGTGACTAGACCTCAGGATATGTATATGTATATGATAAACAGTGTAGCAGCATATGATGATTGTACTGTATGTGAGTGTGTGTAAATGTGTCAGTCTAAATGTGTGTGCATGTTACGTGTGTGTGTGTTGGAGTGTGTGAATGTGCATAGAGACGGTGCAGAAATAAAATTAATGTATAGTACAATGTAATGTTTAGTACAATGTAGGATAGAAATGCTAACATTTGTTTTCTGTCGGTATTGATATGTTGTACATCATCAGTATGTTGTAAACGCGTTCAAGGGGATTGAGACCGACAGGAACACAATCAAACACAGACACGCAGGCAGACGGACTTAGATAAGATAGACATCTGTCCTTGAACTCAGACCTACAGTGGGTGTGTTCAATCTTGCTCCTCTCAAACCGTATTTGTTTACCAGTGATATGGCCCCATTGATGACTCAAGCTACCGTTTTACTAGCTCTTGTCATAAAAGACTTAGCAACAATGCCAAACATTGAAACACTGTGAATGTACTCCTGTTCTCTAGTTCCTCTTCGGCAGTCTCTATCTCACTCACTGTCCTCTTTCATGCATCTGACCAACTACACCATTAACAAACACAGTGAGAACTTTGTCTGGGACGAGAACGCTGTTAGCAAAAGGTGATCTATTGACACGAGTCTTCCTGGGCTTTCACTTTGATGCTGTATTTGACTATCCAGCTATGGTATTTCACCAAGGTGTTCCTGTAGCGTGGGTATTTACTCGTGCTTGGTTCCAGGAGTGAAAGGCAAGCACAATGTCTATTCTTTTAGGTATAAATTCTACATGTTTCCCTCTCATTAGGATAATGGCTCAATCCACTTGAGAAAACCCTGTCGGTCACAAAACAGACCATGCAAATGCGACCGGTGTCGGAATGAAGCATCTAGAACAATTAATGTCAGTCTAAAAGCAATGACTCAGAGCTGTCAGTCATGTCCCACTCTAAGACTTATGGCCATCTCTGGCCCAGGTCCCCCGTACCATACTCGTATCAGTATGCAAGAGCCACAGCCAGGCTTGTCAGCAGGCCAAGCATCCAATCTTATTTGCAGCATGTGTCACGACTCAGGAGGCTGATATACTGCCGCTCATATTTCATCACTGCCTTGATATGTCAGGCGTATTTTTGCCCCCAAACAAAACTAACTGCAAGAACCTTAACAGTGTGGATAAAGTGAAAATGAAGTTGTCTGCAGTTGTACACACAGACAACATTGTGACAGTTGAAAGTGTTTTCGCAAGAAGAGGCAGCAGCATTGGAACAGGTCTATGACATGACGCACAACCGATACTGTATGTGGCGACATTCCTGTCTGTTTGAATGGTCTTTGTCCCGCTTGCTGTCTTTCTCTCTCTCCCCCCTCCCCACAGGAAGTTGACCCATCTGCTGGAGACGATGCACTGATACGTGGAAGGTGTGGGCTGACATCGAGGATGTGGTAATCAAGGCTCTGGTCTCAGCCCACTCAGTGCTCCAGCACAGCTACCACACATGCTTCTCGTACCACGCCGCCTCCAACACCGCCACCGGGGCCTACTTCGGGATCCTGGGCTTCGACGTGCTCATCGACTACCGCCTCAAGCCCTGGCTGTTCGAGGTGAGACCACACACACTCACTTGCTCATGTATTTGTACAGTGTGATATACTTGTGTATTTGTGTGTGGAGATCAACCATTCCACTAGCTTCACTACAGACTCCAGGCTGGACAGAGAGGTGAAGGACAGGCTGCTGTATGACATGATGGTGCTGATTAAGCTGATTAAGCAAAGCCACTGAGGAAGAGAGGAGCAGGATCAGAGACTGGCTGCAGCACATCCGCTCCAAGGAGACACGGTGTGGTGAGGACCCTGCAAAACTTCAGTCACAATAGAGTCACAGCACAGTCATTGTAGTCACTTCACTGAGTCATGATAGAGTCACAGCACATACAGTGGGGCAAAAAAGTATTTAGTCAGCCACCAATTGTGCAAGTTCTCCCACTTAAAAAGATGAGAGAGGCCTGTAATTTTCATCATAGGTACACTTCAACTATGACAAACAAAATGAGGGGGGAAAAAATCCAGAAAGTATTGAGATAAACATTTGTTATTGACCAAATACTTATTTTCCACCATATTTGCAAATAAATTCATTAAAAATCCTACAATGTGATTTTCTGGATTTTCTGGATTTTTCTCATTTTGTCTTTATGATATTTTTCATTCATATCACAAACCATTGTTTAAAAAATCATGATGAAAGTGGCCATTTCAGGCCTGTTTTAGACCTGCCTCTTGTAAAATCCTGTTATCAGTGAACCGTGCATGATACAAACAACATCTTTGTGTCGTTATACTCCTTATAGTGTGCTGTAAAATATGGACTATGTCTAGATTAAAATAAAAAAAGAACATACTTTTTTTTCAACATTGAAACAATCAATATGAATACCTCAAAAGTACCCTTTTTTGATTTTGCTCATTTTTATAGACATTGTTTAAAACAATGTACTCTACAAGTACATCACATTTCAAGAGCGGGTGTTCTGCTACTTTTGATGTTATGATACATCTTATGAGCACTATGAACACAGTGAATGGGAAAATGGATTCAAAGGGAACGCCCTCTGCTGGTGATTTGCTGAATGTGATTAGTTAATAACCTATAATGTCCATTTCTATATATAAAATGGGTCATATCTTCGAAAGTAGCAGAGCACCCACGCTGGAAATGTGAGGTGTTTGAAGAGTATATTATTCCAAACAAATTAAAAAAGGGTACTTTTTGAGATATTTGTATTATTGTTTTATGTTTAATAAATTAATGTGAAACATTGTATTTCAGAATTCAGACATACTCCCTTATTTTACAGCACACTATCAGGAGTATAATGACACCAATATGTTGTCTGTATCATGTGCTATTCACAGATCATAGGGTCTTACAGGAGGCATGTGTAGGTCTAAAAAGGGCCTAAAATCTCCACTTCCATCATGCCTTTCTCAAAAATGGTTTGTGATACAAATGTAAAACGCATATCAAACATCCTTCCTCCCAATGATGCTTCTATGTGAGAATTGCCAGAACAATCTGATATACCAAAATTATTTTGGGGACTTCCTGGCATGGAATCACCGAATTGAGTCATAATACAGTCTGCTGCTCTTGAATCACAATAGTCTGCTGCTCTTGAATCATAATAGTCTGCTGCTCTGGGTCATAATAGTCTGCTTGTCACACGCTGATCTGTTTCACCTGTCTTTGTGTTTGTCTCCACCCCCCTCTAGTTGTCGCCCATCTTCCCATTATCCCCTGTGTATTTATACCTGTGTTCTCTGTTTGTCTGTTGCCAGTTTGTCTTGTCAGGTCTTACCAGCGTTCTTTCCCGCCTTCCTTTTTCTCTAGTTCTCTGCCTCCGAGCCTGCCTGCCATCCTGTACCTGGCTGACTCTGACCTGATCACGAACCCGTGCCTGCCCTCTGCCTGCCCTGTGTTTCTAATAAATAATCTGAGAACTGTACTATCCGCCTCCCGTCTCTGTATCTGGGTCATATCCTGAGTCTGATTGTACAAACTGGCCATGACTAACCCAGCAAACTCTTACCAGCTCTGCAGCGCCATCTCCTCTCAGGGAGCCACCATTGGAAGACACGAGGAGTTACTTCAAGTACTTATGGAAGGATTCCAGACCTTGACGGTACGCCAGGACCGTGCCTTCAACACATTGCTGGAACAATTCCTCGGATTGTCTGTGAGGCAGCCCACCACTATAGTAATCCCCCAGACTGTCAATTACCCCACTACCACCGGCGTTTCTCCCCAATCTCCTCCTGGCTTCCCAAGAACCCCGCATATTTCCTCCGGATCGCTATGCTGGAGATCCCAGATTCTGCTGGGCGTTTCTCTCCCAGTGTTCTCTCATCTTTGAGCTGCAGCCCTCTTCATTTGGATGCTACCCTGGTGTCGGAGCAGGAAATCCCCACACAACCCCTCTCCATTCCCATGGACGTCAGAGCATTGGATGGGCGCTCTATTGGCAGAGTCACCACACCACGTGTACCATTAACCCGAGAGTGTTGGGTAATCATAGTGAGTTTATGCAGTTCCTGCCCATCGAATCCCCTCATGCACCTGTGGTTTTGGGGTTTTCTTGGCTCCAGAGGCACAATCACCTGATCGACTGGGCTACTGGTTCTATCCTGGGTTGGAGCCCGTTTTGCCATGGGCATTGCTAGAAGTCGGCGCTGCCTGCCCCGGGACGTCTTCCTGTGGGCTTGGGAAAAGGCCCAGACCTCTCCCCCGTTCACGCGGAGTACCAGGACTTCCAGGAGGTTTTCAGCAAGGCCCGTGCCACCGCGCTTCCTCCGCATTGGCCCCATGACTGCGCCATCGACCTTCTTCTGGGCACTACACCGCCTCGGGCGCAGCTTTTTTCCCTGTTGGGTCCGGAGACCAAGGTGATGGACCTGCACTTTGCCTGCCCTGGCGTTTCGGGGTCCCCCGCGGGACGGATGAGCTAACGTAGGCTAAAGCGATTAGCATGAGGTTGTAAGTAACAAGAACATTTCCCAGGACATAGACGTATCTGATATTGGCAGAAAGCTTAAATTCTTGTTAATCTAACTGCAATGTCCATTTTACAGTAGCTATTACAGTGAAATAATACCATGCTATTGTTTGAGGAGAGTGCATAGTTATGAACTTTAAAAGTTATTAATAAACCAATTAGGCACATTTGGGCAGTCTTGACACAATATTTTGAACAGAAATGCAATAGTTCATTGGATCCGTCTAAAACTTTGCACATACACTGCTGTCGTCTAGTGACCAAAATTAAAATTGCGCCTTGGCTGGCATAATATGTTATGGCCTTTCTCTTGCATATCAAAGATGATGGTACAAAATTTTAAAAAATGAATGTTTTTTTTTTTCTTTGTATTATCTTTTACCAGATCTAATGTGTTATATTCTCCTACATTCATTTCATATTTCCACAAACTTCAAAGTGTTTCCTTTCAAATGGTATCAAGAATATGCATATCCTTGCTTCAGGGCCTGAGCTACAGGCAGTTAGATTTGGGTATGTCATTTTAGGCAAAAATGGGGGGGAAAGGAGTCATAATAGAGTCAGTCTGCTCTGAGTCATAATAGAGACTGCACTGAGTCATATGTCATTATCCAAACATAAAATGAAAAAGTAGCACAGAGAAAATGTCATTTTACCAAGCCCATTCCAATGTCCTCAAGGAGCAGAGCCAGCAGCAGAACTCCAGTGTGGAGCGAGACCTGAGCTATGAGGGCCAGCACCTGGGCGGCTTCTGCAGGATCTTCCCCCGCCAGGGAGGGGAGGAGTACGACAAGTACCTCAAACACAGCAGCTCCCTCTTCCAGGAGACAGCTGCCACCAAGGCCAGAGAGAGGTGCACCAGGTAGACACACACACACACACATCACCCACACGTTAACAAGTGTCCATCCACACCTGCATACAACATCAGTTCCAACCTCAGTGCCATCCATAATGTGTGCATGCAGGTTTACTGGATAGACTATACACATAGTAGGAATGTTTCTGTCCATGTGTGGCGCAGACTACAGGTTTACACAGGTTTACACAAAGTATACTCAGGAACGTTTCTTTGTGCAGAGAGCAGTTGCAGGAGCCCCATGAGAAACATAGCCAGAGCAGGTGTCAGAGACTTGGCCTGCTGGGGGAGTCAGCAGGAGACAAGGGTAAAATCCACAAAGCACCCCTCTGCCCCATCCATCCCAATGTGAGTACTGTCTGCTGCCTGCTGCTGTGTCCTATGGTTACCTTAACCCCCCCCCCAAAAAATATATGTTTCTGTTACCTGATCAATAAAACAAACATTGCATTGCCTCCTCAACTTAAAATAAACTTTTTTATGGCGTTGCGTTGTAGCCTCTGGCCTGCTCCACTCACTTCCTCCCAGGGTGACCCAGGCGCTGGAGGAGGGGGAGGAAGAGCATCTCAGGGGGCTGCAGCTGAGGGCCAGCCTGCTCAGAGACCTGGGCAGACCAGGTGTTCGTCACAGTGCCACCTATTGTCAAGACTGACTTACGGCAATAGATAAGCAACATGGCAGCCTAGGTGAGCACTTATCCGAAGTTCACAGGAGTCAGCTGTGTACGGTACTATGCATATATGCTGTGCACAGACAGGCACAAATAAATACCTGAGAAGCTTTTTGAAAGATGTCAGATTATACAGGTTCAAAGGTTAGTAATTATTATTCTTTAGATTCCAATTTAACAACAGGAAAATAACATGTTTCTTTAACAAAAGGCCCAACAATATTTCCTTCAAACATCCCATTACTGTAAATGTGCAAATACCATGTTTTCTACTAAAGATTGAACCAAGCCTTTATATAGGCCTATCCATAAATCCAAACACACATGCTATTTTAATAGCCCATAAATGCAAACATATGTTTAGTCATTCAAAATTAATTAAAAGCATATTAATATTCCCAGGGGTGCATAGTTATAATCTCAGAAATCAGAACTTCAGAGAGCCCCCAGAAATGCTCAATCATTACAGTCCGGATATACTCATCTACAAGTGTAGAGAGAAGAACATGGACAACAACACACAAGGGCATCACATAAGGCCAGTCATGTCTACACTCTAAACTAACAATACTAATACTTGTTAGCCACCCAAAACCCCCATTAGAAAAGTGAATAGATGCTTGAGAGCTCTACCACAGGGGTATCAAATTTAGGGAGGTCCGAGTGTCTGCAGGTTTTCGCTACCTTGAACTTGATTAATAAATTAAGGTAATTGACTAGTTAGGAACTACCCCCATTTCTTCATTGGACACATTGAAAGGACACAACCAAAATCAGCAAACACATGGCCCTCCAGGAATTGAGTTTGACCCCCTGGAGTCGTAGGGTGACCGCTGTAGTGCGACCAAAGGTAAGGAGCCGTCAGTTCTGTCTGAGTGTCACCCTCCCAGTACTGTTATGTCTCAGCCCAATTGGCCCTGGCGGGACCAAGACTGACACCCCCAGGGGCTGGGCCACAGTGTCACAGACCTGCTTGCCCCACGTCGATGTTGATCCGCTTAGCTACTCCATCCTTTGTTCCTTACTGTTTTTCACATTTTGACTTGTCTAAATGTCACTCAGTACTTAAAACGTACATCAAATAGTTAATACTCATCTTTTGTTTTAACTTTATATAAGCTCTCCATATCCTTTGTCATACATACTCCTCACCTAACATTTTCCCTCCCTCCCTCCCTCCCTCCCTCCCTCCCTCCCTCCCTCCCTCCCTCCCTCCCTCCCTCCCTCCCTCCCTCCCTCCCTCCCTCCCTCCCTCCCTCCCTCCCTCCCTCCCTCCCTCCCTCCCTCCCTCCCTCCCTCCCTCATCTCTAGTCAGTACCTCGCTGGGTAACCACAACAACAGCAGCTCTAATGGGCCCTTTGCTGAAATGCACGTGTAAGGCCCTCCCCCTATCACCCTGAGGCTGCCCCACCCAAGGCTGCCCCACCCTGAGGTATGTGAAGGACCCAGCTATTGTTTGTGGTAACAAATGTCACCTCTCTTCAGATTTTGGGCAAACTGGTAATACAAGGTGGGTGAAATAAGATTTTCCCACACCTGTTGGGGAAACCACAGCAGCTGTCTCCAGCGGTAGCTTTGTGGCATCGTAGGGAGTGATGAAGATATACCAGGCTACAAACCAGACCGTGGTCAACCGCTGTGATTAGGCAGAACACCAGACCAGGAAGCACCTTGTCGACAACAAGGCCATCGACCACGATCACTCAAGGGACCTGCTCTAAGAAGAAGCTATGGACTTAGATAACGGCAAGGCTGCTGACCCTTCCATGAACCAGTCAAACCAGCCAATCTGACTCGTTGAGACTGTATGTTGTACTGGTCAACATAACTACAGGCATGCTTGTGGATTGCATGCTGACACTTGTTTTTACTCTGCCGAAATGATTTTGTCCAGATGAGAATGTGGATGGAACATTGGTTCATCTGTCAAGCCTCATCAAGAGACATTACTCCTCAATAATAATAATAATAATAATAATACCTACATGTTTCAAGCAGACCACCATCATCCTTGTGCCCAAGGAAGCGAAGGTAACCTGCCTAAATGATTACTGCCCCGTGGCACTCACGTCGGTAGCCATGAAGCGCTTTGAAAGGCTGGTCATGGCTCACATCAACAGCATCCTCCCGGACACATTAGACCCACTCCAATTCGCATACTGCTCCAACAGATCCACAGATGACGCTATCTCAATTGCACTCCATACTGCCCTTTCTCACCTGGACAAATGGAACACCTATGTGAGAATGCTGTTCATTGACTACAGCTCAGCGTTCAACACCATAGTGCCCATGAAGCTCATCACCCAGGACAACAACCTCTTCCTCAATGTGAGCAAAACTAAGGAGCTGATCGTGGACTACAGGAAAAGGCTGGCCGAACAGGCCCCCATTAACATCAACGGGGCTGTAGTGGAGCGGGTCGAGAGTTTTAAGTTCCTTGGTGGACCACAATCTATCGTGGTCCAAACATACCAAGACAGTCTTGAAGAGTGCACGACAATACCTTTTCCCCCTCAGGAGACTGAAAAGATTTGGCATGAGTCCCCAGATCCTCAAAAGGTTCTATAGCTGCACCATCGAGAGCATCCTGACCGGTTACATCACCGCCTGGTATGGCAACTGCTTGGAATCTGACCGTAAGGCGCTACAGAGGGCAGTGCAAACGGCCCAGTACAACACTGGGGCCAAGCTTCCTGCCATCCAGGACCGATATACTAGGCGGTGTCAGAGGAAAGCCCATAAAATTGTCAGACACTCCAGTCACCCAAGTTATCGACTGCTCCCTCTGCTACCGCACGGCAAGTGGCACCGGAGCGCCAAGTCTAGGACCAAAAGGCTCCTCAATGTCTTCTACCCCCAAGCCATAAGACTGCTGAACAATTCATAAAATTGTCGCCGGACAATTTATGTTGACCCCCCCTTTTGTACAGTGCTGCTACTCGCTGTTTGTTTGTTACCTATGCATAGTCACTTTGTCCCCACATACATGTACAGATTACCTCAACTAGCCTGTACCGGTGCCCCCTGTATATAGCCTTGTTATTGTTATTCTTGTTGTGTTACTTTTTATTACTTTTTTTATTTTAGTCTACATGGTAAATATTTTCTTCTTCTTCAACTGCACTGTTGGTTAAGGGCTTGTGCAGTTGAAGTCGGAGGTTTACATACACCTTAGCGAAATACATTTAAACTCAGTTTTTCACAATTCCTGACATTCAATCCCAGTAAAAATTCCCTGTGTTAGGGCAGTTAGGATCACCACTTTATTTTGAGAATGTGAAATATTTATTTCAGCTTGTATTTCTTTCATCACATTCCCAGTGGGTCAGAAGTTTACATACACTCAATTAGTATTTGGTAGCAATGCCTTTACATTGTTTAAATTGGGTCAAACGTTTCGGGCAGCCTTCCACAAGCTTCCCACAATAAGAATTTTGGCCCATTCCTCCTGACAGAGCTGGTGTAACTGAGTCAGGTTTGTAGGCCTCCTTGCTCGCACACGCTTTTTCAGTTATGCCCACAAATGTTCTATATGATTGAGGTCAGGGCTTTTTGATGGCCACTCCAACACCTTGACTTTGTTGTCCTTGAGCCATTTTGCCACAACTTTGGAAGTATGCTTGGGGTCATTGTCCATTTGGAAGATCCATTTGCAACCGAGCTTTAACTTCCTGACTGATGTCTTGAGTTGTTTCTTCAATATATCAACATAATTTTCCTAACTCATGATGCCATCTATTTTGTGAAGTGCACCAGTCCCTCCTGCAGCAAAGCACCCCCACAACATGATGCTGCCACCCCCGTGCTTCCCGGTTGGGATGGTGTTCTTCGGCTTGCAAGCCTCCCCCTTTTTCCTCCAAACATGACGATGGTCATTATGGCCAAACAGTTCCATTTTTGTTTCATCAGCCCAGAGGACATTTCTCCAAAATGTACGATCTTTGTCCCCATGTGCAGTGGCAAACCGTAGTCTTGCTTTTTTTATGGTGATTTTGGAGCAGTGGCTTCTTCCTTGCTGAGTGGCCTTTCAGGTTATGCCGATATAGGACTCACTTTACTGTGGATATAGATACTTTTGTACCTGTTTCCTCCAGCATCTTCACAAGGTCCTTTGCTGTTGTTCTGGGACTGATTTGCACTTTTTGCAACAAAGTACGTTCATCTCTAGGAGATAGAACACATCTCCTTCCTGAGCGGTATGGCGGCTGCGTGGTCCCATGGTGTTTATACTTGCGTACTATTGTTTGTACAGATGAACGTGGTAACTTCATACATTTGGAAATTGCTCCTAAGGATGAACCACACTTGTGATGGTCTGAAGGTAGGCCTTGAAATACATCCACAGATAAACCTCCAATGGACTCAAATAATGTCATTTAGCCTATCAGAAGCTTCTAAAGCCATGACATAATTTTCTGGAATTTTCCAAGCTGTTTAATGGCACAGTCAACTTAGTGTATGTAAACTTCTGACCCACTGGAATTGTGATATAGTGAAATAATCTGTCTGTAAACAATTGTTGGAAAAATGACTTGTGTCATGCACAAAGTTAGATGTCCTAACCGACTCGCCAAAACTGTAGTTTGTTAACAAGAAATTTGTGGAGTGGTTAGAAAACGAGTTTTAATGACTCCAACCTAAGTGTATGTAAACTTCCGACTTCAACTGTAAGTAAGCATTTCACGGTAAAGACTACACTTGTTGTATTCGGCGCATGTGACAAATAAAGTTTAGTCCTGTAGTCTGAAGCACTGATTGTTATCCACCGCAGTATTTATATCCCATTTGTGGAACTGACTGCTTGGCTGGCTGTCTGGCTGGCTGTTAGAATTAGTAGGAAACACAAGGGGAAGCATTTAAAAAAATAAAAAAAAAAGAGATCTGGTAACTGAAAGTAAAAAAGGGTAGGCCTCCATTTGAATACATTACATTGAACGTAGTTATTGTTAGTTGTTGAACACAATCCAGAACTCCAGAACCTCAGCATCTTTTTGTGAATATATCTCTTGTCAAGTCACATAGTTGTCATTAATGTCATATTTACAGTATTAAGTGTATTTGAAAGTACTTATAAATTCTTAATTTGGCTGTTGGTTTACATTGTATACCGTATTAACTTGATGCCATTTCAAGGCCTTGGCTGTGAACCAATCCAGACCTTAAACAATCTCTTACTATTAGGCTGCATGTTGAAAGTAAAGGTATAGAAAGCAGTCTGGTTGCAGAGCATTGTGACTGTTGATGCCATTAAGACAAGAGAAAGAGACAGAGGCTACGTTAGCATGTCGTTAGCATGTCCAACAGCAGGATGTTGTAAATATCACATAGTGGCGTTCCCCATACACAGGCAGAAATGCTGGGCGGGAAGCAGAGTTTTTACTGTTTGCTCTTTCTTTCGCTGCTTGGTTCGCCCATAGTTCTCCAGTTAGAGAGCTTTTCTTTCCAGTGTCTGTCTGATCTTATTACCCATGCAGACTTCCAGAGGGAAAGAGATTCCCCTCTGTCTGTTCCCATCTAGTGTTTCAAATGGCATTTACAGAGGCCGTTCCCTAGCGCTTCATTCCTCAGTCGCTGTTCATATGAAAGACAAAAGACTTTGCGCTCCGAACCCTGAGATTGTTCTTTGAATCCTGAGGGATTGTGCAGATCTGGAGTAGCGTTGGTCAAGAAGACGGTATGGGATTGTATTTCAGGCAACAGGGCTTCACAAGAGTTTTTACTCGTGTCTTACGCCAGGACAGACTGGCCATAATGCATAAGGGTGGTGATTGAGAGACCTTGGACATCATTGCTTCTGTGACCGACATGGATAGGACCGCGAGGTCTCCTCCAGAAATGCAATTCTCCATCCCCTTTGGTCCCAATATAAGCTGACACCATTCCTGCGGGTTGTGCCTCACAGGCAATTTTAATGAAGGTAAATTGCTAACTAATTTATCCAACAAATAACTGCTTACAAATGTATTCAGTCATTTCATCCAAGGGCACGATGACCACTCATGACTACTCATGATTTATAATTCTAATACAATATTGTTGACTTTCCAACAACTTTTTATTTTAGTTCCTTTCCCAATGCTGATACTACTGTTATATATAATGTGACCTCGAAGGTCTTGGTAGACAGTCATATTTAGTCAGGCAAACACATGATCACAACAGAGCTGTAGAGATGAACCCTAGACAGAAGAGCCTTCACAAATGGCTGCTCTTCCCCTTGGTGTCCCGCCAACATAAGCTGTATTCAGACAGACTAATCTCTCCCTATACTTTGTTAAGCACCTGTGCAGGTGTGGAGACCACAGGGTAATCTAAGCCACTGCTGGCCTTTAGAAATCATCTGCCCAGTCATTATGAGTGCTTAGTTAAAAGCAATCAATCTAGACTGATTTCATTTGAAAGGACCATAGGTTTAAAAACTTCCGTTGAACTTCATTTGGTTACCTCAATGCACCATAAAATGTACTATACAGTAGCAAGCGCTTATAGTGCGGCAGTTATTGGTTTGTTTTTGTTCTTTAAGTGCCAAATTGATTTTTCTGTGAACTGTATCCATATCACTGTAAAAGTTCTTGCTTCCAAAAAGACGTGCAATAAAACATTCTTACACATACTGTAATATATTCTAAACCGTTCCTGTAGGTAAATCATTAAAGTAGTGTTTGATCTGCATTTGAGAAGGGTGACCTCGCCAAGTTTTAAGACTTGCGAAGTAGGATCAACCTTTGTTTTCCAGTAGCCCAGTTTATCACCTTTTCAAGGGACAGACTTGCAAAGAAACGGTTGTCTGGATACTCAGTGTTTGGGACTACAGTATAGAAAGAATGTTGTTCTGTTCTTCTTCTTGATAACAGCACAGGTTGAGTTGGAGCAGAGTGTGTTGCCCTGATGGTCAACTTGGTAAACCAGTCCTCCAGTCTGATTATCAGGGCTGTGTTCCAATTGGTTGGTTTTGTGTCTATCTCAGCGGAGGGTGAACTCTTCCATCCATGTTTCTGTTTTACAATGTTAACAGAGCTTCATTACAAACATTGTTTTGGGGATTTCTGTCCAAAACATTTTATTACCACTCCACTAACCATTTACAAGATGTGGAGGGTTGTTGTGCTTTGCAGTTTCACGTAATGGCACACAGCTGCAAATGTGTCCAGCAGTAGGCTATTCATTTGTTTTCAGCTTCAATGAGAGTTGGATATTTTGATATTGTTTTATTCCCGGACATACAGTATAATATTACTTTGATTATGGCATACATCGGTGAGGGCTTCTATTAGTAATGTTAACCATTCTGTCCATCGCTCTGCCCTTTTTTAATCTGTTCATCAATGTCTTCCTATCTGTTGATGTTTTGGCCTGTGCTATAATTGCTCTATTTTTAGCCTGGTAAGAACATGCAGCTTCTGAATGTGTAATACAATCTGTAATAACAGGGCACCTTAATGTCAATAAATAGCAATAATGTAATTGATAGCCTCTGAGTCTACAGTCTGTCTGGGATTACTGCTGAATCAGACAAAGAACCACGTACAGTAATCTAAACAAGGTATTGCTGCCCTAGACCAAGGAATTGTTAACAGAATATAGGTTCTATGTGTGCAATTGAACCATTCAGAAGTACATTGACAATGTAGATTGATTTTAGTTTATTTAATTTACTTTGTAAAAGTATGCTTGACAGAGTAATATAGGTCATTGTTGATACAAACGAGTGTACTCAATCACAATTTGCTCTTTTAAAATATTGAACAAGAGATTTCTCATAAATATGTATTAACTCAAATATTTCATCACATATTCCGAAAGGTGGAAAAGAAAATCTATGTGCACATTGCGCCATCACATATTCTGGTACCGTATGCATTCTCTTAAATTCTAGACAAAATAATAGAATAGTGCAAACATTAGAAAAACACGCTAGCAACAGTAGTTTCTGTAAAGCCATTTCTCAGGTGTTGAGATTCATACTTGATTATCAGAGCAAACAGTGAAATAGGATAATTTTTATGACTGAAAAGTTTCAATATATATATTTTTTAATATATATTGTTTCATCTGCAATGTCTAATTGGACATTCTACTAATGGATCTTCTCTGCCTTTTAGTGAATCGGCAGTTAGAATGAAGATTCTCTTTTTTGGAGCTAAAGAAAATGCAGTTACGACAAAATGAACTTTTTTTTTTTTATTGCCTCAAGGTCATCCCCAGTGTTAGGCTGGAATGTTTCAAGGTCATCAATCTGGAAAGTTGTTGCATTTCACATGAATAAATAAAACAGTATTAACAACCCCAGCTGTGTTATTACAGACAGACACATGCAAATCTAGAGCACCAACAACATGGAAAGCTGGATCAAATTGCACTCCTCCAGGGAGGGCAGTTTATCTGATTATGAGGTGTGATTGTGCTCAATATACTGTCACCACCATTGACTTCATATCATAATTTCCTGGTAGCTACTGCAGGAAACTTCATCTGGGCAAAGGCACTTCTTCCCTCCTGTCCAGACTGGTAGCCATCGTTTTGGGACTGCGTGGTCGATTCAGGCCAATCGCGGTCAGCCCTCTGGCTTTGAACAGTTGGTCTGATCCCCAGTGGAGGCAGAGGGGGCAGGGGCAAGTGGCGGGATTGTGCATCACATTGGAATGTGGGTAGAGAGCTGTTGGGGGTAGACCACCCTGCCTGGGGTAGGGGGAGTGAGAGAGGCGCAGGGGATCCAGTGGCCTGAGGGGTGCAGTGAAGGGGCTGGGAATGGAGGGGGCACCTGCCCCCACCCCGAGGTGAGAGTAGAGGTGCAGGGGGAGGTGGGGGAGAAAGGGGTAAGGTAGGCCTGCTGCAGCCTGGCTCACCATAAGGGCACACAGGTTGGGGTCCAGGGGGTGTGGCCAGCTGAGAGAGTGCCGCTGCCTCTTGTCCTTCATTCGCCTGTTTTGGAACCATACCTGGGGTTGGGGAGGAGAGAAAGGAGGATGAGAGGGGAAGGAAGGAGGGACCAACCGAAATGCCCACCTAACCTGGGCTGCTTCACATTTCTCAATGACAAATTACAGTAGACCCACACTATAATACATCACAAATGTGCTTTGTTTAGGTTACATTCAGGTAAGGTTGGACCATCACTGTTAAACTGGTAGTTCGGGAGCCTGAACTGACACTCCCTACCTATAAAAAAGTAAATGCCAGAAGCTGTTGCTAAACTCCCTCATTTATGAAGTCATGCCTTGCATTCCTTGTCATTCATAAAAATTCCTCAAATAGTTTAGATAAATGTCGTTTATATGCATATTATCACTCCAGTGTTAATCTGCAAAATTATAATTATTCGCCTACCTCCTCATGCCTTTTGCACACAATGTATATAGACTCTCTTTTTTTTATACTGTGTTATTGACTTGTTAATTGTTTACTCCATGTGTAACTGTGTTGTCTGTTCACACTGCTATGCTTTATCTTGGCCAGGTCGCAGTTGTAAATGAGAACTTGTTCTCAACTAGCCTACCTTGTTAAATAAAAGTGAAATTTAAAATAAAATAAAAAATTAAAGTGACTAAGTTGGTCAGGGCCCCTGCATAAGGCAGGCTGTGTCGCTGTCAGTATGCCAAGTGTAGGCTTAACTCTAAAAATGAACAAGAAAGGAAGGTAAAAACGTATTTGACATTTAATTAGAATTGCTATTTGTGCAGTAGGGTAAGCTACCTTGATTGTGGTTTCGGGGAGGTTCAGTGCTGTCGCCAGTTCACATCTCCTCGGTCGAGAAACATAGCTCTCCTTGAGGTATTCTTGCTCCAGGCGGGACAGTTGTTCCCGGGTAAAGGCAGTTCGGTGTCGCCGACTGTGGTCAATCAAATTGACTGAGCTGCGCGGGCATGGCTCATCTCCATGTCCACTGTTTCTATCAACCACTATGGCGACCGGCGTTTCCCTGCCCTCTGCAACTGAAAATACAAACATTGAGAATGAAATTAAATGAAAAAGAGCCGTTTTGATTTATTTTTAGAAATTCACGTGCATGTCTTGCGAACTGTTTCAATCCAAACTTCCCAATAGAATAGGATAGGCCTATAATTCGAAAAGAATACCAAACAGAAGTCTATCACGGTCGGGATATAACTCCCGTAGCATAATATTTGGCAATGTATTGTCCATGCTTAATTGCGCGTACGTTACTAAAGTAGCACGGGCCTAAAAGGGAATAGCCTAAGAACACTTTATCGGTTGGCTTCCACGGCATGTGCAAGGCAAGGCTACAGACAACTAAGATTTGAGAATAATTTAGGGCTACTTACGCATATTGACGTTTCTTTTCTGATATATGTGTCCTGGCTTCAAGTTTAAACCAAGTTTACTCCTTTATAATTGTTGGCCTAAAATTTAAATTATTCCCAATGCGTGCGCCACTGTATCATCCAAAATTGATAACGCTAAAATTGGTGTCTCTCTCCTTGCCTTGTTGACGCACTGTCTGCAGACTCGAGCCAAGTTCGTTTACAGAGAAGGGATGAGTTGTTTTTGTCGCCCGTTTTGAACCCCCCTCCTTTCTCTCCTTCTTTCTGTCTTTTATATCTCCCTGGTCGAGACATCTTTTGCTAATGAGAGACACGGTCTATCCGCCAAGGCGCCGCCTGGGCGCAAGGAGGGAATGAGGTGTTCAATTGTCTTTGGTCTCCGACCAGTCTTTGTACTTTTGTTATGGAGAATTAAGATCGACCTCCCTTTCCTTACTGTCACAGAAGCTTCCCTGTCGAAATAGACCAACCCTCATTGTTCTGTGGCGTTTGATGTTTGTATTTCGGGAAGTCAATCATTAGAACCCTAATGTTCGTAAATTGCGTAAATGTGAGGTACAACCTGCACAAAGGCAGAAAACCCGGCATTTAACATTTTCTCAGATATTGTTGACCGACTTAATACATTTTAGACATATAGTTTGGCATAAATAGTATTTAAAACACCAAGTCATACACTGGTATAATTACACCTATGTAAAGACATGTGGCGATGATGATGTTAATGATTATTGAAACAGAGACATGCTTAAAAACATATTATTGATAGGCTACAGAGTCAAACAGAAATATTAACGTAGCTACATGCATTTAACACATTTGAAATTAAATATGGTTCCTAAATGTATCAGAGTCCCCCGTTGAAATAGGAGTTGGTACCTATAAAATCAGAGGAAATAGCCTACCTTAAGTGCTTACTAATGTGTCAATACAGTTGCACCTAGTGCGCACTTGTAAATGGGGTGCTAGTTGACTGATCAATGGGATCATTGGATTATGTTCCATCAGAACACTTTTACAATGCTTAATCCAGTCCTGATCCCATCGATGATTAAAGAGTGTTAATTCAACTGGCTAGGCCAAGCTTCAAACACTGAGGGGATCGATTATTTATTCTATTGAGCAGATTTGTTAATCATAGACCTAAACGAAATCTAATGCATATCCGCCTAACTCTCTCATTAATTTGTCACTGTGAAAAGTGAATTGCAGAGATGGCTGAATCGATGCGTCGCCCTCATTCTGGATAGGCGATCTAAAATGGAAAAGCATGGGAACGTAATTTTTGTGTAATTGGTGAATAGGAAGTGTTAGTTGTCACACGCTCGCCTCCGGGTAGGCTATAAGACTGGTGGAAGAGCCTCTGCATCTCTTTGTCCCGCTCCCCAACGTATAAACCTTTCCTTGCCCCAATAAACGTTGCCTTGCCCCAACGGAGTGGTCATGGAAATCGGGACCAGCGGGAGAGTGGAGAGGGGTGGCAGCCTGGGTGCGCAGTAGTCCACCAATCTATCCTATTCCAGACGTAGACAGACGTGCACGTAGTTAGATCGGCGGACATGGCGCTGAAGGATGGCTTAGGCTACTGCTATCACCCAAGTGGATGTTTGTATTGTTATACATAGACTCTTTGATCACAAATGGCCGAGTGGCTCCACGTTGTTTGACTGTTGTCTTCTGTCTAGAGGCAAACCGGGTCAAACCAGGTCCAATGGCGCTTGCAATACAGGGTTATTATTATGAGGAATCATCGACATGATTGATATCAGCCACTAAACGTCTGCAAAGTGGGAAGTTTGCACATCATCTCTCTACCTAAATATATATATATATATATATATAATTAACTGACAATCATCCAGTACATTCAGACGGAGCAAATAACCAGAAAGTCATATTTGGCCGATTTTCAATCAAAATACTTTGCAAAAACTTGGATGTAATTCGAGGTGTGAAACATCGATGTTCTGGACATCTGTATCTTCTCTACCCCAAAATAGACGTTAACCACACACGTCTATCGAGTATTATACAGAGAGACTAACAAATTAAAAACAAAACAGTTTACGCTAAAATTACCTATCTCTGATTTCAATTCAATAGGTCACATTAATGCATTCTACTATTAGAGTATATTGGCTAAATATAGGCCTACCCTCTGAACTTCCCATAGTGTATACCCTCCCATGTTTTGGGGGCAGAAAAGGGGTCGTGGGTTTAGGCACTGAGCGCCCCCTTATGATCAGACAACTAACTGCTCACTTTCGGAAGGCTTTCATTGAACGAGTGTAGTACCACCTGTGGGCGCGTCACCGAGTTGAAAATGAACATTTGGATGAAGGAGCATATACAGCTCTGGGTAAATTAAGACACCACTGCAATATTAGCAGTTTCTCTGGTTTTACTATTTATAGGTATGTGTTTGGGTAAAATGAACGTTTTTGTTTTATTCTATAAACTACTGGCAACATTTCTACCAAATTCCAAATACAAATATTGTCATTTAGAGTATTTATTTGCAGAAAATTACAAAATAACTCAAAAGATGCAGTGTTGTCAGACCTCGAATAATGCAAAGAAAATAAGTTAATATTCATTTTTAAACCACACAGTACTAATGTTTTAACTTAGGAAGAGTTCAGAAATCAATATTTGGTGGAATAACCCTGATTTTTAATCACAGCTTTCATGCGTCTTGGCATGCTCTCCACCAGTCTTTCACATTGATGTTGGATGACTTTATGTCACTCCTGGCACAAAAAATTCAAGCAGCTCGGCTTTGTTTGATGGCTTGTGACCATCCATCTTCCTCTTGATCACATTCCAGAGGTTTTCAATGGGGTTCAGGTCTGGAGATTCGGCTGACCATGACAGGATCTTGATCTGGTGGTCCTCCATCCACACCTTGATTGACCTGGCTGTGTGGCATGGATCATTGTCCTGCTGGAAAAAACAATCCTCAGAGTTGGGGAACATTGTCAGAGCAGAAGGAAGCAAGTTTTCTTCCAGGACACCCTTGTGGGTGGCTTGGTTCATGCGTCCTTCACAAAGACACATCTTCCCGATTCCAGCCTTGCTGAAGCAAATCAAATCAAATCAAATTTATTTATATAGCCCTTTGTACATCAGCTGATATCCCAAAGTGCTGTACAGAAACCCAGCCCAAAACCCCAAACAGCAAGCAATGCAGGTGTAGAAACACGGTGGCTAGGAAAAACTCCCTAGAAAGGCCAATACCTAGGAAGAAACCTAGAGAGGAACCAGGCTATGTGGGGTGGCCAGTCCTCTTCTGGCTGTGCCGGGTGGAGATTATAACAGAACATGGTCAAGATGTTCAATGTTCATAAATGACCAGCATGGTCGAATAATAATAAGGCAGAACAGTTGAAACTAGAGCAGCAGCACAGTCAGGTGGAGGTTGAAACTGGAGCAGCAGCATGGCCAGGTAGACTGGGGACAGCAAGGAGTCATCATGTCAGGTAGCACCCCCAGATCATCACCGATCCTCCACCAAATTTCACAGTGGGTGCAAGACACTGGCTTGTAGGCCTCTCTAGGTCTTGCACCCACTGTGACATTTGGTGGAGGATCAGTGGAAGCCCGAGGTAGTCACATACAAGGTTGTCCTGGAAGAAAACTTGCTTCCTTCTGCTCTAACAATGTTCCCCAACTCTGAATATTTATTTTTCCAGCAGGACAATGCTCCATGCCACACAGCCAGGCCAATCAAGGTGTGGATGGAGGACCACCAGATCAAGACCCTGTCATGGCCAGCCCAAGTTAAAACATTAGTATTGTGTTGTTTAAAAATGAATATGAACTTATTTTATTTGCATTATTCGAGGTCTGACAACACTGCATCTTTTTTTGTTATTTTGACCAGTTGTCGTTTTCTGCAAATAAATGCTCTAAATGACAATATTTTTATTTGGAATTTGGGAGAAATGTTGCCAGTAGTTTATAAAATAAAACAAAAACGTTTACCCAAACACATACTTATACATAGTAAAACCAGAGAAACTGTTAATGTTGCAGTGGTCTCTTGTTTTTTTCGAGAGCTATATATAGATAGATTTCTATAGAGGATGGAGCAATAGGCTAATTCGTAAGGAGGACTGAAATATTCATTTTCCGTTCCCAGTTAAAACAATGACCTTTCGTTTCGTAGCGCTCCGATCATTGTTAGAACATTCTATCTCTAGTAGCGTACGTTTCCCAGAGCCTTCGTGACTCTTAAAAACCTTCGCACATCTTGCGAGTGATCCAGACCGCTGGTATCAGCCGAAGTGCACACATACAAAGTGCTCTTCCGCGGCAAAGAAATAATAATAAAAAGTATGTCTGTGACCGCAGAGAACTTCTAGAACGATGTTGACTACAAATACAAAGTTGCCATAGTATTTGGAATTGTTACAAACAAGTGAAGGATAAAATTATGCTTCAAATTAAAAACCACGGTTGACTGCATTAAGCTACATGGGCCTATAGCCTATTTCAATCATATTGAAATCAATTTCATGTTCAGTCAATTGAGTTCTATTTTGCGACTAGGAAACTGTCTGTCATTTTTGCCAAGTGTTTCATGGTGTGTGCCAACGTGTGGGCAATGATGTGCCCCATATGTGATTTGGAGCATTATTATTGGGTAAGCATAATACGCCGCAGCAATATGTGGTAGTATCTCTCTGGGATCTGATCCGTCGTCAGTATTGTGGAATAATTTGAATGGAGAAAGCTGATCCGAGAGCAGCGCTGCTTTTCTTTCCATCCTACATACATACACATGGTCTAACGACGCACTTATCGAACATTCTCTCGACGTGCTTGTTGACCCATAAATAAAGATGCACCTGGTACGATCATATCATAATGCTTAATAGAGGCAGTGTGCACTCCTTGTGACGTGTGTGCATCACGCATGTTTTCACCACGATTAGCCTATCCGCACCTCGTCTGCAATGTAGGTAAGCGTCAAACCATTGGGTGAGGGGGACAAAACACCTGTTATTGAATATTTTTACAAGAAAACACTCAATTGATTTACCCAACTTCATTTCAAGTTCACTATGTTACATAAGGCAGAGGAAAATAAACCTTTGCGCAAAACCATTAACGTCGATAAGATGTACGCCCATTTGGACGCAAAGCCCTCTGTATGTCATCGACTGAAAAATATAAAATTTGACAATTGCAGTATAGGCTACCTTATCTATATGTTTACAAAACAATTGTTTAATATTGATGATGTCATTAGTAACAGTAGTACCTTCATTAGTAACAGTGAAATTTGTTTGACATATCGACTCTTGATAACACAGATGCTAAAACCGACCTGTCAGAGATTAAGCAAAAATAAGTAAATAAAAATAACCGATGAATCAGTGGCAGACAAATGGAACAACCGAGGCCTATATTCTGTGCGTGTGAAGCTTATATTTGTTTCTCCAACATAAACAGTACCAGTGTGGGTCCCTCTTGACTGTACACAGACCACATCTGCTTCGGTCTTGACAAAGAGGGCACGGGCCTTTGCCAAACGTCGTTAAATTAACAAACTCCAGTTTCAGTCAAGGGAGAAGGATTGGCATCGGCTCAAGAATTTTGTTCGACTCCCACCGATCTCTACAGGGGTGGTTTGGTTTATTTTGGTCTCAAAAAAGAATAGGCGTCGCGTTGAGGCATAATGAAACGCACAGAACAGCTTCAAATGGCAGAGTGGTTCGCTCTCTGGACCAAGATGGCAAACCGAATGTTAACGACTGCAATATGTAAGAAACATGACATCACCAATACCATCATGGGGTTCCTCAACATGCACGAACGTTTATTTAATTGTTTTATTATTGGGTGGTGACATGGCTGGTTGGTCCATCATAATTTTAATCAATTAGACTTGAAAAACGTAGGCTGACTTAAATGTTCTAAAACGTTTAATGAACACAATAAGCCTAGCACTAGTGCTACAAAAAATTTGCAAATGCATAGTTCTAGCATAACTCACTTGATTCCTGAACTGAAATAATGTACGTTGAATCATAACCACTTCTTCCATAATATCACATTTCGTGAAATAGTCCTACACACAATATTTAGGCCTACATTTAGGACAGCAAGAGAGGCGGCTACAAAGTTATTTTGTAAATTGGCCTAATTATGAAATTAAATAAATGGTACTGGAATTAGTTTGGTAGGGGAAATCTATCATATAAATCTTCCATCAAATGTTGCAAAAATGAATCAGCTATAGGTCACCTATGCCATATGACGAATTCCATACAACTGTATGATAAGACAGTCACGCACCTTTGTCACTAATATGTAGGCTAATATTAATTTCTGCAACCCATTCCGATTATTTCTAAATTTAGGATATGTTTTGTTTGCTAAAACTAACGAAAACTGTGGCATTAGCCATCATGGGTGGAAAACATTCTGAGAAAGGAGAACTAGAATGAAAAAAAATCAGAACAAATGACAACTAGATATTTGTTTAAGCCTTATCGTTCACGGGCAGCAATTAAATTGTGATTTTGATCCTCTGACCTGAGACCTGAAACTAAAATTGACAATAAAGGTCTGAGGATCATTCCTTCAACGAATATCGGCCAGGACCTCATTTCCCAGTTGGTTTGTACCTTAACACAAACATGTTATTACAATACATGCCTAGTGATAGTAATTTCAACATTTATTAGTAAGCGTAGGCCTATAATTTGACCAAGCATTTTGTTTCTTGTGAGGGGACAAAAGAACCGTGCGTAAATGTTGACGATGAGGTTTCTTATGGATAGTGTACTTGTCATCTTAAACGTTCACCTCGTTTTTGATTGATCGAATACGTTGTTCCAGAAATGTTTCCTGATATATATGCTCCACATTAGCCTACATTGTAACAACCGCCTTGGATTTGAATGTTTAGTTATTGCCCTACCACCATATCATTGTCAAACCAACCCAGCGCAATCAAACGAATATAGGCTCCCTCCTTTGCCCCACTGCTATTAGACAAAGCAGAAGCATAATATTTTCCTATTAAAAGTAGAGTATGCATAATTATTATTAAAACATGAAGACTGGAGCATGTACATGCAGTTTTCGTTTTCATTGATGGACATTATTGAAGTTAACAAAACTGTTAAAAGTGGGCCTACTTGGAAATGCATTCTCTTCATAATAGGGAAACAATTGCTTTTCCCTCGCCAAGATGTTACGTCAGAACACCATTATTAGTCTGCCAAACCCAAAACGTATTTTCTGTGTCACGACCATAGATATTTGGTTATAGTAAAGTTTTGTTCTAGGCACTTTTCGTAACAAATTGCCAAGATGTTCTAGCAACTGAATTTGAGCCTTCCAACTGATAACGTGAACATATAGGCCCACACTAAATATCTTCAGCTCAGAGGAGACAGAATGGCTGGTGCGTAAACTGTGCGTAATGGCGCTCATGTAGGCCAATACCGTTTTCAGGTAAGGATCTTGTTACCTTCCTTGGCTCTCGTCTCTGCATCCATTAACTCAGGTTGGTTGAACGACGGCACAGACCGCCATTATAAAACGAAGATGAAAGTGTGTAATGATTCGAGCCGGGGTATTTACTGTGCCCAAGCTGAAACAGAACGCAAGGCACTGCCTGGAACTGCGTGGGAATTCTCCGCCATAAACGCTTTTATTCCTCTAAGTTAATTATCTGTACTGAACTCTAAACGCCAGTCATAATTATCCGACTAGGCTGCCAGTGTCTCTTGCAGCTCGGTCATAATGTTTGTGGTCATTATACAGATATATGTCTGTCCGTTACTCAAAACAACATTGAGTTGACTATTCTGTACTTTTACAGTTCAAGCTTAAACTTGGGTTGTGTCGGTGGTGAATCTGTTAGAAATGGGAAACGGAACCACTGAAACGTCATTATTGATTTCCTAAATAACATATGATCCAGCCTTTCCTAATTTAGAACAGCCACCCAAGTTCTGGCTTAGTGTTTTAATTTATTTTGCCGTTATGTTGTACATGACAGAGTAAACGAAGTTACTCACTCATTGCCAAGTAATAACATTCCGTATTCATATTTGTGTCCGTTTCCATCATCAACCTTGCACATGTAAATGCATGGGCCTATATGTAGGTCTACAAAAGGCAGGTCAGGTGCATGGAGGCCTATTATATATATATATATATATATTTTTTTTACTTCGATCGATTTCAGAATAGAGTAGGTCTATTGATGAGAATGTCCTGTCGACTTTCAGTTCGAATGGTTTGTTTTTACATTGCCCTTCTCTCAAAATATAAAAAATACGTGATTTAAATTGGCTAGGGGGATAGTCTATATGCGATTGTGTCTTATTTTGCCCAATTGAATCTTTTCGGGGGGATTTATTTTCTAATACACTACTCCGGCTCACCTTTTTACTTTTCTGTCTGCAATATCGAGTTATTTTTTTTATGATTTACTGATGAAGTAATATTTTCATTCTCACTTCATCTGTTTTATGCTATTCACAATCTAATTATGTAGGTTGCTATCTGTAATGGTCCATATTTGCCAGTATTTTAGATAAATATATTCTAAATGAGGGATATTCATGATACAGAACATTTTAATTGCTATTTGTATTTTTCTGAGAAGTTATCCGAAGTTGCCTTCTGTCTTAAACTATATACTTAAATATGTTTTATTTCAGTCGTGGCTCAACGTGCTTGCCTTGTTGCTAGTTGGCTGCAAAATACCATTATGGTGTCTTATAATTTGTGATTGTATCATGTTAGAACAATAGTTGACAGTATATGTGGGCTAAAAGTAAATCCATCAATGTTGTCAATAACTACGAAGCAAATGGTAATTTTGACCACATACATATCCCGTTGGCATGTTTTCATCCTACCTATATGTCCAATTTGACGAGACATCATCGCAATAGGTACATTTTTGCCATTTAAAATGATCAACCTGATGTTTCACTGTGGTGCTACCCTAAAAAGGTACAAACTGCAAGGGTACAATTATCTACCTATAACTAATGAAACAGAGGACGTACCTTACAGGGTAAGGGAAAGGGAAAGGGGGATGCCTAGTCAGTTGTACAACTGAATGCATTCAACTGAAATGTGTCTTCCACGTTTAACCCAACCTCTCTGAATCAGAGGGGTTGGGGGGCTCCCATAATCGACATCCACTTCTTTCAGCGCCCGGTTAACTGCCTTGCTCAGGGGCAGAACACAGATTTTTACCTTGTCGGCTTGGGGATTCAACCCAGCAAACGTTCGGTTACTGGCCCCACTACAGTGATTAGAATTTGTACCCCTTTAAGTACAATTCGGTACCTTTTTTTTCTGAGAGTGTAGGGCTCTAATAAATCTGACCCAAATCAGTAAATCCCAATGCCAGCCTCTGATGGAGTACCTATTGTATTTGCCTATACCACAAAGGGGCTAATGGATGGATGCTCACTATGCTTGTGAACCATGTCTTATATCCTCAACATAGTTTATTAGGTGCACCACCCTATTCAAAAACATTGTTCGCTCCTACAGACAGTGAGTCACATGGCTGTGGCTTACTATATAAAGCAGGCAGACAGTCATCGAGACATTCAGTTACTGTTCGATTGAACGTTAGAATAGGCAACATGAGTGACCTAAGTGACTTTGAGCGTAGTATGATTGGCAGTGCCAGGCGCGCCAGTTCCAGTATCACAGAAAGAGCTAGCCTCCTGGGCTTTTCACACATAACAGTGTCTAGGGATTACCGAGAATGGTGCGACAATCAAAAAACACCCAGTCAGCGGCAGTCCTGTGGGCGAAAACAGATTGTTGATGAGAGAAGTTGAAGAAGAATGGCAAGAATCCTGCCTAGTGTCAATGGTACAGGCTCGTGTCAGTGGTGTAAGGATGTGGGAAATCTTTTCCTGGCACAACGTTAGGTCCCTTGATACCAACTGAGCAACATTTGAATACCACACCTTGTAGAATCCATTCCCCGAAGAATTCGGGATGTTGTGGTTTCAAAGCGGGGTCCACCCCGGTACTAGATGGGTGTACCTAATAACCTGACCACTGAGTGTACATGTCATTAAGGCCCTAAACCATGGCAAGGAAGGTGCCCAACAAGGCCAATGCAGGCATCCCAGTAAAAACAGTGAATGGTGTACAGTAGAGTAGTGTCGGCTATATTCAGAGACTGCTACTAAAGATCAAGTGAGAAGGCAACAAACCGTGTCAACATTATGTCCCATCTCCATGACAATCTGTGGGACCCAAGTTATGAATCAAATGGCAGCCAGGTTTTGTGGTTAAGATTATTGAATTTTGTGGTTATTCAAGTATTATGTGAAATGTTGTACTGGGAACTAAAGCCTTGGGTGTAACTTACCCAGATAATACTGTGCAGTACATAGATTGTTGAAATGAGCCCCAGCCTCCTGAAAGTCGCCAGATTGCCAGGTCTGTTTTTTGTGGGTTGTGCTTCATGGGCCCACATGGTTTTAGGTGATGCCTTGCACGGACACACACACACACACACTATCTAAGGTCAGAGTCCTATCTTTAGATATGTAACTCTAATTTCCTCCCAACTCTCCCACAGACATCACTGCTGTATAATTTAAATGAGAGACCTAGTTACACATGCATGTTTGTTGGGTTAGGATTCCCTGGCAGAGTAAAGGACATCCACTCATATTGAGGGGTCTATGCCTAATCTTAATTCTAAACATGTGCTTTTAGGGTAGTGTCCTGTTCTGTAGTTATGCTTCTTCCTCTACGATCAAAGCTTTTCTGCAAGACGTTATACTGTGTATTGTCTTTGTTGGAACCATTTCCAGTTAGAATGAGTCTATCTTCTTTAGTGGACAGTTTTTCATCTAGTGGTTTGTTCTTACAGAATGCCATACTAATTACACACCTACTACCATACATCGTATGTTACCAGTCATAAGTCAACTATATCCACGTGTTATAACAGTTCCATTATAAATAGCAAAGAAGCACTTACATTGGTATGGAACAAGACCCATGCTGAAATGAACTGACACCACGCTGCAATAACACTCCAGAGAACAGTGATAACCGGACATTCAAATTATCTCTGTTGTGTTTATGATTGTCAGAGTTATAAGGTTGGTGCTAATGATCCGTTATGATTCCCTTCCAAGGAGTAGGATCATTTTCATAACATCTTTATGTGAATACAATGACAGGCTGCCTGTGTGTGATGCATCACATGACCCTTGTTGTTTTCATCATTGTTGATTATGTATCTGAGACAGGGACCATCATTTAGAATACTTGTTTTTGCCTCTGTAACTATTTTTGAAAGTTCTTCAAATAGTTCCATATGGTAAAACAATTGGTAAGGGATCTGAAGATTATTCCAACTTTGTATCTAGGGCTAAAGATCAAGAAAGCAGGCACTCGTTTACCATTATTCCAACCATTTAATGGCGGTGCATTTGGAAGCAGTTAGAGGCATTTATGTAACCACATAATAGCCACTCTATCTTACTAAGTGTTGTAACACTCCACAGTCTTTTCTTTGGTGCTGGCGGATATAAAGGACATTTTGAATAAATAGCCATCATTCTACTTCAATTTCTTATATTTCACGACTTGATTTCATGTTAAACACTGCTAATGTTTACTCACCCAGTTTAACAAGCTCAATAACAGTAATTAAGTCATTTAGATGTTGTGTTATCATTGTGGCTATGAAGAAGATGATGATGATGATGATTATGTAGAGTTCTGGTTATTACGGCTATTAGTAAGTAGCACCAATAACCGTTTTACTTCAGTGCTGATGCATGGATTTGTTTCTTCAAACTTTTCCCACAATTTATTCTAGCTACAATTTGGTGATGATACTTGGTTTAAAACCTAATCTAGCTATATTAATTACTACAAGAGGCTGCAGTTATAATAGTGCCATTGTTCTGAGCCTGAAATATAGCCTGACTTCATGTTCATTGAAATGACCTTGGTCTGGTCTGTCAATTGGATCTTTTGACGACTGTTTTGTATTATTAACCACATGCTGCTTAACATTGTGTCAGAAATGAGAGAAACATGGTTGAAGGGTGTTGATTCCAATTAACAGCAAGCGTCAAATGTGATAATATTTTCGATATTATTATTATTTTCGAGTAGTTAATTATGCCACAGATCAAATAAGATTAAACATGCGTTTTTTTTCCCTTGCCTAAAACTCAAGATTCGAATTTAAGGATTAAGTATTGACGTTAATGGCAGTTAAGCGTGAGCATGGAAGTCACTCTTCTCCATGTAGTTCAAGTGAGGATTATGCCAAATCTCACGTTTTTTTTAAACAAACAAATAAAAACATGTATTTTATTCACGCATGTCAGACTGTTTAAACCAGCTCTTTGAAATGTAATTTAAAAATTCAACCAAAATCTACTTTAAAAAATATAGATTATTCTACTAATTTACTCCACAGGAAAATGTATGTTTGCCTCCCTATTATTCATTCCTCTATAATGATGACACAGCATGCAAGGTCCATAACTGGACAATGTTTCATGGGCAGAAAAGATCCATATGGTGAAGATATATTTACACGGAAAATAGAAAACAAGGTGAAAATGCCTCGTGTCCAAGAAGTGTAGGCTATTACAATACTGCAACCATGTCTGCTGTAAATTTAAAGCATGTTGCTTGCATTTGCGAAAATATTCAGTTCACATAATGTAGGCCTAGAACACCTTTACAACAATGGACTAGGTTACTTTGATTAGCATGTATTGTGCTCCACGAATCCACTTTAGAAAACATAAATAGCCTACTATTAGGTCATTGAATGTTGTTTTTCAGAAGAAAAATGTATCCGAACGTCTCATTGAGGAGTTAGACCTCATTGCGAAGAGTGGCCCCTCTAATAAAACTGTGACTTGACGTGAAACGCCCAACCTGTCCCCTGCACCAAATGGTGGTACTTTAGAGATTGCAAATACTGTACAAGGCAGCTTTAACGTCTGGTTCATATTTGAAGAAACTGTTAGTATATGGAGAGTATTCGTCGATAATTCACCCAATGAATCGTTGTTAGTGTCTTGTTTTCAGAATGCTGATGCTATATTTATGTCCATTGTTTATGTCCAAAGTGTCGGGATCCAGCATTTTCATCAGGAACAAAGGCTATAGGCTACGTATCTTCTCAGGGTTGGAAATATTTTAGAATCAAGCCAAACACACAAGGAGGTAAATGTGAGGCCATGGCAACACGCCATCTCTGCCAAGTGCTCAGGGAACAATGGGAAATTACATGACATTTGCAAAGAGTTAGTATGCTAAATAATTGGCATTTATTTGTGTATTAGGAATTATTTGTAGTTTTAAAAATATTTTTAGCATACATGATCAGACAGTTCTTGGGTGTAAATAAATAAATAGCGGCATGTGTACGCACACAACCATATTGTGTTGGGCTGTTGGCTACTCCTTTCATCACACTTTTAAGGCCTTATCATTCTCAAATGTTGAATATAGAACTCTTAAATTCCAGAGAGCTCTTATATTCCATGATATGTTTTTGGTTTTTAAAAAAGAAATACAAATTGGTACACATTCAAACGCCCAGGGTTGTTACCTTAATATTAATACGCATGTCTGGTATCCACACACAGAAGACTGATTTTTGTCTGACTACCTTTTTTTGGTGCAAAAAAAAATGTTACTGAGACCTATTCATGTTTGGTGATGCATTATTATTACGCACGACACGTTCTCCTCAATAACTTTAGTACCTGCATGATATCATACTTATTCCACATTGTAGCCTAATAGTCTAATGTATTATTTCCAAATAGTATAGCCTACTGTATTCACAAGTAACTCATACCAAATAACGCTAGTTATTGTAAAGACTTTTGTTTTGAATATGTTTTATGGACAAGTCGTTTGAAATGGAATATATTATCGTTTTCAAAGCATTGGTAATACATTTTCTTTTTCCCCCTAGGAAATATTTCACCTGAGTTTATTTGCACGTGTACACCACTCTTTCTATTGTTGTCTGTCCCGCCAGGCACTCCCTTTGTCAGTTGCACAATTACGCATAGTTAATATTACCTAGGTTACAAATCAGTTTTGAAACTTACCATTCCTTATTCCTGGATTTGGGTATAGGAAAATGCCTTTTATTTTCGTGGAGAGCGAGAGAACCGTGAAATGCACCGACCCTTTTGTGAAGGCATTATGAGCCTCGACTGGGCAGGAAGTTTGACAATAAGGGTTATTAAGGCATTTCCTGCGTACAGTAGCTCTGTGCGCAAGTACAGCGTGTGCCATTAGGCGAAGGCTTTTTGCACCTCAAGGAGCCAAGGCGCGTGGCATCGACGCGGTACGCACGAGACATGACATAGCAGACAAACACGCCATATACAGCATAACATACTGCACTATTGCACAATTATTCAAGAGGAGTCTTATTATACGTTTGGAAACCGTAGAGCCACGATTACATACTTAATACATGATCTTAGAAATCATGTATTAATTGAGCATATATAGGCTAGCCTAGTCACTTGCCCTGTGGTTTGTGGGTCTATCTTTGATTGAAATGAAAGAAAGGTGCTGCTTACAAACGTTATATGCTATTTGTGCGCCTTGTGTGTCTGTGATGATGGCACACAGACAGAGGCGGCCTTGAACTTGAGCATTTGCTCAGGCATGATCGTTTTGGTCTGGTCGGTGGCGGCCTAAACAGAGCCTTCAGGGAGGGCCAGACTCACTTTAAACTTGGCCTTGACCTTGAGGGCCTATTCTGATCCCTATGTAAAGACTACTGTCTGGGGGTTGTGTGCGTGTGGTGGGGGGGGTTGAGGGGGGGGGGGGGGGCTGTTGCATTTAAATAATCTGGGTAGAGGCTAAAGATGATAGTCTTTCTACCTATCCCATTTAAACACAATGTACAAATACTGACTAATGAGAAGAATCATACACTAGTTTAGACTATTTTTATTGCTAGAAACATTTTCATTATAGTTATATTGTTTGAAACATTGTCCATATCGCTGGACCTTTTGCGTCTCTCGCTGACGCAGGTCAACTATTAGATGCATAACTGCGCCATTGAGCTGAAATGTACATTTTGATACCTGATAGCAATTCCAGAAGCAGATTGACATGTATTTTCATAAAACTAGATAACATCAGTCCTACCTTCAAAATGGCAGAGTCGGAGAGGTCAAGGATTTTCCATTGAGCATAAGGATACATTTCAGATAGAACACCACTTTTACGCACACGCCCATGAGCATTTGCCCACTTATTCAATCTCGCTCAACACATTTGTGAACATGTAGCTTTGAAAGAGCTATACGAGCAACCAGTAACAATTTACTTATTCATTGTGTTTTCCATGTCGTTCTCTAAAAACTATGTGTTGCATTTGACGTGTGGGCATAGCCTACACAGATTTTCCGAACTAAGACCCACTTCATGGTAGAATGAAAGCGTACTTTGCTTTTTTTCAACCACTTCATTTCAGGTTTGACACGTTTGTGATATAACATGCATTTAGTTATTACCCTTATTTAACTATGCAAGTCAGTTAAGAACAAATTATTATTTACAATGACTGCCTACCCCGGCCAAACCCTATCGCGGACAACGCTGGACCAATTGTGCACCGCCCTATGGGAATCCCAATCACGGCCGGTTGTGATACAGCCTGGAACCGAACCGAACCAGGGTCTGCGCCACTCGGGAGCCCCACTCGGGAGCCCCAACAATGCCTGTGCATTTCAGTATAAAATACTTAAATTCATAACTACAGCCGTAACCACAGAAATAATGATTACACAAAGAATATTACTCTGAAGTGCCTCAAAACCCAAATAAATCTATTTGAACTTCAGCCGTATTTTAGAAATCTTAAGACCTCCAATCCCGTTCATAAATGATCTTTACGATTCCTTCAATAATATGTTTTTAGCCATGAAACATTGATCATGATATATTAAAAAAGCGCACATAATTTACTATTAAACGTACAAAGAAGTTATTTTATGACCTCCTCCCCCGCCCCCCAAAAATGTGGAAGGTATGTAATGTTATATTATGCTTAGAGAATACTTTTATGACAACGATAAACTTTCTTCATGCATTTGGCAAGGAAGATTATAAGTCTTTAAATATGTCCATAACCATTGGGAAATATTCAGCATTTTACATTAGCTAATTAAATCCGAACCAAAAAGGCAAACGGTGTAACATAATCTGTTGGGTTTTGTGGTAAAATCGACATTAATAGTAATTTTGTGTGAAAGTTTTTAAAAAAAGAAACATGTCTTAACAGTGTTCATTTTGAATGACCATTTCTCTATGTGATGCCTATATTATTTTTATGCAATTATTTAAAGAAAAAAAAGAAAACAGTATTTTTCAAAGTAGGTTCCATTATTACTGGACTTTTGATGGAGTGATTGCCAAAGTGATTCATTCCCAGATTATCTGCGCATTCAATAGATGTCATAGGTAAAATAGCCCTCGTGCCATCATTGTATGACGTGACTTAACATAGGTAGCCCTTTTCACGGCATTTGATTTAGAATAGCGATAATTGTGATGGCTACATGCTCGTTGGTCTACTTCCATTGGCCTTTGGAGAGGTAGACGCATGGAGCTTTGGGAAGCTTTATTCACCCTACACATCCAGTACGAAATGCATGTAGAAAGGCTTTTGTACACCGTGTTTATTGTTATGCTGTGCTTCAGAATTGTAGTCAGAGGTTGAATTGTGTTATTCGAGTGTGTGTATGAAAACACAACAATTGGGGAATAGAAAATGACAAAACAATACGCTGAAGAGCATCTCGTGACATTTCTCCAAAGCAATAAAAAATAATGAATTTGACTGACATCCCCAACAAGGGTTTGTTTTATTTATCACGTGGTAAGCTTTTCATCCAATGGCGATGCGCCATTCCATGCCTTGGTCCGTTGCGTCAATACAGCTGTGGATGTAACCTGGTGTCCTACTCTGGACTTTGGTCTTTGAAACAGAATTCTCCGTCCGAATGGTGAGCGTGATATGACCACCTCCTTGGTCCTGAATCCTCGCTGGGCGGACACGGTTATGTTTGTGTATGAAAACAACTTGGATGAGTTAAACAAGAACATGGAGGGTCTGGTTGGTAGCGGCAATTTCGCGGCCAACCAATGCAGGAATCTGATGGCCCACTCCGCTCTGGGGGGTCACCCCTCTAGCTTGGTGCACAGCTCCGGCTACTCCGCGTTGGATGTATCGGGCTCAAGCTCCGGGGAACCAGGCAAACAGTGCACACCATGCCCCGCGGTCCCTCAAGGCTCCTCCACAGGTCCCTTACCCTATGGGTACTTTGGCAACGGCTATTATCCCTGCAGAATGGGGCGGGGTTCGCTCAAGTCCTGCACCCAACCCAGTGCGCTCAGCTACTCTGCGGAAAAATACATGGACACCCCGGTCACGTCTGAAGAATACCCGAGCCGGGCTAAAGAATTCGCGTTTTACCACGGGTACCCAAGCCCCTACCAGTCCATGGCGAGCTACCTGGACGTGTCGGTGGTGCAGACTCTCGGGTCAGGAGAGCCCCGTCACGACACGCTGCTTCCAATGGACAGCTATCAGCCGTGGGCACTGACGAATGGCTGGGGCGGCCAGATGTACTGCTCAAAGGAGCAGAGTCAAGCCGGACACCTTTGGAAATCTGCATTGGCAGGTAAAAACATATGCTCTGAACACTGTTTTAGTACATTATTAGATTACTGTAATGGGACACATTGTGACATGGGTTGGATAGCCTATATAAGGCACATTTAATTCACGCTTTTTCTAATGCATGATTTCGCAATATAATCACCCTTCATGTTATGCATTATTCGCAAGCCATCGAATACATGATGATTTTCAATCCCTCATTCTATCACATGTTTGGGCTGAATATTGGATGTTAATAATGTGTCTCTGTATAGGCACGCACGTTTATATGAACGACCATTTTGGTCGTTGTAGTCTTCCTGGTTTTCTGAGTTTCTGAATACCTCATTGTAGTGTTAATTCATCAATATATAGGCAGTTATACACTGCCGTTTCCCCCAAAAAACGCAACGTGGGTTATCCCTTTCAATGAGAAAGACTGAATTATAGAATTAAATGCACATTTTCCAGACTCCAGTTTCTCTTTGTTGTCCATTACAGATGTAGTGGCCCACCAACACGATGGCAACTCCTTTCGTCGTGGTAGAAAGAAAAGAATACCGTACACCAAAATGCAGCTAAAGGAACTGGAGAAAGAGTATGCCGCCAACAAATTCATCACGAAAGATAAGAGGAGAAAGATTTCAACAGGAACCAACTTGTCGGAAAGGCAGATTACGATCTGGTTTCAAAACAGGAGAGTTAAAGAGAAGAAGTTCGTGGCCAAAGTCAAGACCAGTGCGCCGTAGCCAGCCAGGCTTGAGCTAGACGATTTGGATGAGGGACATTGTTTTTGGTGTATGAACAAAAAATGAAGGGAAGAAAACGTCGACGTGGTACTTTTTTTTGGATTGGGATTTGTTTTGCTATTTTGCCTGCGCAATTGCATCTCCAATTCGTCTTTTGAAAATAATAAATAAAACAAGAACCAAGCCCTCTAAAGACAATATTTTAGAGGCCTGTAAATACAACACTTGCCTGCTTTAATGTAACACTTAAATCTGCTTAACTGTTTAACTCGTGCTATACATGAAGGTATATATAGGCTATATGTTAGGTATGTCAATGTTGTTACTGCTCTAGACTAGGAAACGTATTATGCAATCATATTCCCAATATTTACTGTTTATAACGCTTGTAAAACAGTACTTATAAAAAAATATAGCGTAATGCTTAATAAATTGTTTTAATCCCAGTATGTTGTATAAATTAAATGTTACTTCGTGGAATATATCTGTTATATATGTGAATCTGTTTGCAAACCCTGTTTATATAGGGATAGTTAAAGATAAAAATAGAATAATGATTGGTAGAAGTACACATTGAAATATGGATGGTCTAAGACCAAGAAATGGAGTTCAGAAATTCCAGTGTAATGTAAAGTTACATTCAAACCGTTTATAATATATTTTAAATATGAGTTTTACGCATTAAGTTAGTGATGCATTTGACATATTATGCTCCATCATGAAAGCTGCATCAAAACTTCTTTTTTTAAATTCCAACTTTTAAAGTGTCCATACCCTCTATAAATAATCTCGTGCTGTTCATGCCAAATAAGTATTTCCGGGGGTCATGATTTTGGTGATGGGCAAAAGCTACTGTGCCGTTTGTGCCAAATATATTATTTATTAAAAACTGGGTGGTGAATGCTGATTAGCTGACAGCCGTGGTATATCAGACTGTATACCACTGGTATGACAACATGTATTTTTACTGTTCCAATTACGTTGGTAACCAGATTATAATAGCAATAAGGCTCTGCTGGGGTTTATGGTATATGGTCAATATACCACGGCTAAGGACTGTGTCCAGACACTCAGCATTGTGTCGTACGTAAAAACAGCCCTTAGCCGTGGTATATTGGCCATATACCACACCCGATCGGGCCTTATTGCTTAAATATACTTTGAAAGTTGAAGGCCTGCAAACACAGCCATATTTGAAATGGCTAGCTATGATGTGTTGTATGTTATTACTTAGCCTTACTTGTATCAGCTATTGATGCTCTTATTACTGCTTCATTAATACTCTTGGAACCCTTGGGCGTTTACGCAGGCCTAGGCCAATAGGCTACTTCAAAATATATATGAATAGTTTAGACAGGATTTTGTTCATTTGGTAGGACTATTTAAAATGAGCATAATTACTAGCCTATTCAATACGAAATCAGTCAAATACGGCTACAAAGGTTAAACTGACTTCAGCTATAGGCCTTTATAGGCAAACTAAAACAAATGAAATTCACTTCAAGCGTCAATAAATTAGCTGCATATTCAATATTGGTTGTTAGTCTATATGTCCTGTTCTAGGTGGATACGATAAATGTTTTGATGTTCAAGAAGAAAACAGAGCACAAGCCAACTGCAGACTTCAATAATCCGGCCTTGACCTTAAGTGTCACGTGGTCCCCACCTTCAGTTGTTCATATCTCGGATATACAGTAAATCTCACAACATTAATAATATTTTGTATCAATATTGTTTGGGGTGGCAGGTAGCCTAGTTGTTAGAGCGTTGTACTAGTAACCGAAAGGTTGCAAGATCATATCCCCGAGCTGACAAGGTACACATTTGTCGTTCTGTCCCTGTTCCTAGGCCTTAATTGAAAATAAGAATTTGTTCTTAACTGACTTGCCTAGTTAAATAAAGGAATACATTTTTTTATGGAAAAGACTCTTAAAGTAGCTTCTAGCCTTGGTTCCCCACACATGCTTCCATTCGTGTTGAGAGGACCTCATAGTGGCTATCCTCCTGCGTAACTATGAAATAATATTCGCCGAATATAAGCAATTTTATGCACTATAATCTGTTTTACAGTCTTTTGAGACGCGATTTACGGTCCGGTTCCGAACAGTTTAATTGTTGGATAGTGAGCAGAGCTAAGGCGCGCTCCGGCTGCATACTACTCTTAACGCCGGTCTAGGTTAGTCAGGGTGTAAAAGGTGCGTCGTTATTCAAAGGCTGCACATCATCACCTATGCATCGTCCTGTTGCTTTCATTTTGCTGGGCTCTGTTTTAAAGTCAGTTGACACAACACATAGGCATGTATTTCTCTCATTGGTGAAATATAGACACTTTTGGGGAATGTTGCCCATGGAAAAATTTTAGCAGAGCGAGATTTCGGATTAAAGCATATACTACCGACGCATTGATGAAGACCATACCATAATATACCACAATACCATATTATGTATCATAATATGTGCCATATGTAGCCTTGGCAACGCTGCATAAAGTAATGTAATAATAATACACTACTACTAGCCACATAGTCAGAACAGTGTTCATTTTCAAAATGTAGGTTATTTCTGTTTTCCATTGATAAATGCAACAACTGCAAAGACGAGCTGAAGCACTAGTCTTACGGTCCAACCTGGATTGGGGACGTTTGTGCTTTGGTATGGATTCTGACAGAATTTGAGAGCAACGACATCAAAGCCCATTCAACACTGTAGATAATGATGCCAGCGCTTCAGGTCGTACATTTCCTTCTGCGGCTTTACTCATAGCGAAAGACGTTTGGAAACCCATCTGAGTTTTTTGGTACTCCAACCCAAACCCACAAATGTTATTATATTATCTTGGTGCTACTCTCAGAACCAGACATCACTTGACGTACGAGACCAAAATAAGACGATTAAAAACACGTGGAGCTATTAGACCTCATAGGCCCATTTCAACACAGCCTAAGGCTGTGTATCAAGTTTGTATCAATTTTTTTTTGCTGACAGAGGAACAAATGAGCCTGAGTGTTCAGCTGTATGTGCCCCGTAGCATTTCTATTCAGGTAAGCCTCAGTAAATAGCAATGCCTGCCATTTGAAACCTTCTTTGTAATGTTGTTATTTCAGTTCCATTGTGTTAAATACAATTTCAAGATGTATTTCCCCCCAGTATATCTAATTAAGTTTGGGCGTTATACTAAATGATTTATAAACATGGCCTATAGCCAATTCATGGCGATTTTGAATGGACCGGTCATTTCTCAGTCCAAGATTTCACGGCATGTGCAGTGCTGCTTTTCAGACCAACACAGTTTAGGCTAGACGTGTCTTGCACCGAACTGTGCTAGGCAATAAATGCAGAACACCATTCCTTCCACCGTTGGTTAACATTGAACTTGACAAAAGCATTCTAACAAACGGCGCGTCTGCTTTGTGTTTACGTTGTGGTTTAATGGGAGTTCCTTCTCCTCCTTTAGAAAACGCACAATGTGAGAGCATCAAGCACGGAAGTAGCTTTCCACCAGCAATACAATAAAGCTGCAATTTTCCCTTAGTTGAAATACCAGACCCTATCATTCATTGTTTTACTCTTGAATAGTATATTGTAATGGGTCGATATTTTATCAATGTATAGGAATATAGCCATTTCGTATGACCTGCATCCACTTCAAGGACTTTAACGTGCATCTGGGCCTTTCCCACTCTGGAGTGACGGATGATTGATGCTGTAGTGCCGCAGTACTGACGCAATAGTGTGGTTTTTGTTGAACGTTGTCTTCACTGTTGTCATCAATTTGCTTTTGTCAATTTAAGATATTCTCATAACTCAAACGGTCCGAGACTTGAGTGTGCTGTATACCCAAATACCAATACAATATAACGGTTTAGGAGTATAGCCTACATTTTTGCTCAAGATTCACCGAGGTGTAAACTTTAAACATAACCATAAAGAGTAGCATGTCGTGGCTTTTTGAAGTAGGCAACAGATCTTATCATCATCACACAACATTCCAACTCTGAAGAAAGTGCCATTTCAAAGTATGACGAATTCTAAACGAATGTATTTTATTACTGCTCCATTAATACTCTTGGAACCCTTGGAAGTTTACGCAGGCCTAAGGCCAATAGGCTACTTCAAGATATATATGAATGGTTTAGACAGGATTTTGTTAATTGGTAGGCCTATTTCATTTAAAAATTAAAATCAGTCAAATACGGCTACAAAGTTTCAACTGACTTCAGATATAGGCCTTTATATGCAAACTAAAACAATTGAAATTCACCTCAAGCGTCAAGAAGTGAATTGCAGATTCAATATTGGTTGTTATTCATATATGTCCTGTTCTGGGTGGATACGAGGAATGTTTTGATGTTCAAGAAGAAAACGGAGCATGAGGCAAATGCAGACTTCCTTAATCCGTCCTTGACCTTGAGTGTCACGTGCTCACCAGATCAGCAATACCGTTTGTCTCACGCTAATCATGAATATTTATACGGGGATCCGGAGTTTCTATGTCCCTATGAATAGCCTATAGCCACCGTTATGCTAGATCTGATTATCTTCAGTTGTCCATATCTCGGATATACAATGATTCTCACAACGTAAACAATATTATGTGTCAATCTTGTCATGGAAAAGGCTCTCAAAGTAGCTTCTAACCTTGGTTCCCCACACATGCTTCCATTCGTGTTGAGAAGACCTCATAGTGGCTATCCTCCTGCGTAACTATGAAATAATATTCTCCGAATGTTCACTCGTTTGCATAAGCAATTTTACGCACTATAATCTGTTTTTACAGTCTTTTGAGACGCGATTTACGTATCTGTCCGGTTCCGAACAGTTTAATTGTTGGATAGTGAGCATAGCTAAGGCGCGCTCCGGCTGCATACTACTCTTAACGCCGGTCTAGGTTAGTCAGGGTGTAAAATGTGCGTCGTTATTCAAAGGCTGTACATCATCACCTTTGCATCGTCCTGTTGCTTTCATTTTTGCTGTGCTCTGTTTTAAGGTCAGTTGACACACCACATAGGGATGTATTTCTCTCGTTGGTGAAATATAGACAATTTTAGGGAATTCTCATAATACAATGTATATAATATAATATTGAGTGTGCTTTATATCCAAATACCAATACTGTATTAATGTTAGGAGTATAGCCTATATCTTTGCTCAAGATTCAGCGAGGTGTAACAAACCTCATACCTTTAAACATAACCGTAAAGAATAGCATGTCGTGGCTTTTTGAAGTAGGCAACCGATCTTATCATCATCACACAGCATTCCAACTCTGGAGAAAGTGCCATTTCAAAGTGTGACGCTCAAAATAATTTATGGATAGGACAGGCTATGTCACATATTGGCTATTCATGTATGCTTTAATATCATAGTTAGGTCTACTTTACTTTATTCGATTTATTTGACAGGGAAAATGTTTATGTCTGTGAAAATTGACGGGTATTTGGAAGCAAATGTAAAATATATATTTTAATACGCCTATTTTCCATTTGAGTATTTTTTCTGATAATATGAAATATTGCGATAGGAAAGTTACACAAAGTTAAAAGGAGAAAAGCAGTTTAATAATTGTTAACCTATTGAAACGACTTAATTCTATTAAATGTTTTTGGACATGGTAACGTTAGGCCTATTTTAGATTTTAGACATTCAGGCCACTCAGGCTAATCTTTGAACCTCCTGAGTGTGCTTTAAAATATTTGTTATTTATTTAAACAAGACAGATTACAAATTATTATGTCAATCTGTCGATGTTAAAATATGAATGTTTTGACAGTGCTTTTGGTGGCTGGCTTGAAGACAAGAAGGAGAGTCCAATCTACGACCCGCGATGACTTCCATGTCAATATCCCTCCAACTGGCCGTCCCAAGAGCATGCTTCATTTCTAGAATGCCAGACTCTTCTCTCTCAAGTTCACGTCCAGCCCCCCCCCCCCCCCCCCCAGTTTACTACACTCTCACTTTGCAGACTCCTCCTCCCCCTAGTCTGCATTGCGGACAGTCTTTTGTCACACGGTGGACTTTGCAGTTGAACTTGAGACATCTTGTAAACAATAAGTAGTCTGGCCCTTGTCTGGACAGAGGTAGTCAATGGACCTGAGGCTCAAAAGGTGTCCGCTGCATGTAGGAGGAAGGGGAAATGACTCTACACACCAGGCCTCCAACAATGCACCTAGAAATAGTGACCAGCTCAGTCTGAGCTCCCTGAGCTGCAAGGTGACACATATTCCTACATGGTTTAATGAATTGAGGATAGGACCTGCATTCCCATATAGGCAAAAACGGGGACAATATCAAAATCACATAAACACATTGAAGATATTTATATATTTGGGGCGGCAGGTAGCCTAGTGGTTAGAGCCAGTAAGCGAAAGGTTGCTGGGTTGAATCCCCGAGCTGACAAGGTAAAACATCTGTCGTTCTGCCCCTGAACAATTCAGTTAACCCACTGTTCCCCGGCAGGCCGTCATTGTAAATAAGAATTTGTTCTTAACTGACTTGCCTAGTTAAATAAAGGTTAAATAAATAAATATACAATATTTACAAAGATAAACATTATATATATGTAAGAAGATATTGTGGGTAAAGATCATGGATGAAAATCACCACCTAACGACCCGTTTAAAACGGCACAACACTAATAGTCTAGCTAAACTGTAGCTGAGTTAGAATTTTCCCAAATGTGTGCTTTAATAAAGAGCCTATAGATTGTAAAAACAAGTGATGTTTCATACAACCACATCAGCTGGTGCCAACACTAGTCCAATAGGGTATGAACTCAACTGCAAATATTTTCTGGCGGTGCACGTGCTAAAGATTACTGCCCTTACAAGTGGTCAAATGTGCTATTTTGAACGGCTCACAAGAATATGGCTACACCAAATTTTAGGATTGGAATGTCTTTTTTTGTTGCTGAGCAAAATTAATTGTTGGCCTAGCGCTGTTCAAACGTTACATACGCCTATCGTTTTCAACAATGTATCTGTTTACCCTATATGTTGCCAACATAGTAGTAGTATTATTATCAGGCATGTTAGTTCTGTAGTTCTGTAAAACCTAAAAAGCTTAGGGCTATTCTAATGTTTATTGTAGGTCTGTATCTTGAATTAATTATATGAAAGTAACAGTGATAATTGCAACCAATAACTCTGTTTTAAAACTATTTAATGTATTTGTTTTATGTACGCCCGCCACATATTCACATGAAGATACCAAACTCCTAGCCAAAGCTGAAAACTTACTTACTGACATTACATTTGGAAAGGAGAGTCATTAAGATTCATTGATAAGCCTCTCGTCGTGTTAGGTATGTATGTATGCCATTTATTTACCTTCCTTGCATAGTGTCATGACAAAGGTTATTGATAGGCCCATACGCCAGCAAAGGTACTTTTGGATAGACGCATTCAACCAGGCCTAGACTTTTATATTTTCAGCTACCGGATATGGCTGAATAAATGGGGCTCTGGGAGACAAGGCTAGGCTACTTACAGGAAAAGAAATTAACAATATTTAAGATGAATAAAGACTATACTGAAGATAATTTGACAGGTAATTATACTAAAGTGTGACAGCATGGACTTGGCCTGCCTTTTGGCCATGCGCTAGGCTACTCAGTGTATATCTTGAATCTGGTTAGGGTTGTGCTTTCTTTTCTTGTGTCGCCAGGGGATCTGGGAGCAGCGGGAGAGGTGTTGGTGTTGACAAACAGGAACACGAGTTGGAACTCTCGAGCGCGCTAATGATCACCAGGCCACCCCCGCGCAATGGAACCACATCATAGCATCGTTCGGATTGAGAAGAAAAGCTCGCTTACTTAAACCGAGATCAACATAACTTTAAGACTACGCAGTAAAATAACCAATTGTATTGGCATGCAACACACAACTCATCTGTGAGATTTTACTGGGCACTACAATTATGTGGACCTTATAAATCGGAGTTGGTTTAGGAAGAAAGTGAGGCAACGTTTTGCATTGTACTGGGCTAATATTGGTTCCATTATTTTCCCTGTCATTTAAATAATTTACGTACTGACCTCCAGTTTTAGAACCTAGTTATTATGTTATAACTGTTAGCTACATTTGGATGTATTTAGCCCACCAATAATTCATTTCAATAACATTATGCTGAATGTATTGTCAATAATCATATATGGCTTTACAGGTTAACTCATGGCCTACAATTGCAAAAATAATTTTTAACATTTCGTGTATCGGAACCGAATAACACAAATAGAGCTATATCTACCATGTTAATTAGGTAATTGTAAGCAACAACCTCCATCTTTCACCTTGACCTGTTGTGTGGAGATTTCCTTAAAGGAACAGTTCACCCAAATTACAAAATTACACGTTGGTTTCCTTACATATGACAGCAATCCATGCTTTAGTTTAGTTTCCCTTTCCGGGTGCGAATATTTTAGCATTTGTGGCACAAATCCCATTCAAGTCATGGGACTGATATTAGCATTTAGTTCAAAACGTCTAAAAGTGACTTTGTCGAGCTTCACGAATAATTTGAGATACTTAGGATGATTTGGACAACTATCCCTTTAACCTTGCTCCATGCCTTCCACACGTATTAAAATCTGACTCGGTACATCTGGATGAGTTGTGTAACTAGAATCGTAATGAAAGGCGTGGATGTTTTTAGCAGCCCAGTGCACTAGCCCGCTGGCATCGCGTGGATGTGGTCCAGATGTGTTGGGCCGCACCAGAGTGCAGAGGTGCCCTACGCGAATCAGCAGCGTGTTAGAGGCCGAGGCCAAATTGACCTTACTCGCATTTTCTGGTTGCCGATTCCATATTTCGATGGCCAGTAAAATGGGAATTTTGTATCATGACGTGGGTGGTTTGTCAACACCTCACGCCAGACATTGCTCTCCCGGGCGGTGGTGTAGGCATAGCCTATAATGGACAAGTGTCGATGCCAGGTGTTGGAGTGTATCAGCGAAACCGCAGTTCACAAAATAGATATATGTATCGTGGTTTTTGCAGGCCGTTGTGTATTTTAACGTTTTTCCAAAACAATAACACACAAAATCGTTAATAACCTGTAATTCGGTTAATTCATTCTCTACAGCCATAATTGATCACATTATTTTTTCGGCAGACAGTAGCTTCCAGGGTTATAAACCCTTAAATTAGCCTAAAGTGGGATACCAATTGTTGTACAACTTCAGAATTCTGCAGGTTTAAGATATATAGACAACGTTATATTAATGTTGTAACCTGTATGGGTACATATAGCCTAAGTAACAGCTGGTGAACAAAGTAATCGAATGCAATATTTTTAATCCGAATTGTTACATGTTTGATCGACTAATCTATTGCATTCCCATTTGGAGATATGAATCAGGCCTGCTGTGTTTGACCTCTGATACTATTCAAAACGTTTAGTGGTTCTGTGATATAAATTCTAAACGTAATATGCTACAAATTTCTTTATTTCGATAAGTGCGTCAACAAAGACTCATTTAGCCGTATTAGTTCTAGAGAGAGAGAGAGAGAGAGAGAGAGAGAGAGAGAGTCTCGCAAATGCAGGCTTCAATATGACCAATCGATTACAATTGGAAGTTGTTGAACTGTTAATACATTTAGCCTGAATGTAGAAAGCGATAGGCCACAGTGAGCAGTAAAATGATAAATTATCAATACCTACTGCACACACACTTCTTATAATGAAAAATCTAGGCTACTGAAAGAGCTACTGCCTAAATACTGCAATGCGGGATCCTTTGCATCAGTCGGATTGTGCAATTTTTTGTCATGCATAAGCATATGCTGTCATGTCAAATACCTCAGATTTAGCTGGAAAACATGTAAATACTGGGCTGTAATTTTGCATTCTAAAAAAGATTTGCTCTTATTGTCGTATGAAGTATCTCTAGAGGCTTTGATAGCGGTTCAAAGACAATAAGCTGTTTGTTTATGCTATTGCTTTTTAACCAAAACAATAATATGTATTGTATTCAATTCCGATTTTGAGTTTTGCTATTCATCTATGCCTTATCTTTTCAAATCTTGATTAAAATGTATTTGATCCTACGTAAACTATTCGGAACAATACAAGAGAATCAGATGAAAATGGTAAAAACGTATTTATGTATGGTCCAAGTTGTTCTTGAGTCGACCTGCCTCGAGCTGAATTTCTCTCTTCCCTGTTCACCTTGTAAAAAGTACTTTCCAACAATAATATCTATCGAAAAAAGTTTACAGCAGAAGCTTTCTTATTTTATGGATATTTAATTGTCCTTTTATAAAATAGGATGTTGCAATTGAATACTCAAATCATATGGCACATTTTGTGCTCCCAGGCACAGAGCTGAGGCCTATATTTTCTGACATTCAAGAAGTTATCATTAGCTTCTCGCACGTACCGATTTAATCTTCATGAATCATGAATACTTTTTGGGGGACTTCAGTGGTTTCTCTTTTTTTCAGTATGTAAAATTGCAATTTTGTGCTAGCCTTGTTATGAGTTAGCCTACACGTGATGTTTTGCAATGTGATGCTTGATGATTGACATGATAAAGAAAATAATGTATTGAAATTCTATTCATATTTGATTAATAGCCTATTTCCCAGTCCCAATTGTTTATACACTTCTAGGCTGCACTATAAACTTGTAGAATATAGTTGTGTTAAAATATGATTGGTACATTTGATATGAATTCGTATGCATAGTCAAAGAGACAGGCACTTTTGTGCAACATACTTCTCTTCAGTAAGTCGGCTCTCTTCTGCCATCTTGCGTCGTTTTGAGTGACATGCAACCAGATAGTTGCATTAAACGTCCACTAGTAGGCTACCCATGAGGTCGGTGGAAGAATTTTCCTTCAAGGGAATTGTGCACAGACCGCACTCACAAACCAAATATACAAATTTTAGATCGGGATTTGACATCAAGTAGAATAAGGAGAGTTACAGAAATGAAACTTTACACAGAAGAGAAGAGAATTTCTTGATTTTGTCAGCTTTCACGGTCACTCAAGGTCAAACGAGATCTTGAAGCGAGAGCCTCTGATTAGAGAACGGCCTAGTGTTTTACGATTTCTTTCCAGTGACGACATAGGCAGCTCGTTTTACAGGAAGGCTCTTTATTGAATTGTTCTCGCTCTGATAGGCACCCGGGACATTGAACGTGTGTTCCCCCATCTTAATTGTCTGTTGGAGGCAACAGAGTCACTGAAATACACAACTATAAAATACTTCACCCTTGTCCAATGATCTAGATTGGCTGTCACCAAATATATATGAATGAAAAATAAAACTCATGGGTTATTGGAAAATACTTCTTCGCATTGTGCAGTTTTGCTTCCATTTTGAGAAGTATGACCTATATGCCTACATGCGTTTTGCATGCTTTTGAATTAATCAACTGGCTTAGTGGTTTAATTATAAGTATCAATGTTAGTCAGTCCTAGAAGTTGGGTATTCATCCATCATGAGAGCACGGGTTGCCTATCATCATCTTTACATGTCGATGTTTGATTGCTTACCACAGGTGCTGGGAAAGCCTACTGTAGGCCATGTACAGTATACTATACATTATGTAATTCTTCATAATGTTTCATTGATGTTTAAGTGTGATGTACATTTGATGCACATCGACAACAATCTGCCCAACAGGCTAAACATGACTAAAACACAGTTTCCATTCAGAATGCAGTTTATTAGATATTGGGCCTTTGTTAAAATGAATACCATGTACATGTAATATACTGCATGCATAACAAGTAGGCAGAGTGGAAACCAAGGGAAATACTTTATGAATATGCTCTTACCCTTGTAAAACGGACTATCCTACCGATCCTTGACTTCGGTGATGTCATTTACAAAATAGCCCCCCAACACTCTACTCAGCAAACTGGATGTAGTCTATCACAGTGCCATCAGTTTTATCACCAAAGCCCCATATACTACCCACCACTGCGACCTCTATGCTGTCGTTGGCTGGCCCTCACTACATATCCGTCGCCAAACCCACTGGCTCCAGGTCATCTATAAGTCTTTGCTAGGTAAAGCCACACCTTATCTCAGCTCACTGGTCAAATACCTCAGTGCCAACACTTCCTTTGGCCGCCTTTCCTTCCAGTTCTCTGCTGCCAATGACTGGAACGAATTGCAAGAATCTCTGAAGCTGGAGTCTTTTATCTCCCTCTCTAACTTTAAGCATCAGATGTCAGAGCAGCTTACCGATCACTGTACATGTACACAGCCAAATAGCACACCCAACTGCCTCATCCCCATATTATTACTTACCCTCTTGCTCTTTTGCACCCCAGTATCTCTACTTGCACATCATCATCTGCACAAATATCACTCCAGTATTAATGCTAAGTTGTAATTATTTTTGCCTCAATGGCCTATTTATTGCCTACATCCCTACTCTTCTACATTTGCACACGCTGTACATAGATTCTTTCTATTATTATTTTATTTTGTGTTATTGACTGTACGTTTGTTTATGTATAACACTGTGTTGTTGTTTGTGTCGCACTGGTTTGCTTTATCTTGGCCAGGTCGCAGTTGTAAATGAGAACTTGTTCTCAACTGGCCTACCTGGTTAAATAAAGGTGAAATATATATATTTTTATCAGCATGTTTATTTCATCACAGGCTTTTTCAGGCTGAAGTAATTACCAATCAATATCTCCGTCCTCCTGGATTCCAGAGCGATTGTGAATGATGGTTCATAGTGGACCCATCATTGCATCTTTCTCTCCCAGTGCAGAGGGGCAGACCAGAACAGTACATCTAAGGGGCTGTGGACTGATAGAGAGAATGGAACAATGATGGAAAGAGGAAGATTTTTGGATGACATTGAAAGTGCCCTTGATATAATTATGGGTTGAATTGAAAAGTACGTCTATTGTGGTCTGATATATCAACATGTTGGAAGAGAGTCTCTGCACAGGGTGTCATTGTTAAGCAAGATTTTGGCCATATGAATTGGATTAATATGCTAATTGCAAGCAGACCATCCAAATCATAAATGTTTGGGCCAAAAGTGTGCAAACTAGTCAGATCGAAATTTGGTTGTGCATCGGCAGTTTTTGTCTTGTTTTGTGAGTCACTGACAGACACTCAATTAGCCATGTCAGCTTCCAATTTTTACATTGGTAAGTTAGTCTAGCCAGTTATCTAAACTTAATTATAGTACACACCGGGCATGCAGGGCACGTGCCCAAGGGCCCGGACCTCCAGGGTGCCCCATTGATTTTCTAAGTCACTCTCACTCTCATAAGTCATGGCAAAATGTGTAGAATTGCAGGAAATTAACTTCAAAACATACATTTTTTCTCTTCTGTCACAGAAAATGTTCCCCGCTTGGAAGGGGGACCCCACCAACCAAATATTGCTTAGGGCCCCAAAAGGCTAGAGCCGGCCCTGGATTGAAGTAGACAAACACATCTGTGATGAGTCTGCTTTTCACATTTGTTCTTGTGTAAAACAATGTTTGGTTGTTAATCTCCATGGACAGTCTGTTTCCCGTGTCTGTCACAGGCCTCATTTATATACAGATGCTGCAGTGAAACTTAAATATCTATATCTGGGCATTTGTGATTAAAGCTAGTATCCTTAGTTGCTACATCCATTTTTGGACTTTGGACAATATATACCCATTGATTCTTGAAGAATACAAATTAAATGCCTCATGAGCTTATTTCAATGGTTGTATCCCATCAGAACCCAAAATGTAAGCTTGTTTTACTCCAATGTTTGTAATCAATATAAATGTAAATAAACACCGTATAGCTTTAAAGCATGGTTAAAACGACCATTTTGATATCATGGATGGTCAGTCCCTTGCATCCATACCTCTGTCTATGAATTTGATAGTGGATACATTTCTCCATGCCTCTATTTTTTTCAAAATAGAGGCAGGGTGTTGGCTTTGTTATTGTTTCAATTAAGGATTCTAGCTTTAAAGGGTGCAAAATATATCAGTAATGTCCAATGAAAAGAGAGTAGATTTTCACTGCCTTATTGTTTTCGGGCAGACACCAGTACTTTCCACTGCAAACCTTTGCATACATAAATCAGCTTTTAGTTTTCTTGCACCTTATTTGTGGAAGAATCTTCAAAATGTTCTGACATGTGATGTTCTGGTGCCTCTAGGGCAATTCAGAAAGCTGATTTGAGGACCTTATTACTGAAGAATGTGTTTGTTTTTTATGACCTTGTTTTTCGTTCTGCTTGCATTTTTGTATTTACATTGATTTGTGTATTTTCTGTCATTTCTGTAATTCAGGGCTCATCTGTAAAAGAAACCTTGGTCTCAGTGTGACTCCCTGATAAAAATAAAGAGTAAATTGAATACAGGAGTCAAAGTTAGGCAACACTGTCACCTTCTGGTCATAGTATCGTATTGCACACCGAAGGCAGACGTTCTCTCTAACGGTCAACTCAAAGTATCAATGCAAAAGCATAGCTCTTTGCAGATTTTTTTGTCCATATAGTCGTGGGATAAATAAGATGGTTTCTACAAAATCTAAAATACGGAGCAATTTTGAAATACATATCATATTAACGGGAAATACAGAATGAATCCATTGACATTTGAAAGGATAACACATCCCGCAATACAAATGATTTAAAGCATGCTGTTCTGATATCTATTTATAAACATGCAATTAAAAGAAAACAAATCAGTCTTCTACACAATGAACACCCCACTACTAAGAAGCAAGCACCTTAATAATAAATTGATAACAATAACAAATAACAATCAATTTACTTGTTTTCTTCTCTCGCCTCTCCTCGTTTTCGAGTTATGATAATAGTAATAATGATAATAATAGTAATAATACTAATGATAACAATAATAACGATGATCCTTAAAATAACAGACAACAATACTATTATTGTTGTTTTTAAATTGTAATATTTACCACAACAATGCAAGTATTAACAATACTAATGGGTATATATATCTGTAAAGATTGGTGAAATGTAAAAGTAGGCTTACACGCCTGCAGGATATTGAAATATCTTGAAATAATTAAATGCATAGCACTGTAGTATACAACATAATGTTTTTAATGTGTGAAACGCCCTGCATTACGCACAAGACAATCTATTCCGTGTTGTTTAGTTTTCACCCTCTTATTTCAGCTTTTTAAATATAAAATTAGGATTTCATATTGAACGACTCCTCTGCACTTCCAATCATGCGTTAGATGCCAAAATTGTAATCTGCCAGATTAGATTTGTTAAAGTCAACATGTGCCATTCTATTTCTGGTTTACGGCACAGGAAACTTGTAATTGTTAGCAGAACTTGCATGTGGGTTTGTCCATGGCCTTATGTCCCAAAGTCAACCACTTACTGTAGTTCACACTGCGCACAGACGTCCGTTTAACGTGTAATTTTCATTTACATTTGGTTGAGTTGTTAACTAACTCGAATTTATCGTGAAATCAACAAACCATGTTACCATGTCATTGGATTTAGGTTAAAAGTTGGGTGGGGAAAAAAATGAAATTCCCTCACATTGATGACTTTTTGCAAATCCAATCAGTTTTCCACGTTGATCCAACGTCATCACATTGTTTTAGTTTTTTTAAATGACGTGAAACAACGTTGATTCTACCAGTTTTTGCCTAGTGGGTTATTTCTCTTGTCTTTTTGCAGAGGGTGCTAGATCTATTTCAAGATAGTTTTTCAAAAGTGTGCACGGCTGAAGATTTTTACAGTATTGAACGTAAACTTTCAGTTCCAATAGCCTCTTTTTTGTATCAATTGCGTGACTAGTCGTAATGAAGAAATACTGAGGAGATTCCGAATTTGGAAAAATTGTGAGGTAGGTAAGCACACTGGAAAATATTTTAAACTCCTATTGTCATTATTTGCCATAGCCTGGCCATGGGCCTAGCCTACTAACGTTATGCTATTTGAATTGTTTTCAACCCTAGACGACGAATAGGCTACTGATTTCGTCAACACCAGACAGGTAATTTGGCAAAGGCAGGAAAACATTGACTCGTTTTCTATTGAGGAATTTAGATAAAAGCCATGTGAATAGTCATTTCTAGTTGAGGTGCTCGACCTTCCAACCTCAAAGTTAGACTTTCGCGTTGTGCTGATTATTAGATATGCAAACAGCTCGTTATAATATGGTTTAATTCTACGAATGCACTATTCTACTATTCTCAGCAAGTAATGCACTCACAATTATATTTTAATTAAAAAAACTCGTTTTTATATAGATAATGACTCATGCATGGATTTGTCTTTAAAAAAACAGCATTTGAGAGGAAATATCTGCATAAGATCGATTCCATTACCTTCCAGAGCAGTGGCATAGTATTTAGAGCCTTTCTCAGTTGTAAAACTTTATAGCAATCTGGGGGCTCCTTAGTCATGGATACAGTTAAAGGAGTTTCACCGATGTTCCTCTCAGCAGTTGGAGAGCAATTCTTTGTGATTATGAAAAATGAATGTTGGGAATATGTAAATTGTCGTGTCTTCGTTGCACAAAAAAAATTGGGGCTTAAATCGTGCTTTGCCTGTAGGATAGTCTTCTATCTGGGCTACTAGGACATGGCCGTCATTCCAACTGTAGACTAATACGCCTTCCCATAGCTTATTGTTGTTATTGACTACGTAACTTGCACCATGCCATATGCATCAACGTCCATCCCGCAATGCTACGTGTGCAGTGCAAGTTTAAGCTACATTGAATGATGCAGCGTAGGCCTACTATAGAGTAGTTAAATGATATAGAATATAAACCATTTAAACACAGGTCTGTCTATACAACTTTAAAAGCATCACCTATGTTTAAGGACACATTTTGCAGGCCTATGCAATGCGAACGCGGTAGCAATGGTCGTTCTGCGGCCATTGCAAACGTTTTATACAACCGTTTACATCTTTCTCAGTTGAACGTTTTTTCTTTCTTCTAATATAGGACATATTCTCCCCTCAGACACGGTTCTTATGTATTCTTCTGTCGAAGTCTGACCTTAACATGTGTCGGCTAATAGCCTAATTATTTATGATAACGTCTATCAGTTTGCAATAGTGCTTTTGTTGACCAATGTGCTTTTTTGGGGGGGCAAAACGATTACCTCCAACGAATCAATAATGTCTATCAAATGGACAGCCGCAAGGGCCTATTGGTTGACGAGAACGAAAATCAGGTGTTACTCTATTGGCTAGTTAGGCTAGTTATGTTTCTTAGCTATGTGTTTCATACGTACGAAATATGGTTATCGCACATGGACCTTTTAGTTTTGATCAGTTGGCTAATCTATACAATTTAGTGAACTGTAAGAATTAGGCTACATATTTATGTATTAGTTGCACTTTGTTGCCTGTCCAAAGCCAACATAATGTATTAGTTAGCCTGTAAACGCAGATAATCAAGAGGGTTGTATAAACCTTTAGGCCCTACAAATTCACAATATTATATCTGTATCCAATATACAACGTTTGCATTCAACGTGGCATGAGTCCTTCGATTGATTCAACTGTACAGCGACATCTGGAGGACACAAAGGATTTTTGCTCGGGGAGATTTCCAAACCTTTCTAATTTCCCTTTGTTTTTAGCAACCTCGGTTTTAACTATAACCGTTATATGCATTCAGAAGTATCTGTATTCTCTGTCAATTTTCAGCATGCATAGTTTCCCTCAACTATTTTTATTTTCATCAAACCTTTCACATCATTGCTGTAGACTACTCTATTGAGTGGGCCTTGTTGAATGAACACTAGGCATGCCTATTTTAGGATACCTATTTCGCGCATACTTGGGCACCAAAGAGCAGGTATAAGTCTATTGTTGAGACGTACAGATGTTTTCACTTGTTTCTAAATTCAGAATTTACGCACTTGTTTCGAAATGAAACATACCTGCTATGCCAGCTGTTTTCTTTGGCCATATTGCCTAATGCATTACAATTTTTCAGCTCAAAAAAAAAATATATATATATATATTATTATATTATTATTACAATTTGAGGCTTAATTGTAACCCTGATTATGGGCCATACCATTTACTTTCTTGTCCTTTCAAACATGTAATGCTAGATAGCCTATATCGAAAATTATACAGTTCGTTTATACTTCAGCTCGTTCGTGTGACCACAATAGGCCGATCCTCTACCTAAATATGAAAGACAGTCCTGCGTTAAATTATTGTTTTCATTCCAAATTGAAGTGTCTATAGGTGTGACTGAAATAATACTTTACATAAATAAAGAAAACAATGTCATCATTTTTTAAGGAATGTGTGTGACGGGTACTCTTCATTTATTAAAAAAAAAATGACAACAATTGTAGATTTCCAATGTGCTGCTAAGAAGGTAAGAACATTATGACTATTTATCTTGTAACTATAGGCCTTAGTTGTTACTATTGTTATCATTATTGTATTATTACTAAACAATACAGCGTTAAAAATACATTTACAAGATGAATGCAGAGTTCTTGTATATTTTATCCATAGTTGGAAAAATTCAAGATTGTCTTTAAAGCTGGGGGGTTTATAATTACAAATAATTAACAACGTTAACCGAATATAAATAATCAACAGCAATGACTCATTAGGTTATAAGGAGCCATGGCTAAGGTACTGTATATAACCTGTACTAAAACACAAATAAGTGTGTGATTGTACAAAGTGTGAAGTAATCATCCATTTAAAATAAGATATGTGGTCATAATATTTGTGCGTAAAGTAGTCATATCTGTGCGCAATGATTGTAAGTGATAGGCTATTGCTAGGCGTGAATTTGAACTAATAACTATTGTAATGTGTATGACATTGCTGCACATTTCGTCGAATTTATAGGCATAAATCTGACTGATAATTTTGCCATTTTAACAAGGGATTGTAGCCGACACGAAACGCTGCTTAATTTTGACAACAGGTTTGAAAGCTGTAATTCTATGAACTCATTAGTTGAATATGAATATGCTCATACAGCTTGGAATAGAGTCAAGCCAGGTGTATATATATTATTAAACCGAGTGAGTGAATTACACATCTGTGTCCAAAATATAATTTAATGCAGATGTTCCATCTAGCAGTGAATAACATGTCAATCTCTGCCATTTTGAAGCCATTTTGGAAAAAAACTCCGCTACTTGCATTGACACATTGGCGATATGCATTTCATTTAATTAAAGATGGATAAGATAAGAAATGGATAAGAAATCAATTAAACAGGGAGTTCTGGGAATAGGATATTTAGGCACTTGAATCAACCAGCGCCGCAAGGGGAGGAGCCTGCCGGCGAACCCCATACTCTATTGGGTCCCCTGCAGGAAGCTGCTCGCCCGACTTTTCGTCAAAATATGTCCTAGCAATGTCATGCTCTGAGAGATTCGTTTTCACGGCGTCCTTGGTTAACTCTTTCGTGGACTGCCGTCCAAAGGAGCCCCCCTCTGTTGCCCACCCTCACCAGCACGCCGCCCGCTCTGACCCGGACTGCAGTGTCCAAAATAACTGTGGTTCCGTGCCAAACACAGCCATACCCGGGACAATGAACCAGCACCAGCAGTTGCAGCCGCAAGAAGCAATGGCTCAGCCTCGATACCAATACCACCAGGGAATACTGAACTGGGACGTGCCACATTTGAGCCCGGTCCGGGTGCCGCAGGTCAGTGCGTGCCCTTACAGCGCGTCAAACAGAAAAGACAACTCCTCCTATTTGCTTCTGGAACCGGACAACCACTCAAAACCGTCACCGGACGTGTCTGCCTTCACCAGACTAATGTCAGAGATGGGCTCCATGACGGGCGGTTCTGGTCCAATTCAGGGCTACTTCCGCCCGGAGCAGTCATACTCGGGGATCAAAGTCCAGGAGTACAACAACAGCGTGCACAGCTTGCCCACGACCAATCCACCGCGCTCTCCCCAGACAGACTCGCGCCATTTGTGCAACTTGAGCTTCCCGGTGCTGCCATATCCAGACTCTGACTTCAAGCGCGTTATTGATGACTTAGCGCTGGGCAGCAGTGAGTGTCAAGCCCAGAGAAGCGATAGCAGCAGCATCACCCTGGCCAGTCAGACCAACACGGAAGACTTAGTCATAGGTTTACGGCGAGACAAGCCCTCATCAGTCTTACCCGAGGGCGATAAAAGTCCCAGACAGGAGACGCAAGGTGGGTAAATGGAATGAAAAGGAAAAAAGCTCTGAAAGATAGAACGCGACCATGGCAATAGCCACAGGAAAGCGTGATCCGGTCAATCGAGACATGGGGATTTTTACTAAGGCTGTTAAAGGGAAGAGAGAGTAGAGGACAAAGGGAGCCATTCCTCGAAATGTATTTATTGCACGGAACTACCCTCGCCAGACTAAATTGCACTCAATTTTACTGTGCGCTCTTTTGAACATCAAAACAGCGGAAGTCTCCTTTGTGTTTAGGGACAGTTAGCTAGGCGTAGCATACAATTGATTGTGGGCCCAGGTTTATGTGAGAGTTGGCTATAACCGACTGACTCAGTCTCACAATAAAATGTAGGCTAAAGCTAATGCTAGCTTCTATTTGCCTGTTGCGATGCTAGATGCTATAGCTAACATGAATATAGTTTCGTAAAATGAGCACTGAGAGATGCCATAAAATCTCTAATTTAAAAAAGGCATGGTATCCGTTAACCAATGATCCAAATATTGACATATTTCAACTCAGGTTGTAAAGTCATCACGCATGCCAATATTTGACATGGAGTGTTCAAATATTACGCCATTTTGTTCCAAATAATATTTTTAATGTATACCATGCTTGCCACTAGTAAATATCGAAATAAGTTGTCCAACGGCATTTGGCATATTATAAATAAATTGTCATTATAGGCCTGTCATTATAGGCCTAGTACAACAGATTAATGGATCAACAATAACCAATAACCCATTTATTGTATGTGAAATCTTCTAATCAGAATAGAGCTTTGTCACATAATGATTTATTGAGTAGGCTAGCATAATTTAGCTTAACAATAGCCAATGCCTCGCTGTTAGGCTACACACTATTCACATCATCTGCTACATTCAGATAGACTACTACTTTTCTTTTTGTCCATTTACAATTTAAACATAGGAAAATATTTAGATTCGTAAAAGATTTGATCCAAACATGGGGCCTAGCTTCGTTTTTTGTTTTGTCGTATGGGTTTCTAGACAAATGGATTAAACTCCAGTAGGCACGACAATCGTTCAATTCAATACCAGAATTGTGAGACCTATTCCTATACCTCTCCTATGCATGTGTAGTCCTACATATTTCACTTTGTCCTTTTGATAATAACCTATTCACGCCCAAGTAGAATGTACGTCGTTTTGGCTAAGGCCTAGGTAACAAACCTTGCATTTCAGAGAACTACCAGAGAACTAGCAAACAGTGAATTAGAGGAGAAAATAGAACACAAAACAATAGTACTATCACACACACACACACACACGGGAGAGATGCATGCCACGTGACATTATATCCCGTCATAAACTGAAATTATATCAGCCAGGTAATGCCCGCGAGAGCATTTTAGAAATGTGCACATCCTAAAACAAATAATTCGCGCTCTGCCAGTCTATCACTAAATAAATGTTTTGTCTTGTTTTGACAGAGGACGCAACATTCGAAAAGGATGCGTGCTGTGGATGGCTGTGGGCGAAGGCGGGGAGGAAGAAGCGCTGTCCTTACACCAAATACCAAACCCTGGAGCTGGAAAAGGAGTTCCTCTTCAACATGTATTTGACTCGCGATCGCCGCCTGGAGATCGCTCGCAGTGTCAACCTCACTGACCGTCAAGTCAAAATCTGGTTCCAGAACCGCCGCATGAAGATGAAGAAGATGACACGGGAACACAGAACCAGGGACACGGTCACACATTTCCCCATCTGATTCCCCACAAACATGGTGTGCAGAGACAGGCCTACATGGACATGACTGAGTGCAGGAGCATGGGATGATGCAAAGTCAACAATAGGATGGACCATATACTGAAGGATGTGGAGATAGTGGTTCTGATCTGAAGGATGGGCTGGATGAAAGTGCAAGGATGGGCTGGATGAAAGTGCAAGGATGGGCTGGATGAAAGTGCCATCTATGTCCTATACACTTTGCATGAGGATATGGTGGCTCTTACCGGTTACACTTGAGTTTTTCCATGATGGAGAAATGTCGGGAAACTTTTTCTTTCTCCATACCCCTGTCCCACAACACCCTTCATAAAAGCACTTTATTTGATCACTATTTAAACAACTGTCTTGTCGTTGTTTCTTGATGGCTCAATAGAATGATTGCAACGTTGCTTAATTGGTCTTTTTGCCAGACATAGGCTACCGTCTTGAATCGAAAACTATTGTTTACAGTTCATGCTAGGCTATGGGAAGCCAATTTAAAAGGATTACTTTATTTATGACGTGAGCACTATTTTATTTATTTTCGGACGCAATTGCATTTGTAATAGCTGAAAAATGTGCACCAATAAGCACAATATTTTGAACTTCAATTTTGTAAAATAGTAAGGATTTAAAACATTATTTCTTGTCTATACGGAGTCCTTTTTCAGCTTGACTTGAAACAAAGGATGTGTTGATTACAATAATGAATGATTTGATTATAAAAATACATATTTGTTTCCTAAATGAGAGCATTTGAAATAAAGGGTACGCTTTCGGTGATATAGGGAAACATGCTCCTACTACGCACATGAGCCCTTGACCTTCCAAAAGGCAAGCCTGGGATATAATATATATTTTTGTCTTGTATTATCAATTTCTAAGCTAATATTTGTTTTGATATAGTTTCACCTATCACTTCTGCTTGAATAAATATTCCCCTGTTCCCATATTTCTTCATTTGCAACTTCGATATGGATAGATAGATAGATGGAGAAAAACATACAGAATAGCTTGTTTTGGGAACATCCCATTGCAACAACATCTAGTTCTAGACACCTATTACCACCTTTAGCCCATTCCTCTTCCTAGGAGCCTACTCCTACCATGTCATATGAGCTCCAGTAATGTGATTACTCTTCCTGTAGTGATGATTGTAGTTGCTGTAACTATGATTATTAGGCTAGTATTTGTGGTTTGCAGTAGCATAGTTGTATGTTGTAATTTCCTTATCATAACAAGCAATGCCAATGCATACATTAGTTTTATACAAGGTCTATTTTAAAACAATTTAATCTGATTTAGGAGTGAGTCGATTAACGTATATAATATACTTTGTCAAGGTTAGCCTACATCTATCGTGTCTTTAACCTTATGTCCATTGTTCACTAGCTGCGTTCAGTGGACACCATTTTTTTTGTAGCCTACCTTCTGAATTCAAAATATTATAATTGTTTTTTTTTTCAAAAGTCAAGTTGCAGATGCCAGAGTTTCCGCTGCTGATTTGCGGGTTGTTAGCCAACAAACAGGACCGTCTTTAACGTCCTCTGAGAACAGTGTAGGCTTACATGCATTCCACATAGAATTCCCTCTTATTTTTTTTTCTTCCAGATTATTAGAGATTGGTCGAGCTGGAATTATGATCTGGTCTGTGACATTTATAGCCTTTTACCAGATCATCATGATAACCACTGCACGTTTAAAAAAAAAGTAATAACGTGCGTGTATTTAGTGTGTGCATATGATTATTTAGTCCCCATTGATTCCATTTGTATCTAGATTTATGGATTCATTCGACGTTATTGACGTTATCTATCGTTTCATTTTGCATGGACTTTCTCTGATATTGTTTGAATATGAAGATTTGATGGAAAACACATGCCGCAACTTCCCCACACTGGATACTGGATATTAGCCTTTGTCTGTTGGCCTTTTGTCTTAAAAGGAAACTGTGTAGCGTCTCCTGCTAGCATCGCCATATTGAAGAGCGCCCGATTTTTACTGACGCTGTCTGGGGCATCCCGTTTTTTTTTATCAGGGACAATTGACAGGGCATTTATTGTAGACTCAGGAAGTCAGGGTAGCGGATGTGTCACAGGGATTACACTACTGTACTTTTCACTACAATAGTATTGCCTGCTATTGTGGCTAACAAAGAGGTCTTAACGTGCGTTATAGGCCTTTATGTGCATGATTGAAATGGCATGGGCATGCTACTTCCTCTCATATTCTCCATTCCTGCTGTATTGCAGTTTGTATCTTGTCTCATTTTATAACTGCTGATCACTTTAGCTAGTATACATGGAATAAAGGCTACATTTAAAAAAATGCTATTCATATAGCGGAACCAAGAATACGGTTTATGGATTGTCACCCACGTTTTTACGGTATGGGAACTTGTCCAGTGGCTCAATCAGGTTCTCTGAAGGCCTTTGAAGAGAATATGAGACAAAGCTGTTGTGTGATTTAGGTAGTTTCAAGTTGTTGGGCTGGACGCTTATCACAGGAACCTGAAACTACCTGAATTACTCCAGTACTGCACATCAACGCTGGTGCGTAATGGACGAATGCAACAACAACGAGAATGAGCCGTTTCCACATGTCTGCGCACTACCCTCCATTTTGTAAATGCACACAAAAAATGTTTTCAATATTATCTAGAAAGGTTGTTATTGTTGACATGTATTTCACTCCCGAGAGTCAACTTATTGCACATGGGCTTGTGGAGAGTTAAACGGCTAATTTAAGCCTCCCCCAAAATACCTGTGCACACTTGGGTGTAATGAACGCTTCTTCTAATATATGTAATACATTGTATGAAGTACAGCACGCCCAGACGCCGTAAATGATCTACATTAAAAACACCAGCACCGGCTCTACCTCATATTCACGCCAGCTTGTTTTTACTTTTGCAGGCAATTTAATAGCACATTAACATTTACCGTCAACAAAACATTTTCTAACTTCTATCATGTTTCAACTTTGTAAAACAAGAAAAAATCATTCCAAATGTTTTTGTTCTAATTTTCTGCATTGTGATCACGAACTTTTCAATAAACTTCAATGAACAAAAACAAACTCAGAAGCCACACATGCTTTTGATAAATGTGTTTATTTCTTACAGATAAATGTTACAGCATTTCCGTTGAAACCTTCACAAAGTATTCATTACCCTTCACTTATACCACATTTTGTTGAATTCAAAATGGATCATTTTTTAAATTCTCACCCATCTACACACAATGCCCCATAATCACAAAGTAAAATCATGCTTTTCAAAATTTAAGGCAAATTTATTGAAAATGAAACACAGAAATATCTCATTTACATGACAATTCACACCCCTGAGTCAATACATGTTTATGATTACAGCTGTGAGTCTTTCTGGGTAAGTCTCTAAGAGCTTTGCACACCTGGATTGTACAATATTTGCACATTATTATTATTTTTTATTCCTAAAGCTCCATCAAGTTGGTTGTTGATCATTGCTAGACAGCCATTTTCAAGTCTTGCCATAGATTTTCAAGGCAATTTAAGTCAAAACTGTAACACGGTTGGTCAGGATCATTCAGTGTTGTCTTGGTAAGCAACTCCAGTGTATATTTGGCCTTGTGTTATAGGTTATTGTCCTGCTGAAAGGTGAATTTGTCTCCCAGTGTTTGTTGGAAAGCAGACTGAACCAAGTTATCCTCTAGGATTTTTCATGTGCTTAGCTCCCTAGTCTTTGTCGATGACAAGCATACCCATAACATGATGCAGCCACCACTATGCTTGAAAATATGAAGTGGTACTCAGGACATAAAGTACATTTTTAGCCACATTTTTCACAGTTTTACTTTAGTCCCTTATTGCAAAACGGATGCATGTTTTGGAATATTTGTAATCTGTCATTTAGGTTATTATTGTAGAGTAAGTACAATGTTCATCCATCCTCAGTTTTCTCCTATCCTTATGTGGTTTCCTTCATGTTAAACACTATTATTGCCCACAGTGAGTCCATGCAACTTATTACGTGACTTGTTAAGGAAATGTTTACTCCTGAACTTATTTCGGCTTGTCGTAACAAAGGGGTTGAATACTTATTCACTCAAGACATTTCAGCTTTTCATTTGATATTAACTTGTAAACATTTCTAAAAACATAATTCCACTTTGACATTATAGGTTATTGTGTGTAGGCAGGTGACACAAAATCTCAATGTAACCATTTTAAATTCAGACTGTAACACAACAAAATGTGGAAAAAGTAAAGCGGTGTGAATACTTTCTGAAGGCACTGTACATCTTCATATATAACCCCAGGGTTACCATGAATTTTACCACAGGGATGTCCCTATTGGGAAAATGACACTAACACGCAAATGGCTGACACACTTTCTCTTGTTTGTTTTGATGATTTCATGTGAAAGAGTACAGACTTTTTGGACTGGTATGAAGAGCGAGGTGTGTGTGTGAGTTGTGTGTTGTGTGTGTGTTTGAGAGAGAGATCTGTCATCGTGAAACCTAACAACGTCATTAACTTGGTCTGAAGGTGGATTCTTACACGTTCAATGGCAATCAATTTAAAACAGGTTCGCCCCGATCTGCCATTGCATTCTGCATTTCAGTTGGCAAAGAAGCCTATTATCTACTTTCCCAGAGTTTGATAAACTCATGGATACTATTTTCATTTCTCTGCATCCATTATGAAGGAAGTTAGAGGTAGATTTGCGAGGCAATGCTAACTAGCGTTTGCGCAATGACTGAAAGTCTATGGTATCGAGTAGCATGCTAGCAGTTACCACATACTTCCAGTCATTGCCGTCATTGAAAATAAGAATTTGTTCTTAACTGACTTGCCTAGTTAAATAAAGGTAAAATTAAAATTAAAATAAAATTGCGCTATTACCATAGACTTCCAGTCATTGTGCTAATGCTAGTTAGCAATTGCACTAACACTACTTAGCAACTTCCTTCAGACTATAAGCAGAGACAAAAAAATGTTATCCATGATTTAATCTGACTCTGGGGAAGTAGATAAAGGGTTTCATTGCCAAAATCCTGAAGTATCCCTTTAAGGCTTATCCAGAGGGGGCTCACAGAAAGATGACAGAGTGTAACACATATTCATGTCAGAACGGTAATTAACAGACATAGTACGTTTGTATGCAGTCACGTCAAACTTCAATGTCTGTAATATTATTTCAGCAGTGTTCACGAAAACATTACCCTTATTTAGACGCTAGCCGAAAAAGCTAAAGGTCAATTCATTTGCATTTCAGCTACAACTTCATGGCACTGTGTTAGATATGTATATATATATATTATCATTATATTTTATCTGATCAGGATAGATAATGCAATGCATACGAATAGCATATGTTATGTAGTATACAGAGAGCAAGCATATGTGTTAACTATTTCCCACATACAATCATGTCTTGATTATTAATATCTTAAAGGCAAAGCACTTGTACTCAACATTCCACAGAAATGTAAGGCTGATTTATTGTGACTAGTTATTGCTCAAATGTGTAGGTTACTGTTTACTGCTTTAGGCTAGCAGCAACCATCACCGAAAGAACTGCAGACTGCATACTATTTAGCATATAGGCTAATATTAACTGCATGCTATTCTAATGCTACTTCTACTACTAACATATACAGGCCTGCTGCTGCTACTACTATTACTACTACTTTCTTACAACGCACTGTTATGTAAAATGCATTGTGTTATATTTAGTAAATAGCCTATTATAGTTATGTAGTCCCAAGTGCAAGCGGGCTAGCTGTTGTAAGAGCATCAGCACCTTTCAAATCAAGCATTTACTGTCAACAAAGGACGATACAAATAAATTAGGCCTACTTGGAGATGGGGTTGGTAACATAATCATAGTTGACATGAGTTTCCTAATATCCTAATCACTTAAGGAATTAGACTGAGCCCATTATATAGTGGTATTTACCAACTAATATTATTCACATAAGACAGGAGAGCAACAAAATATAATCTCCAAGCTTTGGAGAGGCTAGTTATTGTAACTCTTGGCAATATTAAGTTTCTTATTGAAAAGTGGAAGCCATTGTAGTGGGAAGAAATATCCGATGATGAATTACAAGTATAGATACATGTGTTTGTTTCATGGTTTGTTTTAAGTTGATTTAACAATGATGTGTTATCAATCCCTTATTATTGTAACTTTTAGGCCTATCTCCTTACCAATGATTACATTTTGTTACGATAGTTACGATACAATAGTCTGCAACATGTAATTAAACGTTGCTTTTTACATAAAAAAACAAACATTTCGTGCGGTTTGCAGATAATGTTTTCAATGTTTACTACTCCAGTGTATCTAATTAAGTTGTTAGCACTTTGCACGGCGGGTATTGGGTGGAGTTCATTAAATTATCAACGCAACATTCAAGCCAGTAGAAGGCTACACGCAATGTTATATAGTGAAAAACATTCAAATCACCTTACAGATTAATCTCATCTACCCAATTCCCTTTCGCATGTTATCGTGCTTTGGAATTAGCCTATATATTTGTTTAACATAACAGCTGCTAGGCTATTTAGTGCTCAATAACTCTGCAGATATATTCGAGTGCAAAACACAGCGCAAAGTTTTATCCGCCGTAGGTAATCCTATGTCGATGTTCTTTTTCCACTTGATATGAGTTGTTCTGAAGTTGAAATGCATTAGTTGCTAGCACGAGAGCCAGTGGGAGGCAGAGAGAGCATTGAAGGCCGAGGCCAAAGCTTTGACCCGCTTGAATGTGACAAGTCATGCACAATACCTGGAAAGCTGCCAGAAATAAATATGAACTGTCTCCAAACCGTTAACTTATGAGTCTTCTTCACTTCCCCCTGTATCAGTAAAATGGTTATCATCCTCTGGGTTTTAGAATATCCTGGTGTACTCTCACTTCTGCGGTGTTTACTTTTTGTGTCTGAGTGTGAAGTGAACGTTTTTGTCAGTGGCAGGAATGCTACAGCAGAGTCGTTTACGGTCCCCGCCACAGGCGATATATCAAGTCTATAAAAATCAAAGCTGCCTGATGTAGTATTTTATTATAGTATTAAACGACCAAAAAAGTTCAAGTAGTTCCTTCCATAAAGACAGGGGATTGGCACGCAGTAGTGTTTAATGCGCTCGTTAAGAAAAATTACTCTTAATCTTCCAATAAAGCATGAACATAGACATTTCCTACACCAGAGGAAACTCAGACGCAAGTTTAAAGAAAACAAACCAATAAAGGTCTAAAAACCTGAAGATTTCAAACATAAAGCGTTATCCGTGATAGACATCTAGAGGCGAACGTGATAGAGAAATAATGGCGCCATAATAGTATTCCGATGTTAGTTTGATTCTGATGATGTATTGGACATTCATACACGTAATATATTGGATAAGGCTTATTGTATTCAATGGCCTTGTTCCATGAGACGCGTGCATGTTTATCAGTTTGATAAAGAAAATAATGTGGTCGCTTATTTTGTCGTCCATTGTTTCCAATATGCATATATAATGTCGTTGGAATGCATGATTCAACTGGATATTTCTACGACAGCCTACAGATACCCACATATATATGGATGCACTCACATTTAGCATATTGCATAAACAAGACAATTTATTTAGAGAGGAAAATATGTACAGTGCTAGGAGAGGTGCAGCCCCTTGGCGGATTGATTTACGCCCCATTGACGCTTTATCAGGCTCGTGAAAAAAGTCTGACCAATCATTTCGCTCCGAGCGCACAGCCCCAGCAACCTAGCTCTACTTTGTTCGTAGGCTAGTAGAAGGCTAGTAAAAAAAAGACTTCTGTCCTACATGTTTTCAATTCAATGAACCGTGAATTGTATAATGTCCGAGAATGTCAATTTCTGGAACGCTGAGCAACTATTATGTGGACTCTATAATAAGTCACGAGAGCGAAGATCCGACTTCAGTCAGGTTTTCCAATGTACAGTATTCCAACTCCAGGCAACCGGGGGGACATGGCGAGCATCCCGAATTCCCCTCTTGTAGCTTCCAGCCTAAACCTCCAGTTTTTAGCTCGTCCTGGAGCCCGTTCAGCCCCCATGCCTCCAATGGCTTACCAGCGGTTTACCATCCATACATCCCGACTCAGCCCGTGCCTTCCACGGACACCCGATACATACGCACTTGGCTCGACTGCGCTCCGCGCTCGGAGTCCCTCCCCGGGCAGGGGCAGGTCAAGATGGAGCCGCTACTGGGACACCTCGGGGAACCCCCCAAAATCGGTGGACACGAGTACATTTTGGAATCCTCTTCGGCAAGAGAGATGAATTCCAGCCAGGGCTCCGGATTCGAGGACAATAAGGATATCTGTGAAGGTAGCGAAGACAAAGACGGGCCAGATCAAAGTAAGTTATAAAACGAGGAAGTGAACAGTAAAGCTTTTAATGCTGTCATAAAACAGGAACAAAGAGATAGCGAGCCATAGAGGCTCACTACCAAATCTGGTCCGTAGTGTGCGTGTAATGTACTATGTATGTTTACGTTAGAAATATTATCATACATTTATACATACATTAGGTCAAGGTATGGATGGTGCTCTGTTTTGGAGCTTGCGACATTTCACGTGCGCGGTTTTCTGTGCTGTCCTGCCTTAGTTTTGGGGACCAACTGGTATTGAATATAATTTTACTGCAGTATGTTTTGGCACACAGTCTCTGAGAACAGGTTATCTGCCCTCAGTTGCACTTTAGTGCAGTTCATATTGTCAGCAGCTTGTTTTATTCCTGTAATAACTGAACAGCACCTCAAGAAAGACGTCCCTCTATTGAACTATGTGCCAAGAGCCTCTCCAGTGCAAAATTAGGGTTTACCAGGGCAAGGCCCTCTTAACTCTTGTCAATATTTTAGTGTAAATATCCCCTCTAAGGGAAAACGAGCCTTTGTTTCATTCACGTCTGATGACAGTAGTCTATTTATAGACATGTAATGCCATTTAGAAGGTGGAGTGTGGGGGATTGGGCTATATGTTCGTTTCTGCAATAATTATTATTTCGGCAAAGAAACCGCATTGACGACATTTTCTGGAAATACAGTTTGATTGATGCCTTTAGGGCTGTTGAGTAGGCAAGAGTATCTTTTTAACACCAGAAAATAAATCTGAAATATTTTCCAAGTGAGACTCACAGTTGGTTTTTTTTACAAGCAGACTCATCTGTCTGAGCTAAATGACATTATGTGGAGGATGTTGGTCACTGCACTCTCAGTTGACTCGCTTTTCTAGCCATGCCTATGGTTGCCTTGACAGAATAAAATTAATTTTCTCTCCTTTACCAACACGGCCTCATAAGATCAGGCTGGCTATTAATCAGGCCTGAAGCCAGGCAGGAGTGGAAACCTATATATTTGTGTTGCTTCGCACAGCTCAGTCTTGTTGAAATAGGCTGTGGGTGCTCGCCCGGTAACGTTTTGGTGCGCCGGGAAACTGAGAAATATATCATACATATGATGCCTAACCTAGATTGGATGGGTCAAGGTTCTGACAGATGGTCATTTTCTAGTAGCATGGACTGGCGGTGGAGACCAACGTTGATTTTAATCCACGAAATGGGTTCACGCACTACGTGAACTCTCTAATGGATGGTGCGCAACAGAATTCCCCTTTGTGTTGCCCTGGGCGGCATTCCAGAATAAACTACCGGCAAAGGCAACGAAGTTGGAAATTACACGTCCCTCTTTGTGCTAGCAACGGCTTGTGAGTGAAAAAAAGTGATTTCCACTGAAGTTTATTAAGTTATAAGACCAGCCAACATCACTATTAATTATTGTATGTTGGCTCCCTGGGACAGTTAGGGAAAAACATATAAAATACGATGCAATCTTAATGTAGAGAAATGCAATAACGAATATATCTAGGCATATACGAACGGTCAATTTCTCAGACTATTAAGGCAAAATTGCAAAGAGACATGATGGTATAATAACGGTCTGTAGCCATTATGTGTTTCCATCCCAACATTCGTCACAAAACAGACCATGATCATCCAACGACAATACCCTCTTAAACGTGCATTGTTGCAGATCATGTCTCGGAGCTCATAAGTATTTAGATGGCACATCTCTATCTCCGAGGTGTCTGCCGGCAACGGATAGCTTTACAGGGTTATCAATCATCCCCGAGGGATTATTTCCTTTCATGATAACAATAGGATTGCGTCATAAGATTTAGGACATTGGAGACAGTTGATGTGGTATGAAAGTGCGTGTCTAGGGGCATGGGCCGATTGGATTTCTCTACGTTGGTTACATGTATGTAGCCTAAGAGAAATGGCCATGAGTTTCAATGAGCCCAGATTTTTTTCATCTGTAGAAATGCCCGGATCCATTGGCCAAAGCTATGACCTTTCACATAGCCGTCCGCGTTATGGGATAGCACTGGATGGTTTGTCATGCAGTGACAGGAAAAGCCCCGACTTTGCACGGGATGAATGACACTAGGTGATTATGTACTTGGAGAATGCGAAGCACCACTTTGCGTGTCACAAAGCCCACTTCTACCTCCAGTGCCTCGGAACAGGCATTTGTGTCCACTTGCAGATGCAAGTCGATCCAATGCCATGCGTGGGATATTTATATCCCCACGGCCTTTTGAGTAATCAAGGTATTCTCAGTTTAAGCTTTTCAAGGCCGTTTGAATGCCATGGTAGCCCAACATGCAGGCTCTACACAGTGATGTTATACCAAAAGCAACTGTGAGGAAATGTAGATGGGCCTACATGCAAATACATAGCATGCATTCCCGAGAAAGCCACCAGAGAGGAAAGGCGTCTCCACGGAGACAGCAAGAATTATTTCCCCTGGAACATTTCCCATAAAAAGGAGATAATCCACTTTCCAAAGCAACCGCATTTCAGGGGGACTGCATTTTTGTTTGGGTTAGGCTCTGTTGCTCACTATAGGTCTCTCATAGTTCCAATGCTTTTGGCTCTGTTGGGGGAGGTTAGCTTCTCCTCATAACCATGCTGCGCTTTCTTCACTAATTGCATTCGGCTGAGGCCTGCTAACCAAGCTGAAGGGTGGAGTGCATTGCCATGATTGGAGGTTCTGTCAAAAAAAAAAAAGGAGAATCGTAGTTTACGAGATAACATCACGTCCAAGTGTTCCACCCATTTAGAGTGTACTTCTCACAAACATGGTGATTTTCAAGGTCTAGTGGGGTGAAGGACACGAGTACTTTTTCCATTACCTTTGTGTTTCCCATTTATGACATTGCTATGGTAACATGAAAAGACACCTTATGGTCCAGGAAGTACTTTCATGGTAAACATGTACAGTGAAGGAACTGCCTGTCCTCTAAACCCATTTACAATACCAACCAAGGTCACCTTCGGCCTGAGGGGCGGTGAGGAACTACTTTCCTCTCTCCTCTACTCCATTACATTACCGAACACGGTTCCATTTGGAGCAATATGAGCCTTGGCTTTTGATATCACTTTAAACTCAATTATATAACGCATGGGCATGGAAATATTGTTATTACGCACGCATGTTTGTATTTAGCTATGTTATGAGACTTGCTAGTCTAGGGCCTATTCTGGTCTGTGTTTGTTAGCCCTTTACTAAAGGTGTCTGTCTGACTTTCCCTTGTAGATGACCCCTCTGCCAACTGGTTGCATGCCCGGTCTTCCCGGAAGAAGCGGTGCCCTTACACGAAATACCAAACCCTCGAGCTCGAGAAAGAGTTCCTCTTCAACATGTACCTCACCCGGGACAGAAGGCACGAGGTAGCGCGCTCCCTGAACTTGACCGAGAGACAAGTCAAAATATGGTTCCAAAACCGACGGATGAAAATGAAGAAAATGAATAAGGACCAACCCAAGGATTAAGAAAAAAGGGGAGTGCTAATTAAAAACACCACCATCACAAAGAGTCTGCTTTCTCGTTACTTTTCCCTTAAATAGGCATACATGGACTGTAATGGTTAAAGTGGGGGTGCAGGAAGTTTGTTTTTATTATTTTCCATATCGATGTGAAATACACTCTGACATTATAGAAGCGCAGACCAATAGAGAAAACCCTTATGGTCCGTTGTAGCTCAGTTGGTACAGCATGGCGCTTGTGACGCCAGGGTAGATGGTTTGTTTCCCGGGATCACCTGTACATAAAATGTATGCACGCATGACTGTAAGTCGCTTTGGATAAAAGCGTCTGCTAAATGGCATATATTATACTATAGAGTAGAAAGGAGGGTGGATTCACGCGGCTCTTTCTCAAGCACTACTTTGATCACTTATTTATTGCTTTACGCATGACACCAACGCTCATCAGGAGAGGCATGGAGGTGCCTAAACGTCGGTTTCATGCGGTCATTAATACATAAGAGATACGGTTGTAGTCAAAGGGTGTGTGCAACCTGCATTTATTCTTATCTTTTAGTTTTTTTCGCTCCATTCCTCTGTTCAACTCCATAGATGCGTCTTACGTAATGATGGTGCTGATCTTTCACGAAAAATACATTATTTTATTTTCCGAGCAACAGTTCCCCAATTCAGTTCCCCAATGATGTTATATTTTAACTCGATTAATAACCTAGTGTGGCGTCAAATCCCCCAGAGCCTCTTTGACTGGGTCGCATTTACCAAAATATCAGGGTTCCAGGTATTTGTTGTAATCCCTTTAAATACTAACTCAACAGGTATATGCACACTCTTATATGTATCTCTTTTTTCTACATAATAATTTTACATTCAAGTTCCTTGTACGTAAAAAGTGCGTAATAACCTAATAAGGGTTTCATATGGAAAGGTCTATGACAGGGCTCTCCAACCCTGTTCCTGGAGAGCTTCTCTCCTGTAGGTTTTCACTCCAACCCCAGTTGTAACTAACCTGATTCAGCTTATCAACCAGACATATATTAGAATCAAGTACGCTAGATTAGGTTTGGAGTGAAAAGCTACAGGACAGTAGCTTTCCAGGAACAGAGTTGGAGAACCCTGGTCTACGGGGTATATATCCGTTAATATTTCCTTGAGACCAATGTTACTATTTCGTTGTGTAATTGCTTTAAAAAAAGTATTTTAGACTACTTGACGTGGAAATTAATCAGGAATACGTGTTTTCGGGTAGATAGCGCGACATGGTATATTTCATTGAAGTATCTATCATATGCAACAATGTTAGATCACATGCTAGATGGAACCTTGTTCGCGACTGGGATTAATCCTAGTTTTATATAGTTTGGTCTGCCAATATAAGGTCAATAGATCCAATGGCCTTGAGCCTACTTGCTTTGATCTAATGACTGTGCAGTCTAACAGTGGGACGTTTTTGAACATTTACGTGGAAATAAAAGGGCCTACAATAACCCGCCCTTTTACGCGCTCTCTCATTTTGATATTTGCCATAAAAAGATGTACTCCCATGCGCTTAAATACAGGATATAACATATGTCGAAGAAAAACAAGCCTACATTGTCTAAGAATAAAATGTTTACATTGTTAGCGCATGCCTAATATCATAATGAAATGTAATTTATTTCTTTATGTTTGTGTGTTTTGGAAATGAAAATCTATCTGAAGAAAATGCGCCATGCTATAGCAGTTTTTGGATGATAAGATTTCTAATTAATTGTAAATAGGCCTAGGTGAATAACCTCGATTGTTTTAATTGGAATGAGTTGAATATGTTCAAAATTGGTGTTTTGGGAAATGACATTGGAGTTGAATGAGCAGACGTCGTTTTTCCAGTTTTAGATATTGTTTACATGTTCTTGTCCAGAATGTATTGAGCATTAACTGATTTAACCGTGTTGTCAATACAATAAGGAATGATGTAATTATTTGGTGCACATGTATGTTTGTTTGTTTGTTTGTGTGAGTACTTACAAACATACTGGGAAACTCTTATGATGCATTTTCAGTGAGATATGAAATGGGTGGCGTTTCTGGAGTCACGAGCATGGCTGTCCTTCATTCTGAATATTAAGGAGCTAGACCCCATTGTGTCTCCATGCGCTCGAGCCTCGCATATCCACGGCAGCTTTCATTGCAGAGGCCTTCAGGTCATCTCAGTTGAACTCTTAGTTTTTAATAACAACAACGCTGTAAGGACCGACTCCAGAAACTACTAACCCCCTGTCAGTCTTTTTTTTTTATATCACATGAATCTCTTGTGTCCCTCATGTAAATTGTATCCAGTCCTGTGTTGTTTATCTGTGAGATAGCACTGCTGATGCTGGATTCGTATTAAAAAAAATAGTTTACATTAGAACAACGTCTCTGCACTTTTTACTGCTGTTGATAACTTCATGGAATTGATATGAGATTAAAATGAAAATAAAGCAGTTGTATTTATGACAGCCAATTCATTTTGGACAGTGGGAACGTCTCAAGAGCGGGCGCATATAGGGCGCATATGCGCCTTCTCTGCGTGTGAGTGACGACAAAACAAGTTGGAGGCTTTTCATATTTCCAACTTCACTTCATCTTTTAGGAGGAGCATGTGTTCGAAATATGTCTCGTGCGCAGGAGCATTTGTCTTGAATTGTACTTCAAGGAACGGTGTCAATTTGGCCAAGTATGCACATGGTTCCCTGAAGAAGATAGCCCGAGACCCTAATATTCATTAAGATGACTCTATGGCAATATTTCTTTTGACGTTTTCATTTAATACGTTTATGACAATAAAAGTTTGGGTTATGTGTATTTAAAATGTCCCACTCTGTGTAGAACCTGAGAAGGCGATAGAGAAGGACGTGGAATGAAACCAATCTGCTGTGCTGTACTGTGCGTGGAAAATACCATTCATGGGGCCTGTGGCACATGACTAGTGAGGTAGGTTAAGATTCTATGGCCCATGTTCGCTTTTTTCCAAAGATGAACGCAAAGAAAACTGTATGATTTTTTAATGGGTCTTTCCAAAAATGGCACGCCCAGCAAATGCTCACTCCTTTGCATAATGAGTCCATATATTATATTTAATTTTTTTCCATATTTTGGTACAATGTGGTGCATAATGGTACAATTCATACCCTATATCCTACTGTAACATCCCATAATAAACAATTATGCTAATGTTTCATCGATTTATTTTTCAGAAATGGAAAATAACAACATGGGCGTGGAACTCTGGAGACTGAATATAGGCAACATGAGGTTGAATGTACAATAACATTGTTGGGTTTTATTCTCTGAATCCCTGCAGCCTATAGTAATTAAAATATGTCTTGAAGTTCGGGCCAACCAGAACTACTGGCTTGCAGATGTGCAACTGAGTTATTGAAGTTTTTTGCGTCGCCAAGCATATGTGAATAAAATGCCTATTTCTTGTTAAGTAGGCTAGGGGGTCAGTATTGGTTATTATGGCTCTGTACCACCCAATCCTTGGGCTGTTATGGTATTTTTCAGGAGGAAACAAACAACTAAAACAATGTGGGCTTTCGTTTGGGGAAGAGGAGATGGGAAAGCCGACTCATAAAAGAGAGAAAGAAAATTCAATGCGGTGTGCCGCAATAAAATAATATGACCGCAATAAAACTTAATAGGGTATACCTTTCTGAAGGTTAAGAACTAAACGGCTGTAAAGCAAACACGGGGAGAAGGAAAAGTTTCAAGTCCTCCTTAATAACTGTTTCGAGGTGTCGTGTGGTAGGCCTAATCCACGTTCCCAGACCGGGGATTTACGTTGTTCCTTTGCGATTTTGTCGTTTATTGTTCGCTGCGTTTGTTGTTTTCGGATTCCACTAGGAGTGGGGGGCTTGCGTGGCGAGGTCTGGACTTCCAGATGAACCGCCGGAGTCCAGTGTTCCCGAAGCCTCCCTTTGTTTCATATCCGAGCGCATCCTGGCCGCTCTATAGCAGTGCCATAAAACGCTACAAAAAGATTCTGGCGAGACGTCTGATAGGGGAACCTTAATCTGTTAACAACCTCGCCCCCAGGCTGGCCATTTTGTGGCAGAACCTTCGATTGTTAGGTCATGGAATAGGTTATAATAGGTGGTCAGAGTGCATCTCTTTCTTTTAAAAACTCATGTTTTCCCATGGTCTCATTTTCAGTTTGCAATTCTGTTGTAGTATGCTGGGATTTTGCATTTATTCATTGAGTAAAAAGACAAACTCCTAGACAGAGTAAATTCAATTTATCATGGCAATTTTATCAAACACCAGTTTATCATACCAAATCTGAATTTACAATAAACATTGCAACCTATTTTTGACAATCATTACCACTCTTGTCAGTACTTGCTACCACTATGAGGCACACAATTAGGGTACTACTACGACCCTTTTCAGAAGAAATGACCATAATTAACGGCTACAATTAGGCACCCTAACAGTAACCAGAGATGAACGAATAGTAATTAGCGAAATGTATATTATACTGCCTCTAAGTTGTTTTGACATTTAAACCTCTGCAAGCTACACTTCTCAAATATGTGCATAGTCATTGAGTGTCTATTCACATTGTTTTATTTTTGTGATCAAGTTTTATTATTTTGGGGGGGTTATCAGGACAAAAACAAAAAACACAAGCCAACAGAAATTACACAAATACACACTTACACCCCCCCCCCCCCCCCCCACAGGACCTGCTTACGTAACTACATATATTAGAATAATTCCTTTACACTACCAAGTGTTGTAGTCCATAAGTTAATATTCCCTAATGTTGCACCATGTAGTCCAGAGATCATATGAGTAACTGTGCCAGGAGCACTCTGGGTGCAGAGCAAACGGACAGGGGTTGAGTTTATGTTCTCCTGGAAAGCTCTTTTGGAGTCGCATAACTCAAATGGGCAAAATGAATAAATAGCTTTTGACTTCTAAATCTCTGCAAGCTAGAATTCTCAAATATGTGCACAGAAAATTAATGTTTCTACTCATTTTAGTTGATTATGTTTTTCCATCAACTTTGGCAAAAGTTACGTAAATGATAATTTCCTAACATGAGCTTGACTCCCAAGTTCTTAAAATAAATCTTCGGATCATTCTTATTTTCGTTTGAACCATGCACGAGAGAGGTCGTCGAATAGGGTTGAAGCACAATTTTCCCTCGTGTTAACACGTCATTCGTTTTTAGAAATAATTAAAAACCTCACTTGCCATATGATTACAAAGTTTCATAAATATTTTCGTGTTTTTTAATAAAATAAAAAACCATTATTCAGGTTATTCATTTTACATGATTCATCTCAAATCATATGTTTAATTTGTTGTCTGCATATAATCAAACACAATAAGGTATGCCTTCTATTTGGTAGGCAGCTGTTAGAGTAACAACTTAAATGAAACAAATATGTATTATATTCTTTCCAACAATATGTAGGCCCATGTACGCAGCTAATTATTATTACAAAAATACGTTTTTAGGCTACATATAGAAATTACTCGATTGATAATATGTTATCAATTAAATAGGCCTAGACAACGACACATTTTTTTGCAATATTAATTGAACTAGACGGCATAAGGACTAACATGTCTTCAGAAGAGGAACAGAAGAGGAACAGGTCTTGTGGCCAATATATTTTCTTATTTCGAAATAAGGCCTATACTTTCACGGTTTAGTTGCGAAATACTGTCATTATATGTTGGTTTATGTGTGGTGTTTCTAGAATTATGAACTGGTATCAACTTGAAATCCCTGCGTCACACCTAAAAACGGCCTCTTGGTGGCGATGTTGGTCCACGAAAGAAAGCCTCCACTGTGTTGTCTGCCTATCCGGAAGTCCTTAGAAAACTCAGACAGTCCACTTTACACCACCTAAACTTGGGCGCAGAGAACCTCTTGCTTTACTTAAGATATTTTGAAGGGCGACAAGAAGATTAATATAGGCCTATATGTTTCTCCCGTATTAGGGTAAGATTTCAATTTAGGGCTATATATTTGAATAGTCAAACAGAAGCATATTGACTGACAATGATTTGGCAATTTGTTTGCTTCTTCAGAAATGCTATTAGCCTGCAAATAAAGCACACATATAGAGGGCACAGCTCTTCTGAGAGGATTATATAGCCTACTAATCTGTAATAATTGATCTTCTGTTGGTTTAAAGTTGTTGTCCATGACTTTGGGAATAATTACTCAAATCAACTGAATGTTTTGAAGGTTTTTATGATTTATTGTTATTCGATTGCAATATGTTTAACTTTGTAGTACAACTATTATATTCATTGTTCGGATCGAAAAACGCTGTTCATAACTTAGGTTTTTTACAATGTAACGAAATATGGAAATAAGTGACTCTTGCTGTAAACCGTCATACTAGAAGTAAAATGTCGCTAAATTGGGTAACACTCTACATTGGTAACGCTTTTAGCGCTGTGAAAGTTTGACTTTGCATTAGAACTCCCTGATATGTAAAGGACAACAGTTAATTCAGTGTAGCTAATTCGAAAGTTTGTTATAATTCCAATAGATAGCTAATTTATTTGGGTTTAGAACCTTTATTAAAATTGCAGTACACTCCTTAACGTCATGAATGCACAAGCTAAGAAGTATGAAAAAAATGGCAGACAAATTGTCCTACTGTAAGTTGGACATTCACATGTCATATGTTTTAAAGTTTTCCAAAAAACACGGTTAATAATGTGTTTTTAAAAATTGCAACTGTTACATTTGACAGTAGCCTAGCAGGGCTAATGCTTGCGTACGCACACTGGGAATAAAATAATGCACGCAAAATTGACATTTTCTCACTTAATTTCAACAATCTTGAACATATAGGCCTATATCTTACATAATATCGGACAACTGCATAAAACAAGAATAACAAAGAGTTATAATTCGTTTGGGTCCTATACTACAATGAAAGTCATACATTGGCCAATAAAACCTAACTAAGACGTTATCATAATCTTAATTATCTAGGCTAGTTGTCCTAATATTATAATTCTGAATAAATGCTTGGCGACACTCCTCCTGGCTTCATTTTGTAAATGCAAACTACGCTCAGCCTATTTCTCAAACCAATCACGTATAGATAGGCCTATATTATCTTTAAAACGTATTTTAGTCCCAATCCTAACAATAGTTTCGTTTTTATGAGGTCATTAACGAACACAACCTTCCCTCAAGTTATCCCCTCATTAAGTTATTCCAGAAAATACGTCTAGGGGTTAAAATATCAGCTTCTATAATGACAGTCCGTATGGAAAACACAACTGAAATGACAATTAAATACTTGAATATTTCTGTATCGGTGAAATTGCTCCAAGTGAAGCATTTATGGCTTTGGTCGTGGAACCTCATAAAATCTTAACAGCTTTTTTGATGCTAGGTGTAAACAACAAACAGCCTCAGCGTTTATTGCATTTTATAGTTTGTTAAACCATTTACAACCACTTTCTCCATTATACCACGAGTGTCGCTCCTTTCAGACATCTTCACATCTTTATGAATATCATATTTATTAAAATACTATAATCAAAATGTTAAATCTGACTACCTCGTTTGTTCTCAACAAGCCTCAGACGCTGGTGCCGGGGCTTAGACAAGTTGTTTTAGAACTGCAATTACATTTATAGGACTTGTTAAAACTGATACCAATTACATCGTGTACTTTCACAATTTGCAAGGGCGACTCTGACATTTTCGAAAAAGAGGATCCCACCTCATTATAATTTTGAAATGAATGAGTAGGCTATATGTGCATCCGTTTAGGTTGACTATTAGCTAGGCTAATGCTAAAAATCCATCTCCAAGAGAGGTTTTTAGAGTGGGTAAGTTGTGGTGGGTGGGGGGGCGCTCTCTATTTGATCTGATGCAAAGCGGCAGATTTCTCATTAACTTACCCGCTTGAATATATTAATGCGCATATTCTCCCCTCCTCTCTCCCTCGACCCCCCTCTCTTCCCCCTAGTCCATTGCTCCCTCTCCCTTTCTCTTTTTCTCTCTTTTTCATTCTCTCACTCCTTCCATATCAGAAGCCCGCAGAGTAGAGCAGTGTCCGTGTGGGATGCGAGAAGCCAATGAGATGAGGACCCGATAATAGATGCAAATTATCGTGAAAAGACACCGCAAAATATGAAACAACTCATTTGCAGCGGAGTAAATCACAGAAAACTGTTTGTAAACTGGCACCTCATACCAGAATTGTGATGCAGGAGCACTTCATTGGAGACGATTTTATGGAATCGGCATGATTGTGGCTTCGGCTTTTTAGATTGGGTGTTTTGAAATACAACATTAGTCCATATATTGCGAACCAGCTTGGGTTCTTTCTTTTTTTCACCCAATAACTCTTCAATTGCCTTCCTCTCGAGCGCTTGAGTCTTTATAATCACAAACAACAACAAAACCAACAACAACAAAAGATGAGTTCATATTTTGTCAACTCTCTCTTCTCCAAATACAAGAGCGGAGACTCTTTACGTCCCAATTATTACGAGTGCGGGTTCGCGCAGGACCTTGGGAGTAGACCCACAGTAGTGTATGGACCAGGCTCTGGAGCAACTTTCCAACATCCCCCTCAAATCCAGGAATTTTACCACCACGGAGCGTCCACGCTCTCCAGTGCCCCTTACCAACAGAGTCCCTGCGCCGTAACATGCCATGGAGAGCCGGGCAACTTCTACGGGTACGACGCTCTCCAGAGGCAAACCCTTTTTGGACCCCAGGACCCAGATTTGGTCCAGTACAACGACTGCAAGCTAGCCGCTGGTGGTATCGGGGATGAGACGGAGAGCACGGAACAGAGCCCCTCTCCAACGCAGTTATTCCCGTGGATGAGACCGCAATGTAAGTCCGAGCTAAAAACTGAAACACTGCGTGTGGGTATGCATGAATAGCGGGAAAGGGGTAGAATATTAAACCTCAAACCATTCGCAATTAGGGCCGAGGTGCGTTTCCTGTGTTCAAAAGGAGAGACAAAGTGCTTTTATGGTTTTATGGTGTCCAAAACTTTACAGTTTAATGACCCCGCCATATACAAGAGAGAGGGGTATAGAGAAGAGAGCAAATCTTTTCTCTACATGTGCGAGCTGGCCCGCAGCTGATTCTCTTACTTCTCACCCAGGTTAAAGTTTTACTACCCCCTTTTACGACTTAAAGTGGTCTCTGGGATTATTTCGCTACAAGGTGGCCATTTCCCACAGGTTAGGCGCTTTATGGCTTCACCCAATGCGTTGAGTAGCCTATGTGTGGCCGTCAGACATGATTTGCTTTGGATTTTATTGAATATCCTATGAATGTGTGGACATTGAACATCCAATCATTTGAATTGCATTGCAATGCTGATAAATCACTTGGAAGTCAATCTAGGTTTAAGTAACCTCGGATATATATATAAAAAAATGAGTGGATTATATAATTGATAGCTTCAGTCTGTAGGCCTAGACAATAATAATTGCTTATGGGGATATTAGGGATGGAGATAAGGGGATTGCATTTGTGAAATTGTATAGGCTATTCGTTATGGTTATTTGTATGTTTTCCTCAAACATGTCCTCTCATTTTGTCAGTAGCTGCCGGACGGAGGCGAGGCCGACAGACCTACAGCCGTTACCAGACACTGGAGCTGGAGAAAGAGTTCCTATTCAACCCCTACCTGACCCGCAAGCGGCGAATAGAGGTATCGCACGCCCTGGGACTGACCGAGAGACAGGTCAAAATCTGGTTTCAGAACAGGAGGATGAAATGGAAAAAGGAAAACAACAAGGACAAGTTCCCCAGCAGTAAGACAGAGCAGGAAGAGATCGAGCAGGAGAAACGACAGAAGGAGCAGGGCACGGGGACACACTCGTCCGGGGAAGACTGCGACAAAGCCAAGCAAATGTAAGCTATAGGGAGACTGGGGGGGTTCGAAATCAGCACCGCGGAAAAGGCAGCGAGGAAAGTGGGGCCAGCATGTGGTTTTGTCTCGGAACATGGCAGTCTTTGGCTAGTCGTTCCAGGTTTGATTCATTCGAAGGGAAAGTCTCCTGACGGTGACAAAGGACAGGACCATTCACATTGTGTTTGTTGGGAGACAAAACGAAACATTTGAACGGGAAATGAAGCATTTGTACTTTTTATCTGATGTTGGAAATTATTATTGTGTTAAAAATAGAGTCCTTTCATTGTGGAACAATTATCGTGAGAAAAAAAAAACATTTATAATGTTAGAATTTTGTCATTAACAATTATCTCGGCAGCTGTATAGTTTTTAAGTTAAATGGTGCACTTTTTACTGTTCTCACTTCTATGTTATGACGACGTGGCGAATAATGAATTCCAACAACATGAAACTGCCTATTTATGCTGTATAGGCTTTCCTATTTTTACACTTGTCCTTCCTTAGTTCGTTTTGATTGATGGTATTTTGTTGTCTTCCTTATTTGGGTAAGCATGCGCACAGTGCAAAAATGGAGAAGAAAAAAAATGAATAAAAATGCAATGGAAATAAAAAAGGATGTCATGTGACCCCTCGTTTTAACAGAATGTGTACTGTAGGCTACTCGTGAATTAGTTTATGGGGACTTGATGATATGCTTTATTGTTCTTCATCACTTTGTTCTATTGTCTAAATCTGGAAGCAGCGGAAGACAGAGGACACAATAAAGTTTACAAGCGAGAATCTGTGACATCATTGCCGCTTCATTTCCTCTCAAGGTGTGAATCCCAATAGTGCCCGTCACCACACAGACTGACTCAACCAATTAGTAATCTTACCCAAAGTACACAAGTGCATTAAAACCTTCACCAAACCAATGAGTATTTATGGCTACTGGGTGTACACTTCTAACAATGTAGGGATTGACGCATGGTCAGAATTGTGTCGCCCATGTTTATCTCCACGCAATCTTGTGGCTAAAGTCTGGCTAAATCATATGACTACTGGCAGTTACAAGACGCCCCCACCCCCCCCTTCAGAAAAAAACGTGATGATATCTGACTTCCCATAACAGTCACATTCGTGTTGAGTCTTATTCGAGAGGGGGAAAGAAAAAAGAAGGTGCATAAAAGCACCTGTGCGCCAGGTAAATCTTGTCAAACGCTGGGAGAGCGTGGTACGTGGCTCTAGGCGACTCGAGACAGCTACTGGCCTCCCTGTTCCGTAAAAACAAACGTGCTCGTGTTGTCCAGAGCTTCTCTGTCGTGCTGGAGATGGAAGCTGTGAAAAGAGGGATGCTCTGAAGCAGAAATTCTCCCAGAGAGGGCCGGAGTGGGTCGGAGTGGGCCGGAGTGGGCTCCACTGGTCCCTGGACATAGTACAGGGATCGTGCGCAGAGACCACAATAACATACAGAGGAACTTGCTGAGAGATCCCACCACTGACAAGGATAAGTAAAATCGATATGGAAACTAATAGGTTTTTCTCATTTGTGTGGTGTCCAACGAGAAGTCGAGGACATTTTAAGACCTGTCTGTATACATTCAGTTGGATATTTGTAAGCATCAGCCCTTTTTATCACTGTGCAACGCGCCGGGTGATTACATAATATATTCTATTGACCATCGATTTGTTTGTGTTCTAGTTAGTTCCTTGATTGGAGGTAGGCCTACCTTTTGGCTTCGAGTGAATAGACTGAAGTATTTTATGTTTATGGTCAGCGGTGCACTATTTTCCACATTAGCTGAGCTTGTAGGAAGCCCTGCTGTTATTGGACGAGTTTGTATCACATGGCCCTCGTCACGTGGCCCCTGAGGAAAAAGGGGTGATTTTTGGTGTAAATCTAGACTGTAATTCTGTAATATATCACAGTACCTCGTAAAACCGACAGTAAAACCTCCCGGCCTACAAATCACCGGTCAAATTATGAGTTCATTGTATTATGCGAACGCTTTGTTTTCCAAATATCAAGCTGCAAGTTCGGTTATTCCAAGTGGGGTCTTTCCCGAGCAAACTTCTTGCGCCTTTGCGTCCAGTTCACCGGGAGCCAGCAGCTATGTCTCGGGCTCCGGCGGCGCAGGCTTCTCCTCCTCTTCCTCCACACTGTCGGGACTGTACAATAACGCAGGGAACATGCCCACCCAAACCCGCAGCATGTATCCCTCTGCGTACGGGCTGGGCACCGGCTCTCTGAACATGCACTGCTCCCACTTTGAACACCCCAACCTCTCCATGATTTGCTCCGGTGGTGACCCGTCCAAGGTGTCCAGCTGCGGTAAGGCGGAGCAGAGACAGAACGAGGACAGTTTACGGATCTACCCATGGATGAGAACCTCAGGTATGTGAGCTTAAAATGTATGTTTTCAAAAGAAGAGGAGGGGAGAAAGGAATGGGGCTTTGCGCCGACCTAATAATTCTCGTAAACGGTCTTATAACAGTGCGGTTGCGAAGTGGCCAGGGCTACTTCCTCAACTATGCTTTACGCCGCTTTGCCTGCGCATCTTTTATTGCTATATGACCTCAATAAAATCATAATTTAAGACATCTGAATATTCATTAGGCGGTATTGTGTTAAAACAGAAAGAGAAAGGGCGTTGGATTATTTTACTCCGTTCTCGGGTAGAAAGAAATAGCCTAAACAGGTTAATCCATCGCTTTCTGTTGTTTATGCTGTTTCGATAGGATCTCGTGGTAAGCGCACTCTACAACACAGCATGATTTCCAGATGCCTGGTCTCTGCCCCGTGTTCGCTGGCTTATATTATTATCGCATAAATGCCTCCGAGTGTTGCAAACACTAAAAACACTGTGATGCTAATAGTTGGTTAGCTCTTGGTTTGCGATGTTAGGCTGTGTTGTTTTGTTATAGAAACGCCTTTGTCTGACATTCTGAACTGGCTTGATGAATAGTTGCAGTGGGCCTTACAGCTGCCTACAGCCCACACAACAAACAAGTAAGTCTAGTCTGAGAAAATGATGCTTACAAAATAGCAATTCGTGTTACGCCAGTGTACTGTCAAATAATGTCATGCGTAAAACGTGTGTGTAAATGGCTGTGTGTGTAAGTGGCTGTGTAGCTGTGGTATGTGTCTCTGCGCGCGCCTGCCTGTGTTTGTGTGGTGTGCGTTGTATGCACTTTAGGAGGCTGAACAACTACACACCATCAACGAACAACCACTTTTAGTGCGCGCGGCTCATGTGAAATAGTGGCTGACAACAATTTTGTCGAATCATTTTCACTAACCTCTCAAGGCCTTGGCTACTATTACCACAAAATTCCTATCAGTCAATTGTCAATTTAGTGCTCCCTCCTCTTGTTAGCCTCTGGCGTAAAACGTACAACATCATAAATAGTTTTGAAACATACGTCCTCATTAGCAGGGATTTTGACATCTTCTTGCAGACATTCGTTTCCACGCGTTTTCTCATAAATTTACGCTCGTCGTGTAAGTTGTGTGTAGGCTATGTATGTCCTTGTGTGAAATATGCATACTTAAAAATAAAAAAAATCCTAATGGAAGCGTGCTCATGCCTGGCTTGTCTGTCTCTCTTTGCCAGCCTACCGCTTGCTAATTTGGTTATAGGAGCCACCAACTGACTTTGAAAACCTAATTTAGATTTTCAGGTGTAATTTTATGAGGCTAAGACTATTCATACACAAATAAATATAACAAATCAAGACATTGCTCAAATTGACTAGTAGGTACACACAGTGATGGACCAGCAGGCAGGCAGTCTGTCTCCCTCTCTCTCTCACACACACACACACTCACATACACACACACACACACACACAGTCTTGTACAGCTGACATTGTGGGGACACACAATTCACTCCCATTCAAAATCCTATTTTCTCTAATCCCTAACCCTACACCTAACTCTAACCCTAAGCCTAACCTTAACCCTAACTCCTAACCCTTAACATAATTCTAACCTTAACCCTAAACCACCTAGAAATAGCATTTGACCGTGTGGGGACTAACAAAATGTCCCCAGTTGGTCAATTTTTTTTGTTTACTATTCTTGTGTCAACTAAGATCCTCACAAGAATAGTTACACACACTCACACTCACTCACTCACTCACTCACTCACACACACAACATACACAACATGTTTTTTACTGACATGCTCACCAGCATGGCATGGCCTAGCAATTAACTTATTTAATTGAATTTAGATGAAAGGACATAAATAGTTGTTTTAACTAGACTATTTGAGTGTGATGTTTGAGCCTACAAAGCATATTTTTCTATGTGAAAGGAAATATATGCACTTCTCCATAACAAATGTTACTTCATAAATAATATCCTTATCAAATGTAGTCACACACACACACACACACACACACACACACACACACACACACACACACACACACACACACACACACACACACACACACACACACAGAGAGAGAACCCTCTCTCACACAGACATTAACTTTCAATGTGTTGTAGACTATGCGCGAGCGTACTAGAGGGTCTCTGAGAGCACAATGCTCGCTCTTGTTAAAATTCCTGACAAAACTGCGTTTCACTGAGAATAATTCCAGCCAAGCCGTTTCTCTCTGCTGAAACACAAATCACCGAGGACACCATGGGAGAGAAAAATATAATCCATAAGAATATACCCCCCTTTCTCTCTCTCTCGCTCCCTACTTCTCGCACCCCCCCCCCCCCCCCCCCCCCCTTCGGCTGGCTCCCTAGACCTCCAAACCTCCTCCTGTCTCATTTCGAGCCAGTTTCAGCCAGAATTGTGACACGTCGCCAGAGAGGAAATGAGAACCAAACCAGTGACCACGGCGTGCAATAAAACCCCACAGTGCTGCAGCTCAGCTCAGACTCCATTCGATGTCTGCCTTGAGCGGAAACGTGAGGAGACCCGTCCCATTCGCAACGTATGCGGGACTTTTGGAAGTAAAACCACTTGTGTATATAAACAGGGAGTGATCTTGTTTTGCTCCTCGCCTATGTGCCATCGACGTTTATCCGAGAAGGCCCTACGCCCAATTACGATAGTGGTCCTGTTGTGTGGGGAAGGGTTGTGTTGTTGTGCACACGAAAACTCCCATTTTATGTTCCAAGGAATGATATATGCATGAATATACAGCTGATCATTTTCAGTTGGATTTTATGGTTTTGTAGCCTACTTCTATTGTATAAGCTAGGCTACCTGTTATGGAAGGAACTTGCGTGCCATTTGCCACTATTGGTTTGAATCCTTGCCAGTTGAATGATACTGGGTATCAGTCGATATATCTTTACAGGTAGATGCTATTTCTATTAACTGCATCATTAATGTCAATGAAAAGTAAGTGGCGCAAAGTATAAGGCTATTTGAGATACTTTACAAAAATACAATGTATTATGCACATGATGGAATAGGAAACCTATAGATTACCTAAGCTTGTAATACAAGCATTTAAAGGCCTATAGTATCTCATTACAAATATTCCTTATTTATTCCTATTCTTTTCTTGTTATTTTCATGATACGTTGCTGGATTCGAGGCCAAAATGGCACTAAAGATTTGTGGTGGGCCTACAGTCAACGCTATCTGAACAGGAATACTAATGAAAAAACACTGCAATTTATTTATATTTCTGATCAGTGATACTTTTTTAAACTAGAATTCCATAACAAAATAACAGTGTGGAAATTACTTTCACTTCCTTTCAGGCCTATACATCCGCTTCCCTCTTACTACCCCACGGCTATACCTGCGGGGAATATGAAACTATTTACTGTACACTTAAAATTAGTAGTGGAAACAGCTCGTAAAATGTAACTTTTATGTGTTTATATTTGCTCTGCTAGGCGTGTTTACAACATAGGCCACTACTGAGGTAGCACAACAGATGCAGTACATTTGGCCCAGCTAGATTCAGAAATGTAATTATTTACAAACTATGAGAAAGATTTCCCCCGTTGCTTTTGCTTTTTAACCTCCGTTAAGATAGTAAATAATAACAATATCCTCTCCACAACAAATTCTTCGAATCATATAATCTTCAGAAATATAACATAATTGTTGAATTTATTTCAACACATATCACAACATTTCCCTCCACTGGACTTTTGCTTTCTATGCACTTTTATCAAAGCTTTGTTATTTAAGTTTTACAAATAACCCACAAGGTATAGCCTATAGGCCTACACGTTCAAAAGAACAAACAAACAATGTCCATCTAGAGCATTCGATGATATAAAATTTTTTTACTACTTCAGTTTGTTGAGAAAAATGAAATGGGGGTTCCTCTCGATTTCTGTCTGTTCAGTGTTTTCACACAAGCTCTGCCTCTGTTATTTACAGGTGCAGACAGGAAGCGAGGTCGACAGACGTACACGCGTTACCAGACGCTGGAGCTTGAGAAGGAGTTCCACTTCAATCGCTACCTGACTCGCCGAAGACGCATAGAGATCGCTCACGCGCTGTGTCTCACCGAGAGGCAGATCAAAATCTGGTTCCAGAACCGGAGGATGAAGTGGAAGAAGGAGAACAAGACGCCCGGACGGAGCTCCCCTGCAGCCGAACCGCCGGGGGGCGAGGAGGACGAAGATGAAGACGAGTAGCGACGGCGAAAGGACGGTGAAAAGACTAATGGGCACTACATGAGACTGATATTATATTAAAACCGTAGGGGGAAACCGTGTCTCCCCTATTCTTACACTGAGTTAAACATACAATACTACCTACAAGATTAATGATTTATTCATGTAGTCTAAAGCCACGTCTTGTTTTGTTAAAAGTACAGTGAAATTGTATAGATAAAAAAATGACATTGATTTCTAAGCGATACTAAATAAGCTATTGTTGCTTACATGTTGATTTAAATAAATATTATCCCGTTTTCTTTGGCATAGATCTGTAATATTGCAAAACCCTGGTTGGGAAAACTAGCCTGTTTGCGACAAAAGGGATCGGCTTTGCAGCAGTTATGCAACTCTACGATCAGCCTTGTTATTCTATGTTCATTCTCTGTCATCTTGTGATCTTCTGGGTGTATATTTTATGACTTGTTGTAAAGGGCTTTTACCCCTATGTCAATTGATTTGACGTATTTTGTTTTTATTCTCGACATGTAGGCCTACAGTGGACCACGAGATGTAGGAATTTGTATATTTTCGTGTTGTGAGGAACTATTTGTTATTCAATTGCACAAGTGTTCTGTTCATGCCAATAAAACAAAAAGTAATCAGTTGCAAATGATTTTGTTTTTTGATTTCTCTTGGGTATATGCTACATTCCTAAATGCTTGGGCACTATATGTTTGTAGTACATAGACCTATGTGATGGGCGATGGCCTATCGATGAGGCTTAGGCTATTTGTTGAATCCAAAATAATATTCTTATCGAAGATTAAAAAAGAAAAACACAAACACTAACATGTATGATGGTTCAATGGCTCGGTCTACAGGCTACATGTACAGTTGTAGGTGATATATCTTCATTTCATTTCACCAAATGAGCCTGCATTAAGGCTTTTGTTTAACAAAACGAGTGGAAGCATGATACTATCCACAATTCTTAACATCATTATTTTCGCTAATTATCACATTTTGTTGATAGTAGGCTAGCTTTCCACTGACAGGCTAGTCTGGTTAAACAAAGAAATAGGTCCATTCATTTGTAGGCCTTATAGCAAAGTGTTCCAATTTTCATGTAATATTATTTTGAATCTGTGTTTATAAAGTCAAGATAGTCTAACCTGTTTTCATTTCTAACGCAGCCCAATGTTTAATATAGATTATAACAGGGATACTTGTATTGCTAAAAACAGCCTATTAGTATCACGATTTCATCATCCTGTTTAGTTGATTGATGCAAGTGTTTGGGTTATTTTGAATATTCCGTTTATTTATATATCTTTTAGGCTAACCTATGGATGTTAAATCTACCCGTTTGCCATGGAATTGTTGGCTATAGTCTCTGCCTTGTTTCTGTGCATACAACACTGACCAAAAGAAGGCTTATATTGGGGGTTGTAAACTAATGCGTTTATTGCATCAATGAAAGACCGGAAACCACCATCAAAGTAACAAAAAAATCAACAAAATGGGAAACAGGCGCTTACGAAAACGTCTGCTCATGTGACAGGATTGCAGGCCCAGCAACAATACCCGTCTTCAGAGTTTAGTCTTTCCTTTTTCCTTTTCGTTAATAATCAACATATTTAAGTTGCTTATAGGAAGCATCAAATTGCATCGTTTAGCTATTGTATGTTAGACGAAAAAGAAACCAGGATGCAAATCCATTTAATTCTCTTAAGGACCTTCTTAGAAGACATCTTTATGATTTGGGCCTTGGCCACAATGCGTCTTTTTTATGCCGCAGTGCGAAACATTTTACGCACGCCTTTTTGTAGCATAGATATTCAGCTGAATGTTGATATTTGCATATTTCCATGGTTGTGTTGTTCCACACGATTCGATAAAACCTTCTTATCAAAGTATCTCCTATTGGACATTTTGGTAGACCGGAATGCTTTGTTGTTTAACTTACACGCCTCAAAGTCTGTTTTTAATGCTATATCGTAGCCGTGCAAGACTTTCTGTTCTGAAAATGGTTTTATTCTGAACATGCACCACCAATACACAGTCAATACATAAAGCTGGTCTCATACAAGCAATGTTAAGGCAAATAATATATGACATCTGAACAAAGGCCTCGATAATGCATAGATAACCTATCAGCAACGTAAATGGCTAACATTTATGTGATATGAGTATGCAACGATTCAAGTAAGTAATTGTTTTTGATGTGCTTTTTAAAATGTATTTTACGTTTCAACAATAGAATGATAATATAACTAAACAACAGGGGAAATGGTCAACGTAAGCCTAGTCTTGTCCTCCCAAGTTCTTGCTATCCATAATATTTACGCATTGTGCCAATAGCACACTGAGACATCCCTTTTCAAACATCTTTGGTCAAAATACTAGATATGAAATATCTGAGCAATATCGTTGTATTAATTGCTTATAAGCGCACAAAAACACTCTCATAAGAAACGTTTATGTCCCACCGATCGGCCTACAACCTCTTTCATGTAAAACGCAAGAGAAATCCTCCCTTTGCTTTCCTTTTTGAGAGAAAAAGATGGCGATGGAGGAACCACTACTGCCAAAGCAGTCGTGAAGAAATGCAATAAATTCCTTGTTGTTTTATGAAAATTTACAACTTTGTGATAGAACTTTATGAGTGCCTGGGTCCTGGGATTGGCCGAGGATGGTCATGTGGATGGGTAACCGTGAACATGAACTTTTTATGATTTCCCAAGTGGTTATATTGCAGCAATCTTTTGGACACCGCACCTTTTGTAGCAACACTGTGCTCCTTCAAGGTTCTAGGCTCTTTAATCGCAAGTTGAAGTTAAAAAAAATATAACCTTGTCCCGCGCAGTGTTTACAGAGAAACTGGAAGACCTGCCTCCTCATCCTGCGCTATGCTAATGTGGCCGACTATGATTGTGATTTCCGCTGCGATGGAGAGAGTGACTGACTGTGAGAGATCTGGACACACCGGAGGGTCTCGTCTCATTTTTCATAACGGGATGCTTCATTCCTGTTGACTAATGTAAATTAAACGGTATGGAGGCGGCCTGTAAAGCCACAGTGGTGACTTCGCGCGCTAATGGCGGTACGGAGCTGGGGCAACAGGAATGCTGTATGGCGAGCTGCGAGACTCGCGGATGCTATCCAAGGATTTAGTGACGGATTATCAACAAAGGTAAGGCGTGCTTGTCTGTCATTACACTCACGCTGTTTCGTTTCACAGAAAGTTTGAAAACAATTATGCAAAACGCAATCATAGCTGCTCTCGCCAATGAAAATATTCAAATTTTAAGTGTGCATAAACCTTTAGTAAATATTAAATTATATGATGACTTTGTATAAGATGTCGTCACTCGAAAGTGCTTGTAAATGTTTACCTTGTTATGTGTGCATGACGAATTTGTATTTGGTTCGGAGTCATATTAGAGAAATACATATCGATTTCGATATGCTCATTTGTGGTTGGCTGAGGGTGTTTGTGGTATAAGGATACCCGTGTCCGGGCTGCGAGGGCGAGGTTTGATAGAGCGGCTCCTATGCAAATATTATTTCTGATGTACAGTCTTGGGCCACCTCTTACGAGGAATCCTTAATCAAAAAGCACGGGGCTATTACAACATTCCTTCGCTCTCATACGACTCCCTAAACCGTGGAAACAAACAAGACAAGGCAAACAACATGCCGTTTTGTGGAGATAGCAGATTATCTTTTGAATATAGCATTGAGAATGGCCGTCTTTTTTTCTAAATCCTCCATTACGCAAGGTCTTGTCAAGTAGTGGTGTAGCGTATCACTTCCAGATCATCGACGCGACGCTTCCAGGTTACTGGACAGTTGGTGCGTCTGTGCGGTGGAGAATGTTCTTTTGTATGTGTCTGCGGGGTGATCTCGCCCACTTTTATTGCTTCATTTCCCCTTTCATTCCTCCTTCTGTACCATCATCTGGTATTTTTTTAGACGCTAGACCCTTAGGTGTCCATTTGTTGTCTCCTCGTCAGTAAAAGTTCCCCCACACCCACCATAAAGGCTGCTTCCACAGTGCACTTATGATATATGTTTCAGTCTGTCTGTGCCTTAAACCAAATGTAGCCTACTATAAAATTTATTTTTAATGTACCACTATAATCATGATCACATAATAGGCTACCACTACTACAACTACCACTAATATATTATCCTGACACAAATCATGCTTGCCAATCCTCATCCAACGTTATTTTTCCCAATGTATAATCAATGGTGGTATTATTGTTATTATTCGTATATAATGCGTAATTGTGAATGATTATATTCACTTCTAGCTGTGTATCAAGGGTCTGGCAGTCTGTCTACCTATATATCTATCTGCAAGTATATCCATTTGTATGTGTGCGTCTCTGTGTGTGTGTGTGTGTGTGTGTCTGTCTGTGTGTCCGTTTGTCTCTGTCTGTCTGTGTGTCTGTGTGTCTGTGTGTCTGTGTGTCTGTGTGTCTGTCCGTCCGTCCGTCTGCCTGCCTGCCTGCCTGCCTGCTCTGTCTGTCTGTCTGTCTGTCTGTCTGTCTGTCTGTCTGTCTGTCTGTCTGTCTGTCTGTCTGTCTGTCTGTCTGTCTGTCTGTCTGTCTGTCTGTCTGTCTGTCTGTCTGTCTGTCTGTCTGTCTGTCTGTCTGTCTGTCTGTCTGTCTGTCTGTCTGTCTGTCTGTCTGTCTGTCTGTCTGTCTGTCTGTCTGCCTACAGTTTATCACAATACTTCTAATATCAAAATCAATGTTCTTTATCATCTCACTTGAGTATTTGACATCCCAACAAACAACAGAGCAATTCCTTATTCAGAGTTTATTCAGCAGTACTGCAAAATACAGACTAAAATCCAAGAAAACAAATCCAAAAAACAAAGAACCACTGAATGATATGGTATTTAATTGCAACATGTTATAATATGCATTTACTATGTTATAGCATAGTATACTTTGTATTGCATGGCATATTGTCAGCAAAATAGGGAGCCGACCTTATAAGTTCGTCCATGCAGATACAATAACTATCAGGACATAAAGGATAGCAGCCTGGTACATAAACAGATATCCTATTCCACTTAACGATGATAGAGGCTTTGTTTTGGATTTAATTTCCAAATGTGATAAGCCGCCTTGGCAGTCTTGTAGCTTTGCAGTAATTCCAGTTGATTTGATCTTGCAGTGACGCAGGTCGCTGCAGACTCTGCTCGTTCCTAACTCTTTGGTGCCATCTAGCGTCCATTTTTCCATAATGCCCAAAAGCCTCCGAAATCAGGGCCTTCTGTCTGGTGTGTGTGTGCGTGTGAATTTCTGTGTGTCTCTGTGTTCGTGCGTAATAGTATACAGTTGAAACGTACGTATTTTGCTCCTATGATTGTGCGGAAATGTGTTTGTCGCTAAGTGCGTGAGCTGTTGACAAACCGATATGTGATCTTTCCAGTGTTGTTGGTCCCTCTTCTGAACTATTGCGTGTAACAAAGCGGCGAGGCCCTGGCTGGGGCAGGAGATAACAGGAAAGCTGTAAGGGGCGGGTTGGGCTCGGTGGCAGTGAAACGTAAAAGAATGCAGAGGTTGTAAATTCTCGAGCTGCTGTTGCCGCGCTTTGATGTGCCTGGGTTTGGGAGAGATTTGTGGCACACACGCAGAAGCCCAAGCCTTAAGGCTCGATTTCGTGCATCCCCCCATTTCTCCCACTTGTAAAAAGCCCTTCTCCAAGACGTAAGCGGATGACCGCTCCAAGGTTATTACATTGTGCAGTGAATGGAGCGTGTAGTGGCGGCCGGGTGTTAGAGATAACCTGGATTCACTCAGTGTAACTTTCACTGTTATTACGCGGCTGACTTTAGTTCGTCATTTGGTGTATTAAATGATGTTCTGGTGTTGTGTGCTCTCTCCCCAAGGAAACAACCGTGCTATAAATGTCATCTGGCAATCTGAGGGTCGTGTTGAAGTGGAGATACAGTGAGACTGGTTGTGGATAAAGGGTAGTGTGTGTGTGTGTGTGTGTGTGTGTGTGTGTGTGTGTGTGTGTGTGTGTGTGTGTGTGTGTGTGTGTGTGTGTGTGTGTGTGTGTGTGTGTGTGTGTGTGTGTGTGTGTGTGTGTGTGTGTGTGTGTGTGTGTGTGTGTGTTGGAAGCATACTGGATTTGTCCTTGGTCACTGTTTTCATTTGGTTTAGTGGGGTCGCACACTCAAGGCAGTCATTTGTAAACACCGCAAGACATGTTTTCACACCGTGTGTTTGTGTGTGTGTGGGTACATGAATGCGTTTGCTTGTTGGTGCGTGCATGCGTGCAGCGTGCAAACTTGTGCGCGTGTGTGTGTGTGCTACATTGAACAGGCTAATTTAGTTTTAATGTCAAATATAATTTTACAGGTTTATTACCATCGACTGTTGTATAGCCCGTGATACAACAAACAACACAATAATTTCCCTTTGAAAATGAAGTGTGTATTTTACACTAACATAATACAGTAATGACTAATTAGGTCTACAGTAACCCTATATGCAATTCTATGAGACTAACGCTATGAACTATTTAATGAGTAACCTGCGTTCTAAGCTTTTGGCTGAAGGCTGATTAGGTAAACGGTCTAGTGACTTCACAAGAGTTGAAAGTCCGTGAAGGACTAGTCACTTTCTGGAGAACAATAATAAATATGTAATGAAGGGTCTGCCTTGTATCTCATTAACCAGCACAAGTTATTCACTTGATAGAACACTGTTGTAACAACGCGATTTAAAACCACACCATGCTGCATGGGCCTATATAGGCAACGGTAACAATATTTGCCAATGTTGATATAATAAGTTTGCTCATATTTGATTATAGATCTAAACGTTAAACTATGCATTTCCAAGCTAAACTGTGCGGAAAAGCTTGGTTGTTATAGATCCTTTAATTTATGCCTTATTCACATAGGCAATCTACTTCCGTTGAATTCGACATTTCCACGCACTTTCATCCATGTAAAGACTTGCAGAATGCCTTGTACAGAACTGGAGTTTCTTCAGAATTCAAGAGTTGTTGTGTATGCAATGACAATTCATAAGACTGGTATATCCTTGGTTGAATATAGTACAATTGACTAAAACGTTGAATATTTAAATCACAGTAATCACTTTCAATAGTCAAAAAGGTTCAAACTAGGATTACTGTTTACGACAACTGTAGCAGAATGGGGCGAACAAGTGTCAAAAGCTTTTCGATAACCGAATAAATTAGGCTACGCACGCTAGTGCGCACTAAACCGTCTGGAAAAGTCTAATTGTTCTACATAATTCTGAATTGTTTCTTGTATTATGGTTAGGATAAGTGCACGTATATAATAAACACTTAAAACAAAATTACAGTCAAGTAAGAGCTAAGCCAGGGGCATTTGTTATAACTTCTGTTGAACACCACTTGTTTTCAATTCCAATCATGTCTGTGAATTTACAAGCCCCGATAAAATCATAAAACACTAAAACACTTTCCCCAGTGAAATAAAACAAGCAACTACAAAACAACAAGACACCACAACTCGTTTACAACTTTCTTATATTTTTATGAAAGGCCTACAACATCACCAAGATTACAGATAGGCCAATGAAAAGCTAGAATCAACTAAATTGGCATTTTTACATTATACGCAGTTATTAACTTAGTAGAACACATTAGTGATATGTTTAATCGTGCAAAATATACTTGTAAGTCAATTATCGCCATCAAAATGCTGCGCGTGAAACACATTTTATTCACAGTAGCAAATATAACACACATACTCATATACATACATGTATTCCTATATTATCAAATAAACAAATATACAGAACAATGCAGAATCATGAAAAGAGCACATACTCTTTTCATGAAGAGGGTCTATGAGGTAGTTCCGTGACACATGACAAAAAGTGACAGGCGCGTGTTTCCTCCCTGGTCTGTATAAACAAATCATCACTTTTTCTCCATACAGTCAGACTCATCTTCGCTGGGATTTCCGGTCATAGTCCATAGATATTGTGTCATTTTAACTGAATTGGTATCCAGTGTGTTGCTTCCCATGCAATTTGTGGACAACTTTTCTGCAGTGCAGTTTTGTCCACAAAAGTTACCAAGTCAGAGAACTTCAGCCGGCTTTACCTTGCTGTTCGTAAAGTTGTCAGGAGACCTGCAACGAGACAAAAAGCTAAATGAGAATTGGTTCAGAGGAACAGACATTCAAGTTCGTTTTTACACAACAACAGCCCCATATCATCAGATCATTATGTTAAATTTGCTTAGTTGAGACTGAATAAAATTGACTTATGGTAGTTATTATTCATGAATTATTAACCGAGACTTTAGACTGGCCCATTTCTCTGTGTACTTTATTAAGAAATGGTCACACAATGGACGTTTTCCGTTCACACAAAACTAAGCCAAACCAAAGGAAGCTCTGTGTCCTGGTTTGAAAGGGAACCAAACTGAAAGTAAAAATACACAGACTGCCGGCGCTACTGGACAGACAACACTTGTGTGAGGACCGGACTTATGGCTAATTTATGATTTTGTAAATGCCATTTGTAAATGAAAAACAGATCCAGACCTGACTTGACTCGTGGTAGAAAAGTCAGTGAAACATTTAAAGCTTTACAACGCGTAATGACCTTCCCAGTCAATAATTCTGAAATAAAAACCGGTGCATGAAATGTGGTCAGGGCAGCATGCATGTAAACACACACTCAGACTAGACAAATGCGGTAATAAGGAACGTGTATGATACCGCAACGTAGGCCAGAGCCGTTCAACAAACATTTATAAAAGCCAGGGATTTCAAAATATTGTATCATGTTCAACTAATATAGGAGTATTGTTCAGTGAAGGCAACTGTTGTAATACTGAATATTCCAACATATTCCAATAAATCTAATAAGCACGTGCATGCTGAAATATACATTAGGTATATTGTCAAATACCCGGATGGAAATCGCTATGAAAATAATGGGGATGATAATGTGCTGTAAGAGGGGAGAAGACATATCTTATCACATATCTACTGTACTAAGCGAATAAATCAGACCTCTAAAAATATAAACACAAAATATTTCAAATGCAAAAGATAACTCAAACCCCCATTGGTGCGTCTCTATTTGATTTACGTCTTGAAGTCCTTTTTAATGTGGTGATTATTTGAAGGGTTATATTTGTTGTCTTGAGTGAATAGGGTCTTTACTGTATATGGGCTCGCCAAATAACAAATAGAAGGGGGAGAAGTGTCGATGTATTCAATTTACCACTTTAAAATTCCAGTGTGATTCGTATTGTGCAATCTCATTGGAAGGAGAGAAAGGCGAAAGAGAAGCGAGAGAAAAAACGCCTGCTCTCTAGTTTGCGCTGGGGTCCCCCGACGCATGCAATCACAGCCCCCCCTCCAGGGTGCTATTTTGCAGGCACTAACGCACGCTATTGGTCAGCGCCTGGTCAGATGGTACGGTTTCCCTCTGTCCCGCACTGGCACATCGCCACCCAGCGCCCCCCCTCAACTAAAACCCAATCTCCGATAAACTACTAATAGCTAAACCACTTGGACTATAAAACACAACAAATCATAAACCAAGGAAAAGAACCTGTACCCTCCCAATGAGTTCCTATTTTGTAAACTCAACTTTTCCAGTGACTCTGCCTGGAGGACAAGAGTCTTTCTTGGGACAGATACCGTTATACTCCTCCGGATACACTGATCCTTTAAGACACTATCCCGGTGCTGCCTATGGCGCTACCAGCGTTCAAGACAAGGCGTACCCATCCTCATATTACCAGCAGGCGAGCGGTGCCTATGGCCGGGCCAGCGCCGCCGGTGCATGCGACTACGCAGCAGCCAGCTTTTACAGGGAAAAGGACCCCGCCTGCACCCTCGCCAGTATAGAGGAACATTCGCTCGTCCTGAGCCAAGACCATCGCAAGACGGACTGCTCGGGGCAAAATAAAAGCATATTCGGGGACAGCGAGGACCAGAAGCCCTCGACGCCCGTTTATCCGTGGATGCAGAGGATGAACTCGTGTAACGGTGAGTCCACATTGTCATGTCATTTGTTTTTTTCTTACGGTTTGTTTTGGTTTTTGCCTGTCTAGGCTGATACATAGAGCTTGCCTATTACATGTGACCTGCAGCTGCACTGTACAGCGCCGGAAGAGCATACCGTGGGGAATATTGTCTCTCTGGTTGTGTCTTAACACAGGCTGAAAGTAGAGGAAGCAAAATATGCTATAAAAAATTAAATGGACACTTTTGCGTACTCCATAAGTAAAACTTTTTTTTTAAAGTATCCTCATAAACTGGTATTCTTATGGTTCCTATCGCTTTGAGGCTGACATTATTCACGTTGTAGATTAAAATCGCACGGCACACGAACACATCCTTGGCAACAATGGAGCAGCAGTTCCAACAAAGATGGGTTCTTATCACAAAATGGCTCGCATTGTTATTCTGACAGGGTTCCAGCTATTAGTGCTCAGTTCTCACCACAAAAAGACTCTCACTATCACAAAAGTTCAAAATGTATCACAAGGCAAATACATGTCTGTGCTATAGGTTACAGTTAGAAATGATGTCCGAGACATGAAATATGATTGTGAAGCACACTACACAACAATAGAGGAATACATTAGCGCCATAAATTCCGTTTCGACAACAACAAAATTGCTAAAATAACTCTAGACAGTGAGAGAGAGCTACACTTCATTGACTGTTGGATATCCTAATATTTGAATTATGATCACTTTAAGTACACCCTCCATAATCCGAACGTTGATTGTCTTCTTCTATATAGGCTTTTTATTGTTTTGCGTCTCTAAGCGGAAGCTGTGTGTGACTTGCTAGAAGCAGTGTGGGTAAATTAGTGAATGCTTAGAATTATGATGGTCAATATAGAGCTTATTGTTCTTTAATGTTAGGATGCGCCATGGTTTGCCCCCTACTGCAGGCTAGAATGTGTTTATGAAGATAAAATACGTTGTTATTAAACTTGCCAAAACTAACATCCCCTCTCTGAATAGCTTATCTTTTTGTATGTGTGGGGAAAAAAACAACAGGAAATAGACATGATATTTCAGTTGCTTATTTGTAAGGCTGGCGCTCATTGTTTGACGCAAAAAAAACACACATGCACGATTCAAATATCGTGCATATTATAAAAGTATTACATAACCCTATGCCATATGATGTAAACAACACTTTTACGAACTAATTTAAGGGCAGCTTCCAGGACTATATAAATTATATGATTTTTTGCTACTCTACACGACAGGTCTACTACCAGTAATGCGTAAATCTTCAGCAAAAGCTCACGAGTTCCAGTCATGCTATTCGCCCTAAGCTCTTTCTCCTCGGACATAGCCTTATTATATCAGTCCTATAAACACAAAATGTTTGACTCTCTCTTCCCTTTCTTTTGACAGGGACCTTCGGTAACCCTGGTCGAAGGGGTCGTCAGACGTACACCCGCTACCAGACGCTCGAGCTGGAGAAAGAGTTTCATTTTAACAGGTACCTTACCCGTAGGCGCCGTATCGAGATCGCGCACGCACTGTGCCTAACAGAACGCCAGATCAAAATTTGGTTCCAGAACCGAAGGATGAAGTGGAAAAAAGAGAATAAACTGATCAACTCTTCTCAGACCAGCGGAGAGGAGGAGGAAGAGAAGAGGTCAGAGTAAAGAAAAGAAGACACAAAAAAAACGCATAAAATGGCTTATGGCACCATCTTCGAATATCCTACAAATATGAAGATACTACTTTCATATGCCCAAAGTTCCCGCCGGTGAAGTTGGTTGTGTTTGTTAAATTTGTTGTAGCATTCCAGAAGTTCACTTAACTGTCTATTTTTTTATTGTCATTTTATGTTTCTTAAAAAAAAAAAACATAATTCGGGTACCCGAATGGCAGTTTTTTTTTGTGCACTTGCCTCTTGATTTAGGATGCCCCCCCCCCCCCTCCCCCCCCCACACACACAAAAAAATGGCCATGTATAACGAAACTATTTGAAATATATGTCATATTCGTGTTCATATTTAAACTGTATAGAAATAAAATGAAATTCTCATTGTATGGTGAATGAATGTATTTCTTTTGTAAGTTAAATACCCAGCCTTATCTAGTTGTTTTGTTGACTTGTATAGTTTCATGGGGAGAACAAACTGATCTACTGATAATTCAAAACTACCAAAAGACTGGGTCAAAAGTTTATATTTTATGGATTTTATACGTGGTTTATGTTTGTGGTTTTGTCACAAATAGGTATCTACTTACGAAATCCTTCAATAAAATGTAATAATTATTCAACCTGTCTTGCACGGTCTGCGCGAGCATACTTTATAGGTCTTTGTGATTTTGTCACCTGCTTAGAACGCCATTTACAGTAAGTAGGCTAGAACACATTTGGCTCAGGAAGTGAAATAGGCCTAGGCCTATATAATTCACAATTATGTCCAGAACAAAACTTGTGGATAAGTATTTGAAACAGCAAATCACAGGAAAGCTACCATTTCTCTCTTTGAAAACGTATTTTAATGAACTGTCTACCATTTGGCCCTGCATAAAAAAAGCGAGCAACGTCCAACTGTTGCAGTTATAAATGTATGAGCAAACACTGACTTGGTCATAAACCAAGGTTTGCTCTTTCACAGGTGTATGAAACACACGAATTTAAATTTATCCAAGGCTAGTGAAATACTTACGGCCCAAACAGTGACAGCAAACTTTGCGAGGCTGATTGAATTAATGGGTGGGAGGGAAAGTTGACCTGTCCGCCCAGAGACTCACCCAAACACTCAAGTGTCCAATCCACGACCCCATGTCTCTCAATGGTCACGTTCACTTTCCAGGTACCATCAGTGTGACATTACATATGCAATAGAACCCTCGGGCCTGGTATTCCCTAGTAGATAATTACACACAAATTATCTGGAAATTGTCAACCGACAACCTCCCCAGTGGTACATGGCACATAAAGTAGCCAAGACATCACAGTGTTGTCGTTTGGAGTTAAACCGCACAAATACATATGGGGATACTTGTTTTATTTAATGTAACATTTATTCAACTAGGCAAGTCAGTTTAGAACAAATTCTTATTTACAATGACGGCCTACACCGGTCAAACCCGGACGACGATGGGCCAATTGTGCGTCGCCCTATGGGACTCCCAATCACGGCTGGATGTGATACAGCCTGGAATCGAACCAGGGTGTCTGTAGCGACGTCTCTAGCACTGAGATGCAGTGCCTTAGACCGCTGCGCCACTCGGCGCAACCCATACATACTTGTGAACTACAGCTAAATGTATAGAAGTGTTTATTACTTGGAGTAGACTGATATTCTCCAGGCTTCATGTTACAGAAGTAGCACACACACGTATACACACACAGAGAATAGCCTCATGTGTGATATGTGGATACGTAGAATGCATACGTATCAATCTGTGTCTCCCCTTGGAGATAGTTGAAATAGTCCAGACTATCATTTTCCGGTCTATATGTATGTTCTGTATAGGGGGGGGTACACATAGCCTACATGAAATAACTTGTGCCTTTCAATCAGCAAACCATAAATCAATCGTTACCGTAGATCATGACTTCGCATCCCTCTTGTGAACAGCAACACGTTTCCAGTCAATGACTTTGCATGAATGGTGCCCCAGAAAAGAGCGTAAAATACAAAGAGAAATTGTGTGACGTCGAAACAACACGTTGATTTCCTTTCACGGCTAGGCCTACTCCCCGACGACATTTTACTTACGTGTAAGAAACACTAGCAGGTGTGCCATTACCTTGGACTGAGGGTTTACTATTCGCGTTCGAGTCGAGACCTATTGTACGCTATATTCTACATACAAACCTTTCAGACTTCCTAAAAATAGTATCGTAACCTCATATTAATAATACAAAAAATTATTAGAAATTAATATGACTAATATCATAGTGTTCAATATCTACCAGGTATTATCATTATTATAATTATTATGATGATATATGACGGAGAGCCAGTGTGACTAAAATCTTACGAGAAACTTCCCCTGGGCATGGTAGAACGAACAGGACTCGGCATCATAGCTATTAACGTTATTAGCTGTAGTGTGTGTGTTTCTCTACTGTATCAATATTCAGTTATTAATGGTGCATTTATTGCCATGAGCCCACTTTTTCTCCCACAGAAAAGGTTAGTAAAAGACGCAAAATTATACTGCAATCCCAACATCCAACAAAATAAAGTTATGGGGGAACAAATCATTTTTATTCTTTCCGAAAAGAGACCTAATCCTAACTAAAACTCATTCTCCTAAGTCCTTCTTTACTGCATTAAATTAAATTCCCAGTAGGTGACGCTCTCTGCCAACACCGAGCACAACACTGCAATGGGGAGGCACACGTTGACTTGAGTATAACGACTCCAATCTCGTCATCATTTGTAACCATAGAGCATGAATTACCTCTTGAAGTCATCAGTGAGAATTTACGACTGGTCAACAAGAGCACGTGATTCTCAAACGCACCCCCACCCCCATATTTGGCCGCATACATAGCAAAAACGAAGTACAGTGCATTGCTATAATTCATTAATACATCATAAATCGTGAAGCACAGCGTTATAACGACCAAGATCTACAAATCAAGCCCTCTAAAACAACCTAAATGAGCTCTTACTTTGTAAACTCGTTCTCAGGGCGCTACCCAAATGGCCCCGACTATCAGTTACTAAATTATGGAACTAGCAGCAGCGCTATGAACGCCTCGTACAGGGACTCCAGCACCATGCATTCGGGCTCTTACGGCTACAACTACAATGGCATGGACCTGACCGTCAATCGTTCATCCAATACTGGCCACTTTGGGGCTGTTGGGGATAACTCCCGGGGTTTCCAGTCTCCCGCTCCGGAGACGCGGTTCAGGCAGCCGTCAAGCTGCTCGCTTGCGTCCCCGGAGCCGCTGCCGTGCTCCAACAGCGAGAGCCTGGGACCCAAATGCTCATCGCCCCTTTCCGACCAGAGCGCCTGCACTACGGGAAGTAACCTCACCAACACCACACATTTCACTGAAATAGACGAGGCGAGCGCTTCCTCCGAGACCGAGGAGGGCACCCATAGAGCCAGCGGCAACACCGCCGCCCGGACGCAGCAGAAGCAAGAGTCCACAGCTACCTCCACCACCACGGCATCGAGCGATGGCCAAGCACCACAGATATTCCCTTGGATGCGGAAACTGCACATTAGCCATGGTATATAGCCTTACGTGATGTCTATCTTGACTTATTTTGATATCAGAAAGTTTGTGTTTTGTGTGTTCTCTTTATTCGTCAGCGTTTCCTCTGTTGCTCCCGATGGTGCCTTTATTTGAGTAAATTCCACAAAAGCGCCATAAATCTGTCAAGAGGGTAAGCCTCGCAAACCGAGGTCTAGAGAATGGAACGGGGTGAGCGAGAGAGAGAGGGCAAAACGGCAGGAAGACTTAAAAGTTGTTGTTCCTTTGAAAAGTTAAGTTTTATTACGTGTGGGAACTTTATTACTGCAGGGTGGGAGAAAAACGGCAATAAAATGTGGAGAACGGAGAAAGCTAGTGGAGAAAAGAAGAGTGCAATAAGTTGGGGGATGTGTTGAGGACAGTGGCTATTCAGGAAAATAAATTACTAATGTTTTAACCAAGCATGTTCTTTGTAGTGGGGAATAAATGCCCAGTGAAAGGAATGCATTGATAGCCTAAAAAAAAGACACAAAAATACCCCAATTAGAGCCGGATGAGGCGTATAACAGCATTTGGCGTAGTTTTATGTGCATTGATAGCCGTAGCCTATATCGTTGGTCTTGGTCCTGTGTTGTGTTTACAAACGCGTGCTGGCCAAAGTTATTCAGTATTTTGCTTTTGTAAATGCTTTTGGTGGTCATTTCTAGCTAATGTTTATCCCCTTGCGTTTTGTCCGTGCTATTCAGATATGACTGGACCAGACGGCAAAAGGGCCCGAACAGCATACACTCGCTATCAGACGCTAGAGCTGGAAAAAGAGTTCCATTTCAATAGGTACCTTACCCGGAGGAGGAGAATAGAGATAGCCCACGCGCTGTGCCTCTCAGAACGGCAAATTAAGATCTGGTTCCAAAACCGAAGAATGAAATGGAAAAAGGACAATAAACTGAAGAGCATGAGTCTGGCTACTGCAGGTAACGCTTTCCAGCCATAGACGTCACGCAAGTAAATAATACACTACGTGGGGTGAAAAGAATACACACATTCAAAATAGTTTTTAAAAACACTATAACTGAGTACTGTACAACGCGGCATCTTTTGGCATGTTGTTGATGTTTTAGGGCAACTTAACTTCTACTGTTGTACTGCTTCTATAAAAAACAGTTCATGTTCATATGTTGTTGTCTTTTTAATACAACAGTGATTATTGTTTGGAGGGGGGAAAAAAGAAAAATAGCTATCAATGCCGCCCGTTGTTATTGTTATAAATATCGTTTACGTGTCAAGTGCTATGTTACTGCTTTCTTGAAAGCTGGCATGTGAGCTCTTAAATGTTATAACTTATTAACAAACTATAACGAATATACTTTTGAGTTTACAGCTTTAGAGACTCCTCTGCCCAAATATGAAGTTAAGCTATATTAAACAGGCCCCTGTAATTGCTTTAGCAGAAGTCTCGGTGTGTTATATATGGTGATCTTCATGTTTTCATACCATTGTTTGAATCATATCTTTGGATTTTGTCATGTGTTTAAATTACTCATTTATTTTTTGAAAAAAAGGAAACCTGTATAAAAAAATCTTGACTAGAATTCCTGTATCCGTTCATGCGTTTGTATAGTTATATTCAAAATGTAATTGTATATTATTGGATCATGCTTATGTTCCAGAAAGGATGTATATATTAGACATTTTTAATGTGACCAATTGGCTATTTGTATTGGGCAGAGTGAATGACAAGTGCGTGGGGGAAAATGACAATTGTCATGTCGGACTGCCTGTAAGCATTTTGCCAATAAGCTTTTTTGTATTTGTTTGTAGCTTACCTTGGAGTACAAAATAAAGTTCCTCATAATCAGACCAAACCCCTCGAGCACACTGCTTGTAATTCTGTACCCCCTGCCCCTACCCCACAAACGACCCACCTGGGGTCAAACACGCATCAAACTCCCAGAACCTCGTGTACCCACTGTCCAAACCTGGTAGACGAATATCCTTCTTTGTACGACATCAGCTGTCAATTCGTCTCAAAACAGTCTCAAAATACTTCGGGAATATGTCTAAGTCTTCCACAAATGCATTCGGACAAATGATAGGCCGAGTTAAATCTTAAATGGAACAATCGCAGTCACGCATTACGCACAAGGACATAGCCACTACTGCAGTCATTTCCATTTTTTACTGCAACCAAAGGGACGTGTGACAATCAAAGTGGCAAAACTACTGAAACTCAACTAAAATACACACCGAGCACACACTCTTGGCCCATCCCTTGTTGACAAACTTTGACATCCAAAACATTAACGAATTGGGCACTTTTCTGTAATGATTTCCTCACTGTTAAACGGTGCCCCTCCTGTACAAATTAGTTTATGTCTCACTTTCAGTAAACAAGCACTGAACTTTCAAACTTACCGGCGGGTCCTCAACCGTTCTTTCTGGTCCTACGCTACTTTTTTAGAGCCGAGTAAAGGTCCTGCCAAAAATCCCCATCTGCCCGGCGCTGCCTGGCCAATTGCGTTTTGAAAATTTGCTTTCCCCTTGGCCAAACTATACAAAAAGAAGCTATGACATTTACATGTCAAACGGATGAGGGTTTTATCTTGAAGTTAGACCGTAAAAATCGCCCAGGCCACGGACAGATACCCCTTACTGGCTCTCAAAAGTCACGTGGGGTCCATAAAGTTAGTTTTATGGTTTTGGGGAGTTGACAATATATATTTCACATTCTAGAATGCAAGTGGCGGTTTAACTGCTTCGGAGGGATTCTAAAGGGTCAGTAGTTAGACAAGAGCTATGTAGTAGGCCACTGCCATGCCCTTGTCTGGTACACACAATGTCTGCGCTCCAGTTCGAACCATTTCAAGGCAGACATGTAATCCGTGGACTGTATGACTGCACCAACTGCACAGTAAGTCCAATTTTAAGGCTTATTTGGCTGGTGGCTAGGCCTAGGGGCAAGGGAGGAAGGAGAGGGGAGGCTTCGTTTGTACTTACTGTGTCATTTATTTTACTCTCAACAGTGGTATTAATATGATACTGAGTCTCTGGACCTTCCTATATTTCGGGTATTTTAGTTAGGCCTATCTGCTATGTGTGGGGACATGTGATACAGGCGTCATAGATACATGTGTTTATGTGTGCTTGTTTATATGCTTTAGTTGTGTATTTGTGGATGTAACTACACAAACCGTGACCTCCGCCTCCGAGGGAATTCATGTAGACTCAACTGTTGAGGGAAGTTACTTAGACATATAGCCTGTCGTTTTCTAATGTCATTTTGCATCTATGAAATAAAGTTTTGTTGTAGTACACACTTTTGACATCTTGATTTGGAAGTATTGCGATTAGATTAGAACATTTCTTGTCAATAATCTCATAATGTATATATATTTTTGTTTTATGCTAAAGCGTTAAGGTGCTTGGTAACCTGGAGTGGAGTTGCTTCAGCCACAAACAGATTGCAGCAAAGGCTACTCGACGGTCAGGGCGATGGGTCCTTACACAGCATAGAGCTGTGATCAGAAAATAAACAAGTTCAACGTGATTATGAATATGAGCGTGGTATGCGTGATTTTGGTTGTACATTGTTTCCACTGGTCTGATTTGAGAATCAGATATGCTATTGTGATTATCCAGTGGGCAATATATTACCTTTACCCACACTGGTTTAGTGTATGGAATGGATATCAACACCAACAATCAGAAAATGTCACCAAAGTGCGCTATGACAAATGCTAAATTCCATGATTTTTCATAGAAAGACCACACACACACACACACACACTATAATGATATGCGTCCTGGAGGCACAAGCAAATCTTTGTTTGTACCCTGCCCAAGTATTTTCAAGCAGGGAGTGTGTGAATAACAAAACTGGATACGAACATTCACATTCGACCCCTGTATCAAAATCTCCATGTAGGCAGGACAATTTCGAGGAACAAAGCCTTGAATTAAAATCCTTGAGATATATCTAATACCATGGAAATGGCACCTCTCTATGACGTGTGATTAAATCCCTCGTGTAAATTGTTTAATAGTTGTGTCAACGCGACACTTACATTTGAGACCAAATGTAGTTGAACTCAGTTGTAAACTTTAAACTCTAAATCATTACATGTCCTTGTGTAAAGATCTTTATCGTGGAATCTCTGGCAGTTACTGTCGATCAAAAAACAGAGGATACAGACGTAATTATTTTAACAATTAATAACTATGTAGTCTACCCAAAGCAGGGGGCGACCGCAACAGAGATAGGCTAGCGAATAAACGGCTGCTAATAGGGAGGGATTTTTATTTCGGAGGTTCCTCAGAACTCGTCTCCAGATATCCAACTGTCATTAATTATTTTCTCCCAATGTATTTTCAATATGGGGACGACTGGCCCTCTTTCTTTTCTAGTATTTTCAAACGTTTGAACAGTTCGTGTTTGTAAGGAGAGTTGTGAGTATTATAATGCCACATATTAGGAAAAAACGACTTTACACACTGGAATATTTACCATAAAAGTTATTCAGAATCAACAGGTTTGTTTAGCATTGTTCATATTCATGACAGGCCAAAATGAATTAACAAGGATAAGAGTTTTAATATTTCTAATGGCAACTTTTGCATTTGATATTCGGAAAATGGAAAATCCACTACGGGCTTCTTCATGAGGCCTATTTAAACTTCTATTCATAGGACGAATATGAGCAAGACAGATGTAAACACGTTATTAATGTTTAGTTTCACAATAATAACTATATCACAATAACAATTGCCAATGAGGTTAATGCGTAAATATCAGATTATTTTCCAATGAGACTACATTTAATTGCACTTTCGCTTTTCCCAAATATTATCAAATAGAATTATTCAAATCATATGTTCAGCTGATGGGAAGCGTCCCATACGGTAGACAATTTGAGAATCCAATATTGTCCAGTGGGATTTTAGGCATAGTACATGTGTTGTTGTTTTTTTACATTGAATCCTACAGCGTCCTATTTATTAAAAAAATATATATATTTAGTTTCCGGTGCGATTTACTCTTGGCTCGTTCCGGTGTGTGTGTGTGTGTGTGTGTGTGTGTGTGTGTGTGTGTGTGTGTGTGTGTGTGTGTGTGTGTGTGTGTGTGTGTGTGTGTGTGAGCGCGTAACAGAGTGAGGAAGTTCCAGCCAGTAAACAGGAAGGCGAAACTCTGGTTGGGAGGCGAGGTTAGGGCTTCCATTTCATTTTTCATCGGCTGCCTTTTGATAATGATAGCCTACATTCGGAAGGGCTCTGGCCAGAGGCCTCAGCCCGTCACAGAAGTAGTGCGCGACATGAATTTTTACCTCTTCAAAGTTGTCCATCGGGTTCACCGACCTAGACCCCCACGAAGTCGACCACTTTGTTTTTTCATCATCTGTTTCCCGTTTATGTAGGCTACATGTACTTTTTGACAGTCAGAGGCTTAGCACGAGCATACAAGTTTGTAGATGTGTTGGGTGAGTAACTAGGCGACAGCTTTTTCATTGCAAGGTGTGTGTGCTTTTACGTGTGGGTGTGGGGTGTGTTTTGGTGATGTGTTGGCACAACACGAGAGAGCAGAAAGAAGTAAATGGGTCTGAAAAACTGTATGGTGGTTTTAACAGAAATTATAAGATGTGTGTCACAAGTCTTGGTCTTATACAGTGCTTTCAATTTGAGACGTGTATATAGCCAATTTAATTTGAGTTTGAAGATAACATGACTGACCTAAATCATCTTGAATTATGACAAACTTGTTAATGCAATTTGGAGTTGCTGTTGCTTGTGTACAATATGAACACGACTTTCCCTTTTGTCTGGGTCTCTACGGTTATTTTATATCACAAGAACCTCAAAATCTTTCCGGTCTTTTCGATGGAGGACCTGGAACATTCGAACGCCACAATTTCGAACGTTTAAATTGCCATTTCAACAGCGTAATGTGTTTTGCATATTGATAAGGGTAATCTGGGCGCATATCTCATCCATAATGCATAGGGTGTCACCGCGAGGTCAGCAGACGAGCGATGCAAAGCGAGCGCTATCTGAGTGCGCAGGCGCAACCACAATACAGCAAGCCCATCAAGCGCAGCCACGTGCCGTGTTTACCCACCGACAGGGGGAAAATGAATTAACAAAGTTGTTTTTATTTACCTATTGTTTACCCGCTTCTGTATCCGATTCTCGATGTGAAAGGGGGGGGGGGGGGGGGGGGGGTAAATGCAACGAAAATATCCTAAATGTGTCCTGCACGTGGCCCATGTAGTGTCCGCGTTTGAGAGAGGATTTCAACGGAAACGCGCTGAATACTACAACAAATCTGATATTCCTTGCGTTGAGATAAGAACTTGATAATGCCAATTCCTTGTTAAAATTCACTAAGATTTATGATAAGAGGATCACCCTCCTGCAAATATTTGAAGTTGTATATCACCTATATTAGATGTGTATTCCATGCATGTTTAAGTTGAGTGATTACTGGAGGAAAGGGAATATGTACATAATTTCATTACTTCAACATATTCCCTTCGAAGGGCTATTAATTCATTCCAGAAAAAGCTATTTATATTTTTGCAACTTTTCAAATTATTATGTAGGCCTTATGTATGTGATTTATTTTTCATATTGCAGATTCTTAACATTTTCTACACTTCTAAACTAGTTGTAAATGGTTTGCGTCTTTCAATTCTATCTACACAATAATAATAACAATAGTTTAACAACGAAACTGGGCCATTGCTGATCAAAATGTCATGTGTGAAAGAAGCTGACTGTTTAATGTGAATACATATCGAATCTCACACTTACCAATTGATGTCAGCATTACAAAGCATTTGTATTTCCCCCAAAAAAGTTTAGTTAACTTTGGTGATCTTATTCATCCTCAAAAACCACTTTAACATAATCCAACCATACACCACTAAGTAGGCCTACCTATTTTCACAAATATCTATACAACGAAATATGTTTTGTGTCCTATTTCTCTCTCAATTTTACTCATGGTGCATACCTTTATCAGGCTAAACATTTTCTGGGGTAGGCCTTAAACCTAAAAGTATTTCTCCACCAACACAAAAAGCTGAACGTCTTCCCATGTAGTCATGTTTAAACAATTAGATCTGTGCAAAGAAATATCCCTTTAAATGCAACTCTCTCCCGTCGCCAGCAGAGCCCGCTTTAGACCAAGTTCATAGCCACAAGAGAGAGTTGTAGCCCGCTTATCTTCCACCCACCCAGGGCTTCGACCATTTGAAACATAACAGTCGATAATCTAAACACTATTCTTGACTAAAATAGCCCTCTCAACTACGTAAAATTGTACTTTGATTCCACAAAGTGGAGACCACGAGTCGAAACAGCCTTACTAAAATACAGCCAGGCGCACATGACAAACAATTCACGTTAGACTGTCTATCTCCCTGTTTTTCGTTGCTTTGTTAACTACACTAAAGGCAACCAGAAAATAACCCAGCAGCGTCTGCCAAAAGCAGTTCTGAGATTAGAGAGTTTAGCATCGTACACTCCCGGTCTTTCTCTTCTCCACTGAAGCTAATAAAGGAAGGTGAATCCAGTATTGGTCGATTGGTTGTATAGCTGCATGGGGGTCAAACAGTTGAGGGGTCAAAAGTTTACGTCGTGCGTGACTCTGCCGTCGGCTGTCGACTCTGTATTCTAGACCAATTGCTGGGTGTCAATGGCAAAGTGGGAGAGGAGAGGGAGGGAAAAGAGAGAAGGGGGCACGAGGGAGGGGGCTACAGAGATGAGAGAAATGATAGGGAGAGGAGAGGGAGAGGTGAAGGGCTGACCTTCGTGGTAAACAAAGCAACCCACAGCGCGCGATGGAGAGAAAAATGGACGCTTAAATTGAGGGAAGAAACGGAAAGATTTGGTGACATTGGGGGTCTCTCACGCAGATTACAGGTGTTAGCTCTCCCCAAATGTCCTGTCACAGGGACAGCGGGAAATATCTGATGGCTCGTGCAATAAAAATTTGTTTATTTTAAACAAAAGCATTACGAAGAGAACGAGTAAACTGCCCATACATAAAATGCACGATGAGGAATTTTGATAATTTACTCTAAAATAGCTCACGTCTCTTCATCATATTGCAATTAAATGTTACGCTACATGTGTGCTTCAATCTTAGTGGTGTGTGTGTGTGTGTTTAAAAACCTCAAAATATAGGCCTATAATTATATAGTTTTCCCCTTTCCAGCATTGGATAATCAAAATAATGGTAGGCCTATCAATTAAGCACTATTCGTTGACACTAGCCTATATATTTTCGTTTTTGTTGCGTTATTTTAGTGTCAGACATTTAGCGATTTGGCCTGTATGAGGACACTTCTTGTCTGTTTAAATAACATGGGAGAGGACAGACTAAAATTAATGATTTGCTTTATTGTTATTAATTATACTCTTCCACGACTACAACAACTACAACTATTATTGTTTTATTATTACAATTATTATTAGCAGCTGGCAGTAGTGATGTGCAGTAAAGAATGATGGTGCTAGTGTTACTGCCACGGCGGAGGTTAAACTATAAAGGCAATAGTCTATAGTATAGGCCTAATAATACAGGTTGTGTTAAACTCGAATGTATTGAAATATCTGAAATCCCTGTATGCTACCTGTGGTGGTGAACCCCAGAGACATCCCTTCCTCTCCCTGTGCTTATCAGCATAACGCCGTCAAAAAAACAAAAACATCTTTATCTTGCTTACCATCTTCAAAATGACTCACCTTATCTGATTTTCCGCTTAAAAATAATGTGCACGGAGACAGAACCAACATCTTGAAAAATGAGTCTTTAAGGCATCCTAAATAAGGTTAAGCGGATACACTCAAGCTATAGACTACACTTATACTGGGATGTAAAAAAAACCAGTTAAAAAAAATGTCTGTTTATTCCTATCCTTCGCCAATGGTCTCCAGACTAACTATAAGCATATTCAAATTAGGTTACGGCTGGAATCATTATGGAGCAGGTTCATTCTATTTCTAGACGCTACAATAGCGTATGATGGTTTTCCCCTCACAAATGTGTTGGATTGTTTTTGTTTACATCTATTTTATGAAAATGTATTTTGTAAACCCTGTAAAAAAAAACATTTTAAACACAACAAAGTCTGTAGGCTACTAAAGGCGTATTGCAATGCACATCATTTCAATACTCAAAATAAGGAAATCACCCTCTGTTGAAAATGCCAATTTGTCACTTCCACAAAGCACTGCAGTAAACAGTGAAAATACAAGGAAAACATCCCGTGCCCCCACCCTGAGGAGAACAACAGTTTTCATTTCACTGTGAAAGGGATGGGTAAAGGATAGTGGTTGGCAGAAAAGGGATGTTTAGACAACGTTTTGTCCACATGGTGACAACTTTCCCAAGTAAGAATATCAAAGCTGCATACCTGGAATAAGGCTATATCATGCAATCTGGTTGCCATTCGGAATCCTAAAAACACCACTCTTCAGCAAATTCATCAACAAATAGGCCTCCATTTTTCTTTACGTAAACCTCTATCAACGTCGAGAAGTTGAATTGGTCACTTTTGGACGTACATTATTGAGATATGCTTAATGTTCGGTGGAGAAAAGAGAGGGGACAAACGAGAAAATGGATAATTCAGTAAATAAATAATTTCGTTATTGACAGAAACATTTGGCCTAATGGTAGAGTTTAGGATGATATAATTCTGGTTGTTCGCTATTTTGCCAAACAAATAAGTGCATAAGTGGTGAATAATTGTATTAGAGAACATGTCCCTATTGGAGTTCATCCGGAGTTCACTGAATTAATTTCAATTCCATTGTAGCTTGTGCGGTTGCCTGGCAGGGTATTGCCGTGAATTTTAATATCTGTAGTTTGCACACGGCTAGAGGAAGACAAGAATGAATTTATCTATCGTAGCTTTACACTTTTCAGTACGTCAAAGGAATTAGTATCGAATGATAAGCAACGATTATTTCATTTATTTTGAGCCCACACACGATGCGTGCATCCCTCAAATGTTCAATGTAGGCTTATTATACATTTAGATGAACATAAGACAAAAAGCGAGCACACATGTTAGATCCACAAAACACAATAAATCTAGTGTAAGGAAAAGGGTATCGAATATCCTCAACTGCATTTACTTGATACCCTTAAATCGACAAGGAGCCTAGTGCCTTTGTGGTGATATATAGGCTATCAACTAACAATCAATTGAACAATTTCTAAAATGTTAAACAAATCATATATATATATATATTTTTTTTAAACAAGATAGATTTCTAAATTTCATTCTACATCAACAATATTGTATAGCACGGTTTGTTAACTGCACATTTGGTTCCCCCCATTGTGCATTTTATATATGCAACAAAGAAAATGAAAATCACTATGCTTGAGTTGTTTTTCGGGCTTGGAAAGCCTTTTTGAATGAGCCCCCTTCCTAGTCCATTTTTCTTCAAAGTAATGACCTGGGCACAATTCAATATGACCGAGCAAGCTATGCATACATTACTATAGAAGTTGCGAGTGGGAGAGACCCAAAGAAGGGGTGAAACGCAGGTCAGCACGTCTAACAAATATTAAAATGTCCTCGGACTCTTGACACGCCTTGCTGTTTAACAAAGACTGCCAAACTGCGAGATTAATACGAAAACTTGAGTCCATAACAAAAATGCACCCGGTGGTTTGTCGCGTTCACAACAGTAGAGGGGTAATGTGCATTTTATTTTTTTGATGTATTAGGTGGCATACGGCGGTGTTGAGCGGGGGATAGACTAGCCCTCTCTTTTCGCTCACTGCAAGGTTAAAAAGCGAATATGTCGCATTCGTTCGACTGATGAAGTTGGTCTCCTGCTGTTTTATCGTATTATTTTCTTCCTCTTATAGTGTGTGTAGTCTACTCGTCGGAGATCGGCTTTCGCCCTTTGGATAGTTTAATGTCCGCCCGCCCATTGTTGCCCTATGCTACCGGAGTGAAGTTTAGGGGAACATCGCAGAAATGAGAGGGAGTTTCACGAAGAAAAGGTATCACGGAGAGGTCACGGGCTAAACCTGTGGCGTTAGAGAAAGGTAAGGGGGCTTCAGGGCTCACCGTACGGCGAAAGAGAAAGAAAGCCTTGGAGAATCGACAATTACCGGAGCAAGACCGCGTCCTGTGTGCAGCAGGAGAGATGGGGAAAGGGGGAATCGAAGACGAGATGAAATGTGCCAAGGAGCGAAGTAAGTAAGAAATTGGCGCTTAATTTACATATTGCGGTGTTCTCTATTGAGCAGGTGCTTGCCTGGGCGGACCACGTGCTTTGCACTGCGGTGAGTGGCACTGTTCCCCCTCCTTTCATATTCGGAGTAGTTATGACTTTAATTCAGCTCATTGAGGCGCAGTACCCTGAGCACCGTGTGGGGTTTTGGGGTGAATATTTACCTTGGCTATAGTTTGTGGGTGCTCTCCTTGAATGCCTGTTGGTGTACACATTAACCCCGAAGGGGCAGATGGCTCAGGGGTCCCTATGCCGTTCAGAGGGGATAGTTAAGGGGGTGAAGGCGAGGTCGTGGACTCCAGGGGGTGAAAGGGCTAGAGTGGACACTAGGGCTGGACTTTCTCCCTTATGCTATGAAAACATATTGGTCCTATTTTTGTGCGTTAGAATTTAGTCGCGTGACATATGTTTTTTATACAGGCATGATTAGGACTAGCTGGATTCATTTATTCATATTGTCCACATTGTATAGTGATTAATTCAGCCCTGATATAAAGAATGCTAGTTGTTTTGAGGAGAAAGATAGAAGAATAGACAGACAATGCAAGAAATGGACGATTTGAGTGTTCAGGACATTGTTAAGGCCTATTTGTGAATTAACGAATATGTAAACGCTAGGGGTGCTAAAGATTTCGTAATATAGATTTGGTTTGTTGTTTTCCTCATTACAAAGTATGAAACGAACAAAGATAATTCTGGTATAGAGGTTCACTTCGATGCCATCTCCATTTTTTTGTTTTTCTGAAATGACTTGGCTTTTGCTCAGTAATTGTTTCTTTAATTGAATTTGGTCCCAAATTCCATTAAAAAAAAGAACCGTTGCGATTTCTAAACAAAGACCCGTCCAAAGAATAACCTATACCCATTGATATAGGAACACTTTGAGATAAATATATTTAGATAAAATGGACACATGGGATTAATCAATATCAATAGGCCTACTTTTTGCTTGTTTTACTACTCTAATTTATTGGTAGCCTATTAAATAATGGCACAATATAAGATATTTCAAAATATTTTAATTCTCCATCATAGGGGTAACCTATCACAGGTATCATGTTAGATTATTAAATAATATTTCCTCATGAAATAAATAGCCTATTTGAATATGGAAAAATATATATTTTCCTAGTCAATATTTCAATTGATTTAAAACAAAAAATGTGTATAATAATCGAATTTCAAATGTCTCTTATAGAGGATGGTTTGAGAAACATGCCTTGATGTTGATTAGAGGTGAAGGTCTTTGTTGAATGTGTTTGTTCATTATTTTATTTTTGGAAAGTAAAAGCTGTACTCAGAGACTATACACACATTTTATCCTAAATAATTCGACGTAGTTTGATATGCATTTTAATATACAGATATACAGATGTAAAATGCCAACGCAACCTATTCCTATTAGGTATTGTTCACAACACATTTAACATTTAGCTCTCACAATGAAGTCGATATCAAATGGTCTATCTACTCTGAAGAAGATTATTGTGGTTCTAAATGCTGTCGTACACAGGTCTTACCTCAATAGTATGGATGATAATTTTAGCCTTTTGTATATGGTCAATATGCTTGCTTGCTTCGTAAGGTTGGAGTCTTGAGTAGCCAGAATGAGTATATGTGTTTTTTTCCAGACGTTTAAAATCGAAATGAGAGACTCTGTGCTTGTTGTGAGGGGGAAACTTGTTTAAAAGGTCGAGGAGTTTTCTTGCTTCGTGCATATTTTATTGTTTTATATACCCTACCTCCGGATATCGCCGTTTGAGTGGTGTTTGCCGGCGACTTGTAAACAAAAATGACCTGCCATAAAAAAAACAAATGTTTTATTACAGCCTGGGCTCGAGCTTCGGTTGACCTTTCTGCAGTTTGACTCACTTGATCTTTCTTACTGTGTATACCGTTGCTTGTCAATATTGTGTACAGTAGTCGATAAGGAGCTGGCTATCTTATCATCCCGTAGACCCTCAAGTTTATTCACTTGGCGTTTGTTCGCTCTGTATTGTCAGATAGACTGGTGGCTTCGGTTATAAACGAGCTACTCCCTCTCATTTAATTGTAGAAGTGTGAGCTAAGCTTCAGTCTCCCCTGAAAAGTAATATTTTTTGAAACCCAATTATTTACACTGATTTGCTCTTAGTGTTCTTTTGTGGTTACCGAAAACCAACCATGCTGTCTTTTTCAAAGCATAAATGCATGGCAGAAACAAATGTGAATTTGTAAAGTTGGTCCCTACACATCACGAGCTATGTTTGCGAGGAAAGCACCTTTCATTAAGTAGTGCTGTAGCACAATGCTGACACACTTGAAGGAAGCCTGCTTTGGGCGTAGCACCTTGATACCTCACATGACGCAGTCAAGGTGAGCAGCCCCTTTCAATACCTGTCTGGAGAATACCTGTCATCTATATATACCCTGTAGATCCGGATTTGTGTGAACAGACTCACGGTCACAAATTCGTGTCTAAGGGAGTATGTAGTTGATGTATACACTACAAGCCATCGATGGATACAGACGACTGCCAGATGATGTTTATTGTAATTTTGTTGTACCATTAGGCTATATTATCCCAATGTAGGCTAATGGGGTGAGATATTTTTATATTGTTTTTCAATGTTGACAATTTCTATAGAAAAGGTAACCGAAAGTTATAATGGGTTTTATTTGCTGTGATATGCTTGTCTTCAACTGAAAAGCGTATTCACGGTGTCCCCATTTCGATTGAGAAACAGTCAATTTGGACAACAAAGGAGTTTTATCGCATGATCACTCACCATGCATGGAGACTTATTCCAACGATAACATTGCATGGGTTAGGATAATGCAATCCTGATAAGGACCAAAACTATTATTCGGTTAGTAATGCAAGGGCGCATGGTCTCAATTACTATGCAAGGTAGGTGTGTAAAATTGGTGTGCAGGATAAACGTGGTCTTTAGGGGGGACTGACGGTGACTTGCTTTAACGCAAAGGTCTAGCTGTGATTTAGGAGGCTTTGTAACCTGAATTAGTTGATGAATTTTCTATCGATCCTAAACAAGCCTAGATTCATCTCTGACAGGCTTCTGCTGCACGCAGCGCACGCCAGGGCATTCTCTCACCATTATTAGCGAGTGCATTTAAAAGCCTGGCAAGAACGAGCACACGGCATCACTTTCCCAGCCCTTGTTTTCAAAAGCTCCAGTATAAAGAATTTTAAAAATCGTTCAAAGGAATATAGCTTGACTATCAAGGCGTTTGGGACGCAACACTTTTCTTGTTTATGTAATGTATGGCGAATTGGGCAGGTGAGGGGGTTGGCTAGTTGATCTGCTCTATAGACCGTGTGTAAACTCCGGTGGTATGTATTTCTGGCGTGTCTGCCTCGGGTTGTTATTGTTTTGATTCGTGCTTTTCGCAGAGCGTGCCAGTGTGTAAAAAAGTATGCAACATTCGAATGCCACATACTATGCCAGGATGATGTGCGGGTTCTGCTATGCCTAATCCTATTTCCTTATCCGGGAATCGTCAGGATCCACGCCATTGGCTCTCGCTGTCACATGGATTCTTAACTTTGTTCACTTGACAGAAAGTAGGAGGGTTCTACGAAACAGGAAAACGAGTAAAGCGATAGATATACATTTTAGTATATTTTGTGTGCAATTCAAAGAAATTAATGGCCATGAGTTCCTATTTGATCAACTCCAACTATGTGGACCCCAAGTTTCCACCCTGCGAGGAATATTCACAGAATGACTACCTACCCAGTCACTCTCCGGACTACTACAGCGCCCAGAGGCGAGAGCCTGCGTTTCAGAATGAGTCGATCTACCACCAGCGGTCGGGCTGCGCCGACCCGCCTTACACGACGTGCCAGGGTCCGGGGCAGCCCGCGGTGGTGATGTCTCCACGGGGTCACGTCCTCCCCCCAGCCGGACTCTCAACCCCTCTCCCGGAGCCTAGCCACCATTGCGACTCCGTAACTCCAAGCCCTCCACCCGCGTGTGGCCAGAATCCCCTCAACCATAGCCCTTCCACCGCCAGCTCTCGCAAGGATCCGGTGGTTTACCCCTGGATGAAAAAAGTCCACGTAAACATCGGTAAGTGCTACTAACTTCTCCCTACTCTGCGTATTTGTGAGCCTGTATCAGTTTACCTAAGGTGGGAAGCTTAGTGTTCGGTGCTAAATCTATCTCCCTCGTGAAGTAGCCCTTGGTCTAGATTTACGATCGGCTGTTTGCAGGGCAATATAATTACACCCTCCATAAATTTTTATTGCACTTGTTCGCCAAGTACCTTTGAAGTCTATGTAACCTAGCCCTTCTCATTTCTTCCTAAGATTGGTTTTATGACGACTCGACTGTCCCATAAGTTCAGTTTTATGCTTTGGTAATTTGATTTTAAGTGGTTGGATGTACAAACGTGCACCTTCCTCTGTCGCCTCTCTATTGTTCATGGAAAAGTTTTATGGAAGCTAAAATATTCATATTTATGGAGACTACAATAAAACACTAATGGTAAGGCAAATAGTTGAACTATATTATAGACCCACACAACTATTCAGCAATGATTAGAGTGTGTGCTTTGAGAACGAGAGCATGCATTCAGACAACGACAAAATGCGACTATTATAAAGTCGTCGTTTAAAGACATAGCCCTGTGGATAATGCCAGCGCCATTCGCCAGAAATTAAAAATTAAGGAGTTAGGGCCTTACTTTTAGATAAGTCATTAGGTTTGTATTTTATTAGGCTTTTTGGGGATACTATTCACTGTGTTTTGTCTAGTTCTGAATGAGTTGAATCATTATCCAGCACCCATTCAGGCTCTAATAACACCCTCATGCGCCCCTCATTCACAGTGAATGTATATAAAATACTATTATTTGCATAACATGATCCAGCATGGTTATGTCTATATAGGCCTACTTTGTGTCACGTTCTGAGGCAGATTTAATATAATATTTAAATGTTTTGATCTGTATATTAATCATGTATGTTAAGGCCTACAAATGCAATGCATGTGTGTTTTGGGGATGGCCTGTAATATATTGCTCTCTGTCCCACAGTGAATCCAAATTACACAGGGGTGGGTGAACCCAAGCGCTCGCGGACAGCCTACACGCGACAGCAAGTCTTGGAGCTGGAGAAGGAGTTCCACTACAACCGCTATCTGACCCGGAGACGCAGAGTGGAGATCGCCCACACGCTGGTTCTGTCCGAACGCCAGATCAAAATCTGGTTCCAGAACCGGCGGATGAAATGGAAGAAGGACCACAAGCTGCCCAACACCAAGATTCGCTCCAACAGTAACTCCAACAACACAAACTCGCAAAGCAGCGGGCTCGCGCTGGGGAGCTCTCAGAACCGAACCAGCGGGCCTCCACCGAGCCTATAGCCTCCCTCCTTTTCCTACCCATCCACCACCCACCCAACATGCACTTTGAAACCTCCGTTTCTGGAGTTGGATACATGGATTCCACCATGTTTTTACCTCCCTCTTCAATTCAATTACAGGGTTATAACATGTGGGGGGGGAGGGGGGGGGGGAAGGGGGAGTAAAAAACTAAGAGAAAATGTGTCTCTTAAAAAATTTAAAAGGGGAGAAGATTCAAACACAAACACTTCCAATGATGTGTTCACAACCTGATCCAGTTCCCTTTTTTATCCCGTGCCCCTCTCATTCTCTCTCTCCTTCTCTCTCGCCCCCCCTCCGTTCCATTAGGACAGAAGGCGGCAGATACTTTTCAGATTTGGTGAAGATGGATCCGTGTTTCATCTTTAATCATGCCAAACTCGGCCCCATTTGTCATGTTTACTCTGCAGTACAAAGGGTGAACGGTGGGGCCTGCCCATTACCTCAACGTCCAAAGTTCTGTTTAATACATAAGCCCCTTGTTTCGTCAAGAGCCGTTTTCTTACTCCTTTTTCCTCTCCTCAATACTAAAAAATACACCGAATATGTTCTCCAAACATGAAGTTTTTTTTGTAAGAGAAAATATAGCTGATTCTCAGTTGTATTCTATGTTTATCAAATGCAATTAAATGAAGACTGACAACGATTGTGAGGTCCGTTGCTAGTTCATTTTTACAGGGACTCCTTTCGCTTCTTTCTTTCTAGCAGAGACAGGGTGCATTTGAAAAAAGATGGTAAATCACGGTATTAACATAGGATAGTCGTCGCAGTGGAAGGATAAAGCTGGACTTATAGAAACATATGAACCAAAAGCTGGTACAAACCTACCTAAGTAAAATAAAAACAGCACTGCAATGTACTACCTTACTATTATAATTACCTCAGTTGTACTTATGTTCATTATTTTCTTGCCTTGTGTTATGAAGTGACAGGTTAAGCTCATTTGAATTTTGTGGCAAGTATCTGCAATACGAACGTACTCATTTCTTGTAAGTGAAATATAATTTAAGCAATTTTGTTGGCCAGGGTTGTAATGAGAAAAATGGTGCGTATATTGCATGACTGAATACACGTTAATTTGATCTTTTATCTTTCTCTATCTGGTATCCTTTCTTGGCACATAAACATGCGCCCCCCCTCCCTCTTTCTTCTCACCATGTGCCATTTTTGGTATTTTATTTTCTATGCGTTCCTTTTATTTACATTCCAAAGATGTTATCGTTTTTTTCTTCCTCCATATTTGAATGTTGCTATTTTTCTGCTTATTCTCCTCAGTGTCTACCTTTTATTTGTAAATAGCTATAGAAATGTAATAAATGCTTGAAAAGGAGTCCATCTATCCTCTGTGTGTCCTCCTTTCCCTCTGCCACTGTTTCCCCAATGCTATGGCTCCAAAAGATACTGAGATATGTCGCTCTCTTCAGACCAGCTCCTTTAATAGCAAGGGATGTGTAAAAAAAACAAAAATGATTCAATTTAATTTCGCCCTCCCATGGTGGGTTTTCGTTTGCCTTTCTATGTAGCCTGTCTTTTAAAAAATCACTGAATATCTCCGTGGTTGATTTATATCTTGTGGTCATGAGTGATCCTGGTACATTATGCCTTGTAATCTCGTTTTAAATCACAAACCCCTTCGTTTCACTCTCTTCTCTCGTTAATTTAACGGTGCTCACACACCCGCTGCTCGCTGGTGCTGAAAATATGGATCCTCGTTTTGAAAAAAAATATTAAATAGGTTCTCGGCTCGTGGGCTTTTAATGCTTTAATGAGTCTAATTTTTGCACAACAGTTTCTCTGTGTTTGCTGGCTCGCTGTGGGTTTTTTTTATATTACAAAGGAGCGGGCCGGTGCCATAGCTCAAACCTTGACAACCAAATAGATAATCAAGAAGACAAATGGCTTCTTTTGTAAGGCGCGGCTCTTGTATTAATTTTCATTTTCTTCTCTTAGAGCAGGTATCGAAAATATAGTGCAGGAGAAAATAGCATTCTGTTTGGGTGTTGAACTTTAAACAAAAGTGTGGGCTCAAATTGGTCTTCTAGCATTCCGTGGAACAGAGAAGATGTTCTATTACTTGGTTGGTTGATGTAAGCCCTTGTGCCATATAGCCTCATCCAATCCATTTCTATGATTTTTTTCTCACCATATATTTATGAAATGCCTTTTCAAAACCTCCAGCTTCCTACAGGCCTATGCTATGCCTCAAGACATTGAAACAAGTCCAGTCAAATATACACACACAGTACCATTGAAATACAATGTGATAGGCCTACTATCGAATTCGTTCACAGTATTCTTGAATGTGTTCCTTTTTTAAAGTCTATAGCTCACACACATTGGGCCCTTAGGCAGTGTCTATACTTTTCAGATGGCAAGTGATATTATGTCCAAATGTTGTGATGTTCACAACAGTTCAAACGTCGTTTATTTGAATAGATACATTGGTCCCCACGCATATGTGTCTTCACAAAAAAGCCCCCAAGCACTTGCATAGTAAAATAAATGAATTTCCGTGTGACATCACATACAATATGCACCTTAGAATTCTATTCTTATCCTTTATAAAAAAAAAAGAAGAAGCCTTCTGCCTTCGGAGGGTGAATAGGAGCGAACAGATTTCTAAGGGGCCCAAAAGTTCACCGCCATTATTTGCGGACAGAGCCAAGAAAAATGTGAGAATTATACAGAAAAATCATTAATCACTTCTTCTCTTTAAACACTTCTTCTCCTCTATTGTCATTCAGCAGCACAACTGCACGGACCTTCTGCTAGGAGGGGAGAGGAGTCTTGGAAGACACTTGAAGATACACGCCCCCCCCCCCCCCCCCCTTCTCAACCCACTACATTCTTTTTGACCAAGAAAACTTTTTTTCTGGAAGAAAATCCTCATAGAATTCCAACGACATTGAGAATCTTCGCATTACCGAGGATGGCAGCGACGAAGGTAATGACTTTTGTTTCGTTGGTTTGCTTGGGTTAGAGTTTTATTGCTTCATGGCCCTTGCTTTCACAGCCGGGTAGCAGGCGCGCATTTGTTGCGGTCGGGGGGAAGGCTAGGTAGGTTTTATGGTCGCTTTGATATAGCGTGGGGACTTCTGGATCCCTGCTGCTGTGTATCCATGATCGGTGTGGAGGGTAGAAATGAAGTTGCGTTTTCCTGAGAATTTGTGTAACTGTTTACTTCTCTTGGGCTTCAAGCGTCACCCCTGAAGTGGTGTTAACATGTCAGATGTCTCTCTCGCTCACCCTCTTCCTCTCTCGCTCTCTCTATTTGTGGCTTATTTCAATAGGCCTATGTTTTTAGCACATTATATATATATATATGGATATGGGTGTATAGGCTTTTGTAATAGGCCTACACACACATGCGTAATGTTGCCTTTTGGAGTGGACAGCGTCCTTGTCTTCAACGCTTGACTATATGCACTGCATTCTTACAGGATTAGGATATTTACATTCTTAGAATACTGTACTATAATTGGCCAATTTATATTTTTCTTCTTGAAGATACTTGTTTAGTGCTACTGGCAGTTAGATTTCAATTTGAATATGAAGCCTAAAGTCCTATCGTTTTTATACAGTAATTCGATGGTCAATTGGTCAAACCAAAATGAAAAGAACGAATCGCTAAAAAACAATTGACCTCGAAATAAACGACTGGTAGCACATCTCTGCAACGCAATTGCATTTAGTAGTTTGCTTACATGAGCACGAATGCCTCAGAAGTGCATTCACTGCTACTTGACCCCTCCAAATCAATCTCTGCGGGTATATAAAAAAAAGACCAGAGGTTCTGCGCCATGGCTTCTGCTCCCTCTGCGGGCCTGTGCGGCACGATGCGTGTTAAAGTAACAGAAACACATTGTAAAAATATAGGGACTGTTATCGAAGGGAGAGGCAGAGAGAAAAAAATCGATGGGTGGAATTGACAACAGAATGGCCTGGCCGAGCGCGAGTTCAACCAGGGGACACGTTTTCTGACCGATTAGGTCCGTTGCGAAGTCACAGACTGACCCTTGGTACCCCTTGACCTCTCGCAGACTGCACAGTGCTCCATGTTACATTTCCAGCAAAGACCCCGGGCGAGTTAGTCATAACACCGCGGCCAGGTGACTGTAACCTCGGGGCACGGTGCTATCTCGTCTCAGACAACCACCGAAACCAAACAGGGCCTTAAGAAAACAGACAGCCGTGCCCTTCTCCAGAGCTATCTAGCTGCATGGATTCTTTTTTTTCTCTCTCGTTCCCTTCAGATTCACAAATATATAGGCTAAGTCACTGGTTCCTATAGGAGACGTTTGGGTTGTGTCCCACATCTCGTTGATAGGCCTCGCTATGAGTGAGACTGTACATTTCAGCAGCTTCAGCTTAACACAGGAAGTCATGGGGCTTTTGCCCCCCCCCCCCCCCCCCTCCAGATATGACTACTATATGGTATGCCAACGCCTTGCATTGTATCATGCTCCCTCAGTCCCCCTCCAGCCTCGTTCCCTCCCTCCTTGGACCTAAAAGCCCTCCAAGATTTGTTGGAAGCCTCTGCCGCTTGTCCCGGAGAGCTGCGGTGGTGCGGTGCCTGTTTTAGATCACCCCGCTAATTGCAAAACAAATAGCCTCCGCGCATTGATGAATCATTTTTGTGGAAAGCCACTGAGCGGAGGTCAGCGCCATGTAGTCACAGAGATATATAGCGAACGCACGCGCACGTTGTGTGCAAAAGCTGGAAGCGTTTCTTCTTTTTTTTCTTTTTTTAAAGGAGACATTAAGTAAAGCAAAGCACTGTTGTTACTGCTGCCAGCAACCCCCCCCCCCCCCCCAATCTAACCCACTGTCCACTAATACATAGTACAGTACACCATTTTACTTTATTGACTGTGTAAGGTGTTGTTTTTGTGTACACGAATGCCTCCGAAATAGCTTACATTCACTGTGCATAAATGTTTGCACGCAATAACTTGCACAAGCTGCCTAGAAAAGTGATGGTTCTCTTTGGAGTCTTTTCCCTTTTCTTTGTGGACCCATGGGCTATGTCTGAATGTGTGGCTCACTATGATGCTGTTTCACCAAATAATCACCAAATGCGGCATGTGAAAATAAACAAAAAGTTATATGTTACTATTTTAGCGAATAACTTTCGATTTCAAGGGTAGTAATGCATGATAACTAATGGATAACGCAATGAATAATAGCACTGTTCCTATCTATAGCGTACTTCTAGCTGGCCTCTTACTACTCTTTATTACTTAGTCTACTACTATTATTATTATAGCCTACTACTACTACAATTACTACTACTAGTACTTTAATGATACTACTATTATTATTATAGCCTACTACTACTACAATTACTACTAGTAGTACTTTATTGATACTACTATTATTATTATAGCCTACTACTACTAGCTACTACTACTACAACTACTACTAGTACTTTAATGATACTACTATTATTATTATAGCCTACTACTACTACAATTACTACTACTAGTACTTTAATGATACTACTATTATTATTATAGCCTACTACTACTACAATTACTACTACTAGTACTTTAATGATACTACTATTATTATTATAGCCTACTACTACTAGCTACTACTACTACAACTACTACTAGTACTTTAATGATACTACTATTATTATTATAGCCTACTACTACTACAATTACTACTACTAGTACTTTAATGATACTACTATTATTATTATAGCCTACTACTACTAGCTACTACTACTACAACTACTACTAGTACTTTAATGATACTACTATTATTATTATAGCCTACTACTACTACAATTACTACTACTAGTACTTTATTGATACTACTATTATTATTATAGCCTACTACTACTAGCTACTACTACTACAACTACTACTAGTACTTTAATGATACTACTATTATTATTATAGCCTACTACTACTACAACTACTACTAGTACTTTAATGATACTACTATTATTATTATAGCCTACTACTACTACAATTACTACTACTAGTACTTTATTGATACTACTATTATTATTATAGCCTAGTACTACTAGATTACTACTACTACTAGTACTTTAATGATACTACTATTATTATTATAGCATACTACTACTAGCTACTACTACTACTAGTACTTGAATGATACTACTATTATTATTATAGCCTACTACTACTACTACAAGTACTACTACTAGTACTTTAATGATACTACTATTATTATTATAGCCTAGTACTACTAGCTACTACTACTACTAGTACTTTAATGATACTACTATTATTATTATAGCCTACTACTACTAGCTACTACTACTAGTAGTACTTTAATGATACTACTATTATAATTATAGCCTACTACTACTAGCTACAACTACTTTAATTATACTACTAATGATAACAGCACAAATAATGATAGGCCTACATTCAGACAAACAGTACATACATACATACATACATACATGCATAAGATATATAGTACATAAATGCATATCAAAGGCTACAGTACATACACTAACAGCATCCATAATTCATCTTTATAATTATTATCGCAACGCCAATAGCTTGATACCGTTCATCATGTAGGCCTACCTTCACGTTTTATCATATTTCAGACTGTCTTCCATAGATTTAGATTTTTTTTCCAGAAGCTTACAGTATTGATTGAAACATACCTAAAATAACTAAAGTATATATAGTATATGTCAGGTTATGTTACATGCTGGCTGGATGCTGAATGCTGTCCTACGGAGTCCATGTCATTCTCAGAATATATTTGAAAAAAAGGCTGTGTGTGTCCTGCCGGCTCTGACAGATTTACGATCCCCAATAAAGTCCGGGATGTTGGACTTCGTAAATCAATCTCTGCTACCCCATATAAACCTAGCCTTTAGCATAACGTTGTGTTTACATAGCCAAACTCCAGCTTTGATTTTCATAGACTGCTATATGATTTTTGTTTCTGATGAGAGTATTTATTGTTATTGACCATTTATTACTATTATGATGATGATGATGACTAGTGTTATTGTTATTATTATGTCTTCTGTAAACAACAGTAAGCCACAGGTAGGCTATTCTTTATTTACACAGTATTTCAATAGGTTTTTTAATGTACACTTCAGTTTTAAGTGCAGTTTTATTCAATTCTAGAGTGATTAGGTTAATCGTTTACAAGGATAAGGCTTTTGGGTGTTCCCATCGATCACGGATTTTTCTTAGACCTTTTCTTGCAATGTATTTCGTCCAAATAAAATTATTTATATTAGGCCTGTGCAATCATCACTATTATTCTCATTCAGTTATTGGTGTTGTTGGTGGTGTTAATATTACTATTATAATTAGCCTACACAATATGGTGTCATTCTTTTGTGAGCAGTATTCGTTTATTGTGGTCATCTATGTTGCGTTTATATGGGCCTACTGTGATTAGTGTACTCTATAGCCATCATTAATAGTGCTATCACCCCTGCAAATATTTGATTTCAATTATGGGTGAAATCTTTTGCAACTCCTTGAAATGTGTTGTTAGTTTTGGACTTCAGTGTTTCCCAGTCGTCCCTTTGCGTCTCCCCTATGCTTTATCGAAGAGAGTAAAGCTACAATAATGATACAACGATTTTATCTGACACGCACAATTGTATTGTTCTACTCTGCCATCCGCATGTAGGCCTATCTTGCGTGCATTGTTCACATTTTCCCCCGACCGCAAATATTTCCAAATAACCTGCTGGGCAAAGTTAAAGCCGGAAAATAGCTTTTCTACACAGCGTTGATTTCTTTCCTAAATTCCTCGGGGTAATTACATTTGATATCAAACCCCTTTGTGCCGTTTTCCTTTCAAGCTGTCTAATTTATTGTGTACGATATTCCTGGGGAAAAGGGAAGCAGCTTCAGTGTTCTGTTGTTCTCTGCTACTCGCAGGCACAGCACCAAGTCCTGCTATTGTTTGACCTTCAGGATTCTCCTTTAGACATAGCTGCATGGGTTTGTTGGACACAGCCCCAGGTCTATTGTTCCGAGAGAGTGCAATGGCAGAGCACACCAAAGGATTGGTACCATTGTTGCCAAGTGCTTGCGGCAGGGTGTCGCCCCATACAACTCTCTCCTATCTGCCGCGTGCTACCTGTCTTTTATTCGCTCCACAACGGTCCCTGCAAAAATGAATCACCCCTCGTGCCACGGGCTTCCACCAAATGTGTTAATAATTAGATGGTTGCTATTTAGAGATCTCTTCGGCACAGCTATGTGTGCTATCACTTCGCAACTCCTGTCGAAGTAGTTCGAAAATAAGGATACCACAAAAGGTCGTTGTTTTCTTTGATCTTTTAGAAATGGTGTCATATTGAATCACCATCAGTAACGATAGTGTTATTATGAAATTGACTGTGGGTGAAAGAGTGTATGCATCGTTTTCATTTATTCCAGAATGGTCAAAAATCTATTTAATTATTGTGTAAACAAAAGATTTGTGCAAACCAACAAGGACTTCAACGAATAATAGGACATAAATAATCTCAACAATAGACCAATCAAACAAGTTTAGCTATGACAAAAGTGGCTTTTAGTCTACGCCTTCTGTGCATAAATCTATATCTAAATAAGGATTTCTTGTTTTCAAGCGAAAGAAAAACACCCTTATCTCGAAATACATAAACAGAGATGGTAAGGAATAAAGACAAAACGAACGCACCCAAGAGTTTCACTATCCTCTATTCGTATCATGTCATCTCTCTCGTATTGCCACTTAACATAACTTATTTCAGTAGCCTACATAGCACACACGTAGCCTAAGACGTATTTCTCCCATTCACAAAGAGCTTTAGAGTAAACGGTGTATGCCTATAGGCTCGTCTTTGTTTTATATTTCTGTAAAAGATTTAAGTTGGAACGTGGGCTCTGGAGTGTTGGGTCAGAGTGGTCCCGCGAGCGTGCAGGGAGAGGTACCCCATCCCCCTCCTGGTCACGTGATTCATTAAATAATTAATGCAGAGGTTGCAGAATAGATATGTATTCGTCAGGAATATCGCAGACATGGTCTCCCTGTGTCTGACGTGAAATTCAACTGTCCTTTTAAAAACAAGACCTATAGCGGAGAAAAAAAGAGAGGGGAGAGACACACAGAGGCTGCAATAAAACAAATTTGGACGGGAGCCTCTCGTGGTGTGGACATTGTGAGTATAGCGGAAACGGGAACGCCACTTCCACGCAAGTGCATTGCTGCGCTGTTGGCTTACCCGAGTCAATGAATTATATGCTGTTTGTTATATTGTGGTAAATATGTCAAAAATACTCATCTTGCCGTACTTTGACATCATGTATGTGTTTGCAACCATCATCCCATCGTTTGACTTCAGCATTGGTTACATGAACGATGCTAGCCGTTACTTGTCATAGTACTGCACTGTATTGCAATGCAACGATAGCGATGTATATATTTTAAAAGCAGTCGTATTACTATTCTCATCCGCCCCCATCCCACCTCGGTCTTCTTCATGTCTGCATGTCTCTCTCTCTCCCTCTCTCTTCTTTTCAGCCAGCTTCTTCGCTTGATTTATTGTGATATGTGTGTCAGCGGCAGCGGGCTGCCATTGTGTGTTTGTGAGGGAGTTGTGTTGTTTATGGCCGTCTCCGCGATAAATCATTTCTCGGGGAAAATGATTGGCGAGTGATGATACGCGGGAATGAGGAAGAGATTCCTAGATCCTCGTTTCTCACTCTGGCTTTTTCGGTGCTTCTTGTCTCTCGTCGGTCGAGAAAAGCTTTTGCCTTTTTCACACTCCTCTCTCCCCCCGCAGTTGATTATCGCGGGCGATTTACGGCAATGGATCAGCAACTAATATGAAGGCTAAGTAGCTCGAGGTCTTGAGTTACTGCATATGCGATTACCAATTAAGGGAAGATTTGTTTAAATTTGGCAAAACGGGAACGCCTCGTCGCCATTTGAATCTCATAAAAGCACCGGAGCTCGTCAGCATAGGCCTATTCATAGCCAGAGGTGTAATACCTGAGCTTCAGACGTTTTTTGGACAGGATAGACAACTTAATTGGAATACAAACTTAGGAGAAGAGTAGGCTATAATTCAGCTAGGTGGGAAGTGTTGTATAGAGGGGTGGCGTGAAGAGCATAGTTTCGACTCACTGTAGCCTAAAGGGACTGGAGGATTTATTTTAGAATATTTTTCGACAGATTTTGTCGTTGACATTTCTGTGGATTTTCTTCGACCTTGAAATGATGCAACATTCGATTACTTATGTCAGTAGCTTATATTTCTGAATTTCACCATAACGCACAATGATACCTGTATATGGGGGTGTTTAGTATACAGCAGATAGTATTGTTTATTATTTGGTATACTGTACTATTGTGTGATATAGCACAGTCACCATTTTTATTGGTTGTGGTGGCATTTGGGGGGGGGGGGGGTATGTTATTTTCTGGGCTAACCGTAGTAAATGTTGTATATGACGCGTTAACGTTGTTTTGTTGTGGATATAACACTTGTGTGGTGCATTGATGCCATTGAAAGAGCAAACTACAAAGACAGACAAAGACTGCAACAGTTTCCCACTTGAACATTTTTTACTCACATTTTGGTGTGAAAAAGGATGACAATACAGACAATGAAATCAGTATTTTGTAGGATAATAATAATAATAGGCATAATAATAATAATACATATTTATTATACAGTGCTTCCTTGTATTCATGAATACAAAACAGCTTAAATGTCATTACCATGGCTGGCTCCTTCCACAATCCTCCCCTTCGCCTCGCTAGTGTAAACCTTTGTGTAACAAAATTAGAACAACTCGGTGGCTCCCATCAAATATTAATGGGCATAGCAGCGAGGGGCAGCACTTTTCAAAATGTCTATTCCAGCGGCGCTCCTTGATGTCGGGCGCTGTGTCAAAAACAATATTCCAGCGCATTTCGGTCGACGCTCAGGGGGCAATGAAAAGGGGGACATTGTGCGCGTAAGAGATCACGGTTGTTCACTGAAACCGCCTCATGTCTGATTTCAATGACAGCCCAGCGTTGGAAAAATTATTCCACATGCCAGTCAGATGGGTAGCTAGCTGGGTGCTCAGATTATGTTGGAAACAATTGTGCATCATAATCATGGCGCCAAGACAAATGCTAATAGCATATAGTAAAAAACGAACTATTAGCATTACGCACAGGTCTAATACACGTAAATAGGCTACAAATAGATTATTAGTAATACTTGTAATTAGCATGTAATGGTAGCAACAGTGGGACATGAGGCTTCTATAATAGCATCCGTATAATACTATTACAAATTGTCTAAATTCCCCTCCCTCCATAACTAGAGGTTGAAAGCTGAATATGGGCCCTTTGTTTGAATGGCTCTGCTCTTTGGTTCGATTCTATCGGATAGGCTATTGCACTTCAAAAACCTTTTCAGCAACCTGCAACTGATTCACGGCGTCCAGATTCTATATGTATATCTCTAGATGGCTCTATGTATGTGTGCGTAAGTGTGTCTGATTATTGTTTATCATGTTTTGTGTCCCAGACAAGGTCGTTAGAATCCCACGCATAAGAGACAAGGCAGCACGAGCGCATCTTCCCGCTCAACAGCAGTGGGAACAATACAAATATATGGCAGCCATATTGAGCCCTTCTCTCACAAAAAGGCGCGACCCTCCAAGAATACACCATTCATAAGCATAGCCCCTTTTCTCCAGAATATTCTCTTGCTTACCTCAAAGTATTCGTTTTGTTATGCTACAGCAAACAAATCGAGATAAATGTATTTCCATCCGTTTTTTTTAATGCAATTTGTTTGCAAAAAGAACATGGTGGCTCTATAACACTAGTATTTTGGAGGTAGCTTAAATTCGATTGTTGCACTTCCTTTTTACAATTATAGATAGACTACGACACTGCTTACTTCACTCATTGTAGTATAAAAACAATAACGGAACCTTTACATAAAATAGCATGCATGGTACATAACACTGCAGGGCGACAAAATATTCACTAGAACACAATACTTTTCCTGTGGACAAAAAAACAAAAGTCGTACCATTAATCATTAATTTACGCGTAAATAAGTAGCACGTGTATCTACCAAATAATAACCTGGACAAGAGGTCCACAAAAAGCAATGGGATTGTTTTAATATTTCCAAGCAAGAGAGAACTGTTCATTCTAAAGCCTGTCCTAACCTCGATCTAACTTAGCTCCATAATTGCAATATTTGCCCATTGTAAACAAAATATCGAAAGCTTTAGTTTAAGTTTTACGCAATGGAAATATAACCATCTAACATATCTAACATATCTTGCATTTATCCACTAAAACATAAGCGTAATATGTATCATCTTTATTTCAGTCACATTGGCCACCCTTAGCCATAATATTAAGCAGAAATTTGACATAATAGATGCTCAATGACTTGCCCAAAAGCGACACAATAATATAGCTCCCCAAACCATATATTAAAAGCAGGTGAAAAACAGCTAAAATATCAATCTAGTGGTCATATTAGTCTTAAACTTGAATCTTAAACTTGAAAATAATAGCTGTTATTTCCCCTAAGTTATATTACCAGTATTATTATTATTATCCTTGTGAGTAGTCTATTTCAATCTCCTAATTCTTTTCAGGGGGCCATGTAGATATTGGTTGGCCAGGTAGGTATTTCCCCGGCCTTCAGTAATGCAGGAATGATTACCACTTCGGAAATAAATCAATATGAAGCCCCGCGCTAATTTATAATGATCTACAAGAGCAGCAATTCCAAAGCGCATGAAAAATGACCGGTGAAACCGTATCCAGAGGCTGCAAGGAGAATTTTCACCCGGTTGAAGAGCATGCAGGGGAGCGATAAGAGTACTAAGCCGGAAATGTTCAGAAGAAAGGCAAGGTTTTTCATGCAGGACTCAAAATAACTCGGATACTATCGTGGCACATTTGCATCAGTGTAATTGAACTTCCCACTATTCGTGTGGGTATCTCTACCACCCTCTCCATACCTTGTATCTCTTTCTCTCTCCCCCTTTCTATCCCTCTCTCTCAATTTCTTCCTCTCTCTCTCTCTCTCTCTGTGTGTGTGTGTGTGTGTGTGTGTGTGTGTGTGTGTGTGTGTGTGTGTGTGTGTGTGTGTGTGTGTGTGTGTGTGTGTGTGTGTGTGTGTGTGTGTGTGTGTGTGTGTGTGTGTGTGTGTGTGTGTGTGTGTGTGTGTTGTCTGAGCGTAGGCAGATAACACTCAGACGCAAAAAAAGGATCAGCCAAGAAACAAAGCCAAGTGCATCCGACTTAGTCACAAATTCTAAAACGTAATAATCTTCACAAAATGTACAAACGTTAGTGCAATAAAAAACAATCACAGGGTGAGAGCTTAACAGCACATCAAGATAGAGGTAATTTATTTTTACATCCCCTGCTATGATGCAAGCCTATTTAATTCGTGAAGAACATACTGCCCGTTATCCGCCAACCACCCCCAGCCTAAAAATGTATTTAAATCTGGCAAGAAAATGGCAGTATCGGAATGAGGTTGACCACGTTCACCCCTGCAGAAGCCCGCAGGTTGTAATCGCCATATGGCCCGCGTGTCGGCCTCGCAGCCGTGCAATCAGATCCCTATTGGACAGACGAACCCCTTTGCCTTCTCCACCCTGTGTGTCCTGTAAATCCACTGGTTCAGTAGTTCACCGTGTCAATCCACCCCGCTCCACGCAAGCAGCTATAGGCGGAAAAAAAGAGGTAGAGGGTAGAGGTGGAATCTATCGCCTGCTGCTGACTGCTAAGCCCGAAGGAATCGCATGCAGGGTTCGAAGAGTTCGGAAGTGCAAAGGGTGCTCCATGTTCGGGAGCACTCGGGCTCGGAAGACCCCGTCGTGTTGATGGGTGCGCGCGCGCATGTGTTGTGAGCAGTCCGTCCTTCTCGCGGTTGAGGATTTATAGCTTTCCAAAGCTGCCATGTAAACTATCTTATTTTGTTTTGTTTAGTGGAAAGATACCATTACCAAATTACGCACAACGCATCCAAGGTCACCAAAAAGCAAAACACTATATATTCCAGGCGCGTTTACAGTAGATAATCCCGCAAACGCTGATCAAGCTTGGCTCATGAGACCCAGAGAAGTGCTGGAAGTCAGGTAAGGTTTTCAGGCATCGACTGACGCAGGATGCTTGGGCTCTTCCCAGTGTTCTATGCTCCTCTGTAGACAAGTCATTAATTATCCGTTGTGTGACCCATCTTTGGGTGTGCCTGAGCTCGCAAACTTTTGTGTTTTCGAATAGCCGAAGACAGATGCCTTCGAATAGGTAACCGAGGAGGGCTAAAGGGCGACTCGCTCCCCCCTCTCTCTTTTCCCTCACCCGCTCTCCATTCTCTCCCTCTCAGTGCATTTTTTTGTACCTCTCCCTGCCTGTCCCCCTTCTTCTTCGTTCTACTTCTCTGTCAAGCATTAATATCTGGGCTCCCACACCCCCATTTAAAAGTTTACTCATTGCGTAAAGTGCGGTGCATCTAATGTTTAGAGATTGGAATGGGGGACTCGCGGTGTGGGGTGAGCGGTGAATGGATCTGATGGCTAGGTGTAAAAAGAAGATGCATGTGCTCCTGATTTATGACCGTGTGAAAGGATTGCTTACTCTAGCTGCTTCCAATCTAGCCTCGGCTTTTCTGTCTCCCTGGGAATCCAAATGTACTATCAAGCCCATCACGGCGTGCTCTCTTTGTTATTATTTTCATTATTGCTGTTTGTGGAACAACCTGTGCGCCACACAAACCTACAAATGGCGTTTTAGACTATGTGAAGTAATGTAGATTAGCGCTATTAATTAAACACGACCTGGAGGTTCATGAGCAATTGAAAGATATTGTCTTTCATACTTTAACTGCTAACCTCTAGGCGTGTAAAATAGGTGTTCTAGTAAAATAGAACATGTTGACTTCAGAGGACCTCGAGAGCTCACTGATAATAGTAAGATAGGCATTTGAGAGGCCCTCTGTGAGCCTTTACCGTAATTTATAATTTTGCTTCCCATGCGTCTCGGTCTGTACATCTGCAAACTCCAAATACTTCGAGTCGATTAAATATATTGTTTCTATTCTAAATGACCCATCCGTGAAATATTGAGATAGATAAAGGCATATGGCGCACAACCTCACTATCAACATGTGCTAATGTTACAAGAATATGAAAAATAAATGGTGTTAGAGGACTTAGTACAGCAAGAGATGCAGTAAATTAAATCATACTATTACATGCAATGTCCACTTTGCACAATGTCAAACCATTGTAAGCCGATTATCTGCAACTGCCATTTTACAAGTGCACATTGTCAAACTCATTATCTATGCAAGCATGATCTAGACGACCCTTGAGATAAACACGAGCAAGATGTCAGTGAAAGACCTCTACAAGGCACGTGGACTTGCAACTATGTAGGAACCAATGATCCTACACGAACATCATGCCAACTCTAGCTTCTTCAACGTACAATAAGTAGTTGCGCGTAAAGGAAAACCAAACAATAGACACCCACATACGTGGGACACCTGTGTTGTTCTTGTTGTTTCTGGGTTTTTAACATTTAATTTCATTATTTGTGTACCTGTTTGACATTTTACTGCATTGTTGGGAGCTAATAACATACGCATTTCGCTGCACCCGCTATAACATCTGCTAAACTGTGTACGCGACCAATACACTTTGATTTGAATCTGGTCCATTGGTTATCTCAGTACATGAGGACCATGTTTTGACATTACCACCATACTTCTATAAAACTCATTTACTCCTATAGACTCACTTTGTCTATAGGCTGTACTGCATATCAACCATTAGCTGGATAGCTCCGTGGAAATCATGACCTGGCAGTTTGTGCGTCATGGGATGGAAAACTGAATGAAACCACAAAATTCTAAGTGGCCATGATTTAATTGATTTTATCATACATCACTGACAATATAGGCAAGCTCCAATGGAAAAGGGGAAAGTAAAACTACTGTGTGTCAGTATATAATATCTGACAGCTGCGGATAGCGTCCATATGACCTTTATGCAAGTTATTTGCTATAGTGGCATCTGCTTAAGACGCCTTGGATCACTCCGCAACACAACCATCATTAGCATAATCTCTGAAGCACTATGAAAATCTAACCGTTCAATTTAAGTCGTTTTTATATTGAAAATAGCTCCAGGTTCCAGTAAAACCTGGTAGGACTTAATCTAACCATTCATTCACTAAAAGCCTGGTCACACCACCCCATCCTCACATATTGGTGAGGTGGACACTTTTTTAGTTCCCCAGAACAGAAAGGGTCCTGTGACCTATAAGGCCCCCCTACCCCAGCCGTCTCCATGTCAGTGTCCTCTTTGAATTCCCGGTTAAAGATTACCACCTAGAGCCCTTCTCTCATAAAGATTAACCCTGATCTCTCAATGAAACTAGCTGATGGAAGTGGATTCCTTGTTGAGAATGTAGAACATGAAGATGTTCTATGTTCTGCAACCAAAAGCCAATAAGCTAAAGTCCATCATATGCAGAGAAGTCAGCGGCACTGATGCCATAGCAAGGCATCCATTTATTCCCTCTCCACTGGCACCTTTCCCTCTCCATTCGCACCAGCATGAGGTGAACAAATGAAATGAACACTTGGTACATTTAGCTATAACGCCACCATAAGAACGTGACCTAATGACATTCGCCTCTAAAAGCACAACGAGCTAATCTTGCATAAACACATTTGCCCATGTTTCTTATTCAAACACTAGCACACCACTTCTGAATTTGCGTAGGTTCTCTTGCGCAATCACAACTAGCTCCACGGGATACAGACATAACGCTCAAGTCACCGGGCCTCAAATGGGAGTTGAATTGTAATCCGGAGATCTTTAGTAGAGGCTATCTGCGTGGGTGTAAAACCATGCCCCCTTGCTCCACCAGTCGCCCAGTGAGCAGTGCAGAAAACCCTTTTATCACCCAAAGATTGGATGCAGAGGCCTCGCATCCCCACCGGTCTCTCTCACTAAGTCCATGGTGTTGAAAGTCTCATGTCATCCGGCAGAATGGGAGAGAAAATAAGATGTATCATGTCTCTCGTCGTTTAGAACAATTTGTCATTTGCCATTTGGGAAGCCAGTCGTTAGACCTCATTGCATTTCAAGGTGGCGGAATTCGGCGAATGGACCCGATGAAAACTACACCCTCCCAGAGATTGTGAGAAAAAATATAATTTTGGGGGTGGGTGGTGCCTTGCAAAATGGGGCAAAAGTCAGAGAAGCAACCAATCCGGAAAATGTGAAGGAAAATATATTTCTCCGTCGTTTTGGAGGCACCAAACAAGGGATGAAGAGTAGCAAGAATTATAGCAAAACCAGAGTATGTTGAGCTACGCGCATCACGTGAGCGCATGATACTGGGGCATTATTTTGGATTTGGAAAGGACCCTATTGTTGCTTGCTGGCTATGTTTTCGCCCAGTCACTAACTCTGCTGTTAACAACTGCCTGGTAATTACACAACAAATGGGATGTCGGCGTTTCGCTGACTTCCAGAAGCCAACGCGGCCTCTTTGAAAGCCTTGGACAGCAAGGCCCGGATTAATACATACATATAATACATTAAGAGAGGACTCCAAAGTAGACTTCTTCCGTTGATTGATCATTAATCTGGTGAGTTATTGCTCTTCAACGCAAAGGTCACTTGGAAAACCGAACGCCAATCCGTCACATCGAGATGTAGCCCCGCTGCATGCCTGTTAATTTCGGGTGTTTTGCACCCAGCTCGTGTTCATTAACATGGTGCACGTAGAAGTTGTGATGGTGGAGAACCGTTTTTCGGTAAACGAATGACCACGGAGGGTGTGAGGGAAACATGGCCAGACCCTTGCTGGTGAAAGGACCGCTAACGGAGTGTTGAGAGAGAGAGAGAGGGGGGGGGGGGGGGGGGGGGGGAGAGAAAAAAATACTTGATAATAAAGTTGGAGAGAAACTATTTGTGTACTGGGGCTCTAGTGTGGAGCTACAGGGCTTTGGGATTTGATCATTGGCGTAGATTTGATAGAAAATGACCAAGTAGGCAAGCATTCCCCATTCCCCTAATGCCTGTGCATCCACTTAATATGCATTTTGATAAATTATGCAGGAGCCCTTTGTTGCAACCCGTGCAGAAACGAACCAGCCAAATCCCTATGTTGTTTGTCTACGTTATTCGGATAGCCCTTAGCAAATGCCAGGCTTTTTGGATGATTTTCGTTGAATTAGTGCTTGGTTAGTCGTCATTTCTTCTGAATTTCCTCGCCCCGTGGCTTCTTTCAACCTTTTTCCACAAAAAAAATTGGCTCATCAGCTCTTCTGCTTGTAGCTGCCTCCTCCCTTTGTTCTGAGCGTGCAGCGTTGCTGGCTGCGGGGGCTGTAGCACCCTGCACTTTGTAGGTAACTTTAGGTTAGTCCAGTACGGCTCCGGGTCGAGCGAGCTATCGGTGCTGAAAATCTTCAAAACTACCAGGGTAGCAGTGGAGTAAAAACCGGGGCAACGGGAATGGAAGCGAGCCAATGCTGTGCGTGAGTGCGGGGATGCAATAAATAACTTTATATCGCTATAGGCCGCAAAAGTCGGGGAGGTCGGGGAATCCTCGTTTTGATTTATGTGTTTGGGGTAGCTGTCAGGAGCCGGTGAACGAGAGCGTCCAACGTTTTTATTCCACTTTTAATAAGAGCTACTATGCAGACCATCATGGCCATTTGATTTCATTTCTGCTCCGGCCCTGTCTCTGGATAAAGCCCTTTTCTGTCTACTTTTACTCTGAAACTGGATATAGTGCTACATTTACCTAGACTTTGGGATAATTTTCCCAGAATGGTGGGGCTTTTATTTACGGTGTTTCTCAATGGGCGCTACACTTTCGTTTATTTTCGATTTCATTCGTTGAACTGTTTCGTTTATTGGGACTTTGTAAGCTATTTCTCATCTTTATAGATGTCTTTATTATAAGAATGACATTTTCTCCCCCCTATTATTATTGTGTTCATTATTTTCCTTATTATTAGCCTATGGATATTATTGTTATTGTTGTTGTTATTAGGCTATTAGAATATGATTGTCATTAGAACATACTTTGATCCCTATTGCCTTGATTGGTAGGCTATTATTTAATTGCTTAATTTATAATAAATTAGTAATTGTCAACATAGCAACAACTACCCTACTTATTATGGTATGATTTTTGATGTATTCTTCATTCATGCTTGCTACACGAGCAACCTTGAAGGAAAATAACATCACATCAATATCCACACAATTGCTTTTCCGTGTATTAACATAGCGGGAACATTTTTATTTATTTATTCAACATGAACCTCACTGTCTTGTGGATTGATTGACTTGCTCTACTGCGCGAGAAGACAGAATCTCCAAAATAAATCATGGGAAATATGTTATGTAGTCTGATAGTTAATTGAAATCAATACATTGGGCTCCTGAGAACACTCTGGATTATTTCCTTTGGTTTTGCATTTATTCCGTGGTTCCACGGGAATAATTTAAGGTTAACGATATCTGTCACCTGTGGTAAACTCTCAGGTTGCCCGTGTGTTTCGATTTGTAGACAAGAGGTCATATGCACTGTATTGGATTTTTTACGACCTGCTTTGATTGCATCTTTCTCTTCTCCCCCCCCCCTCTGCAGTTCCCTCAAGCCTTCAGGAAGCAATATTCTTGCATAAAATTCAGTTATAAGAAACAACATCATCCCGGTAAGTCACCCTATTACAAGTATATAAGCATTGCACGTTATTATTTGTTCGCTTTTATGAATAGGAGTGAAAAACGGATGTGCTATTGAATGTGACCTATTCGATGAATATTTTCATTATTGAAATAATAATTGATTTATTTTTTACATGAGAAAACGTACTCTGAAATATTTGAAAATAAATCTGTTTTATTGGAATGAAGTATGCATTCATTGCATACATTCAACAGTGATGATTGAGTCTGCATATGACATTCACACAATCGGTAAACATTTCCTAGGCCAAGAGTGTGTATCATAATGTTCTCTAATATGGCACACATGCAGCCCGTGAGAATGGCCTGTGATATATTTTTGAGGCATTGGAATATACGCTTTTCAATTGAGCTTTTAAATAAAATAATAATAATAATAATAAACATCTATTTGCTTATATGCATAAAGCACCACAGATTAATCAAAATCATTGTCAAAATGGTGGTGCCTGTGTGTGTGTGTGTGTGTGTCCTTGTGTGTGCTTGTGCTCTCTTCTTTCGATGATGCAATGAATGCTGTAGTGTAATATCTGTGTGTGTGTGTGTGTGGGGGGGGGGGGATATTATGGATGATGAGTGTATGGGTGTAGCGTTATGTAGATTAGCCATGCAGCAGCATTATTCTTACAACATGTGTGACAGAAGAATCATAGGATAACTCACATAGGCAAAGAGGTGGCAATGTCCTTTTGTCCAAATGGAAAACGAACACTTTCAATATATATACATAGATAGGCTATGTCTTTCAGTGTAAGGGGTCTGTCATATGAATACAGTAGACAACGTACATTTTAAATGAAATATATTCACACTCGATGGCGTATTCACCACACAATCACAAGCATTTACCCTTGAAAAGACAATACACCACATTCAAAACACTTTCCACCTATAAAACTATCCTCCTCATGAACAAAACAAGAAATCCCAACGAAATGTATCACTGAGTTTGTAGTCTCTTTATGTAATATGTTGGTTGCAATGTTCACTGCAGGAAAAATGAAAACCTTGCATCCCAACATCTGTCCACATATTCCACCGTTGAAATAGTATATCCATGACTCAGCCAACTCCAAAGTATCAGGAAGGCGACGCATCTCTTGTCATCCTATGGAAATAACGAAAATACTCTCCCTCAATCTTCTAACAAGCACCGGCATGTTGTAATCCCCAAAATAATGTTGGTATAGACTCTTCTCTTGCCATAACTCAGAAATAATAACTTGTCTTCCCCCGGTGTGTGCTTAGTCGTGAAAAAGGATACCAGTTGTAAATACAAAATATTGGAGCGTTTGGGTTTTTAGCTCATTAGTAATCTTTTAAGTGGGTTGCATTTGTCCATTTAGCAGTAGTGGCAAATCCAGAACAATGTCAGGCAGATAAAAGTTGCAGACACCTACATTTTTGTCTCCTACCTTCTTCCTACACCGTTGGTGATCCTCTCTATTCAAGTTCCCACGCGAAATGCATCTTTTTAAAGTGGCTGTTTACAGCTAGTCCTGTGTGGTAGAAGTCATAAATCTTACGTAGCCATAAACGAAGGGGGTAGTGTCCTGAATAATAAAAATAGAGAGAGAGAGGGAGAGAAGATACTGAAAAATTGAGAGAGTGAGAGAAAGAGGGAGGGGGGAGAGATGGTGAGAGGTAGTGAAGAGAGAATATAATAACCTGTAAAACACCTTCGGCTGCGTGTTTTCATTTCCATGTTGATCTCTCCTCGTTTCCTTCTCAGTTTTCCTTCTTGCTGATTTACTTTTCTCTTCCCGTTGGGTGTTAAAGTCCTACATAGCCTACAGTAAAAACACAGGAAGAACACAGGAAGCCCTTTCTTCTATTTTTAACATGGACTCGCTATCGAAGTTTTTCTATGTTTGTGTAGCACCGGCTCGTCCTAGCTGTTAAATATCACAGATTTTCTATTATTTTTCCCCCTTTACTGATTTGTTTTTACACCCCTCCCTCGTTTTTTAAGTGCGCCTGTTGTCTGTTCCCTGAGCCCCCCACCAGCCTCTATTTTTCGCATTAGTTATTACACTAGTTGGGTGTGTTGGGATAGATGTGTTGAAACATTAACAATACAGGCAGAATTCGGTTTCTGCCGCGAGCCAAGCGAGAGCCGGCTGTGGAAACCCACTTCCTGGTCATTTAATATAGGCTGCACCAGTGGAGTAAAAAACAGAGGCTCCGCTCATATATACTTAACAATATTACCTTGGCTTGACACCTAACCAGGAAACACGTGAATCAAAAAGTACTGGCGCTGTCTCTCCGCTTGTAGGCCCCTGTCCTGTCCAGCACGTCTGCAATTAGCATATTTTTTTTTACTGGTGATGCTGCTTGATGGGGATTAACAGCCGCGACTAGCGCTCCAAGTCAACCCCGCTATATACAAATAGCTGCACCAAGGCCTTGTGTTGACAATACAATAACCCACCGAAAGAGCTACGAAGAGCGAGAATAACCGCCGAGAGAAACACACGCATTGGGGGAAATGCAATGGAGGAAATTTCGCGGCGAGCCGCGGCTCTGCTCGGATTATGATGTTAAGGTTTGCGCTGTGAGAGAAAGGGAAATCTGAGGCCATTGTTATCAGCGAGCAGGGCGTACCAGTCGACAGGGCAGCCAGGCGCTTGCTGCCTGTCCATTTGCAGCCCCCCTAGCATTCCTCAGATCTTTCATGCCAGACCGTCTCCCCCCTTCCCAAGCCGAGGGGATCCGTGCAGGAGCGCCCGGACTCAGGCTCGGGGCAGCAGTCCTCGAGATACCGGCGGATAAACATTCACTGCGAGTTTTTGAAAGGAAGGGGAGAGCTCCCGTTTTATTGATTGCACCGGGGCCGAATGTGAAAAATATATGATGCCTGCCCGTGCTTCCTTCGTCAGAGGCTAAGGTAAGCTGGTCTGAAATAGGCTATCAGTTTGTGAATGGCGGAGAGTGTGTCCCGGTGATTTATGACCATATGACTCCAATCGCGGTTCAAGAAGAGTTCACAATGCTTTATGCTTCATTCCACGACGCCCCCCCCTTTTTCCTTTAGAATCTCTCTCCAACGGATTCATGTTCCCCTCTTATATTTATTTACAAAGCAACGAGGAAATCATTTTGGGCTATCCGTTTTCGTGGGCTTTGATGTTCAGACATGGGTACGCGTTTATTTTCAGCTAGTACCGAGGCATGGATCCCTATGTTATTGGACTGCCGTGCTAAACTAATCTCAAATTGCTTTCTATCTGGTCATATTTCTAAATGGTTTGATAAAGTGTTTTTCGTATGACGAGCCATTCAGACGTATAAAGGCCTATTGTTTTTAATTGAAGCAAGGCAATGGGCGAACGACGACGGCTTTACATGAAAGACCATTGCACTACTGTTGTTTTGATGCAATAATTGCCATTTCTCAATCTGTAAATGAGCTAACACATGTCTCGATGCATAATTTCTTTATGTGTGTGTATTGCCGGCGCCATTTGTAATTTTACCCATGCTAAAATACAAATTGGACACCCAAACTGATGTTTAACTCGTCTACATGTTGTTGTTGTTGACGTCCTTGTATGGGATCGCTTTTTATCCAGCCACCATTCGGTCTGGACCCCATAATTTTATTAGAGCGAATCTATAGGAAAGTTCGTTATTGTGTTAGTGTTACAAGCAGGCCAGGACATTACGTGTTCCATTTAATGGCATTGCGATATGATTTAATATCTATTATTCCTGTAGCCCCCCCCCCCCTTCTTTCTCTCTGTCTCTCCCTCGAACAATTCCTTGGAGAAAATAATTAGGATTCCAGCCGTCTACTGGAAAGATAAATGAGCGACATTTATGACGTGGTGAGAGTTGGTGTCCTAAAGCTGTAGCCCAGGATCCCCTTCCTTCTCTCAGACATGGCACTGCTCTCATCTCATTTAGCCTATTCCTTACCTCTTACACATATTTTTTATTCAAATTGGAGAATGTCTCCATATTCTATTTTGTTTGTCCTTTTAGTGGGTAGGCCTATATTATTAGGATGAGCTATACGTCTCACATACAATAAGAATCGTTATTTCTTTATGAGAACAAGCTTTGTATTGTATTGGAATAGCATGTAAGCATTATCTTGTTTTTTTTATGGGTAATTGATTTTAGCCTTAAAATGTGTATAATGGTTATTATGTGGATTATCCAGATGGTGTTTTTTATGTTTAGGCAATAGTATTGTTTTATTGTTGTCCAGGGATTTTCTAGTGATTATATCATTTCAATGTTAGTCGTCTGTTTACCATTTTTGTAATTGTAGGCTATTGGGTAATTTATAACAGATATTAATAGGTGATAACATAAAATATGTCCATATTATTATGACAAAATCCTAATAACAGAACAATTTCATTGATATAACTACATTCACTTTTGACTGTGTTTATTTGGGGGAATTTGCCATTATAATACCAAGTGTAACCACAAACACAAAGCATGTGTTTTTGACTTATATGTAAGTGAACCTGCTAGTTGGCTTTCTAACTGAAGGCTGCCTGCTACAAAAAAAATACAATTCCTCAAAGCTTCCATGGTCCTTTCAAACCTATTTTCCAACGTTTTATCTCTGTCTTCAAGCGTCCAAACGAAATTAATCCCAGGTGCGTTATGGTGCTTGGCAGGGGCCACGCACACTGCCCTTTTGACCACCCCAGCAGTTAGCACATATAAGGTCTGGCGCTTTTTTTAGGGGCTATAGTCCTCTTTGGCCGAGCTACGGTTATGAATCAAACTCGCCTGAAGCTTCCGGGGACCCTATCTCATTCTTCTTCTATTGGGACGCGCAGCAACGCTCACAACAGAGTCTCAAGTGCCGGTTTTTCTGGGTTTTAATGGTTGCCCAAATACAATATTGTGTAACCTGAGAAAAACTGACAGGAAATTGAACTAAGAGCGACATGCACTGATTTCCCTCCAACAACAAGGCAAAGGCCCATTCATAGCTTTCTACACAGGCTAGAGAGCATTTTACAGACAGCAGTTTAAGACAATTCTTTTAAAAAACATCACTAATTGTATATTGCTCGTTTTCATTCACAATTAAGGCAAACAAGAATAAAAGCCATTATATGGCCTAGTTTGTTTTTGACACCGAAATGCACCTTCTTTACGCAGAAGGTTTCTGTCTTTATCTTTCAATTGTGAAAATAAATAGGACTTTTCTATTACAACCATAACACAAGACATGTTAGGATTGTATTTTAATACAAACAACCTTGCAACCTGCGTATGAAAACGAACACATCACTCTATAGCAATTCAAACGACTTTCAATTCATGAAAAAAAAAATTTTTATAAAGAAAACACGTTTTATTATCGTAGAAATAACAAAGGCCAACGCTGAAACATTATTCAAAATGTTCTGATGTGAAAATCCGGACAATATGCACAAATAATGGGTTATACCTACCTAAACAATGCAATCACCACATATTTGTGAGGTTATATTCGTTATTTATTCAAGGACAACATCTTGAAGACAATCGTGTCCTTGCTCCCAGGTGCGAGTAAAGAGTGACTGGCTGGATGTTGTTTGTGTTCGTGTGCAGTTGTGTGTATGTGTGTGAGAGAGAGGGAGAAAGAGAGGGAGAGAGAGTTAGGAGAGGGGGAGTGCTGCTCACAGTGAGATAGAGGAGGCCCAGTGCACCGTGGCCTGACATGGCATCTGCAAGCAGTGTTGTGGGAAAGCGCTATTCATGTCATGGCGCCTTTCAGCGGTAGAAGATGGATTTATTTTGCGCCTTTCTTATTATGTGCTTCTTATAACCTTTCAGGTCAGCTTCCAAGAGGCCTTTGGAAAGAGACCGTCACGTGACATCTGGTGCCAATGTTCTTCCAGAAGGTCGTCAGGACCCTGGTAGCCGGTAACTCCACTTTTGGAAATGCAGAAAACGACCTACTACGACAACTCAACGCTTTTCGGAGGTTACTCGTACCAAGGGGCCAACGGCTTCGGCTATGATGCTCCTCAACCAGCCTTCCAGTCCGCGGCTCACCTTGAAGGCGACTACCAGAGGTCCGCCTGCTCGCTGCAGTCCCTCGGTGGCAACAGCGCTCCTCCCCAGCAGCATGCCAAGACGAAAGAGCTGAATGGCAGCTGCATGCGGCCCAGCCTGCCACCTGAACACCAACCTCCCCCCCAGGTGTCCCCTCCCGTCATCCCCGCCAACGCCACCAGCAGCAGTGCCACCGCCACCAGCAGCAGTGCCACCGCGCAGCAGCCGGGAGGCAGCGGTGGGGCCGCTAAATCAGCGCCCAAGACGTACACTCTGTCCACAAACCCCACCCTCAACAAGCAGATCTTCCCCTGGATGAAAGAGTCGAGGCAGAATACTAAGCAAAAAAACAGCTCGCCAAGTGCAAGTTCAGCTAACGGTGTGTGCCCCCCTCCCCAATGCCCCTTACCTTGTTCATGCCCCTTTAATACACATTCAAAGCTGGATAGCTTAATTACAATACAGTTGCAAAACATAATCATGGATTTGTATCTAATGACCTAACTTATTATTTATATATTTAAAGCCTGTGCTTTTTTCCTAGTTAGGTTGTTAGGAAAAGCCCTGTAGTCATAACTATATTAATTTGGTAACTGAGACCTCTATTAAAGCAGTAAATCCCTTTATTGATGAGCATTTGAAACAATTACATGAAAACATGGCAGTGTTTGGCATATACGGTGTATCTTTTCATCAGACTGGAATCCAAATGTGCTTGTTTATTTGCAGCTAAGAGCAATGCTTAATCTAAACTGTAGGTTGTCAAAGATGATTGATTTGAAGATATTGACAGACAAACACACACACACACAAACACACCAATGTATGTACATTAATTGAACCTCAGATACGTGTGACACAATTGATGTGAAAACAGTTCATGTCCATCACTTTCAAATATAGAAGGCTACAGTTCTGGCTGTGGGCTTTGTCTATGATGCAATTTACGTACACGGTCAATGTAGGGTCTCGAATCTCTTAATAAATGCCAAAGTTATGAAGTGTTGACAACTAATATCAAGGGGATAAGTTTTGTTTCCTGGCCTCTGCTTTATTAGGAAATGATGCATTCAATTTCCGCATGTAGTAATTATGTTTTATTTCATTCCCACCCCAGCGGAGAGCAGCGGAGGTGAAAAAAGCCCCCCGGGTTCCGCAGCCTCAAAGAGAGCGCGCACCGCGTACACGAGCGCGCAGCTGGTGGAGCTAGAAAAGGAGTTCCATTTCAACCGTTACCTGTGTAGGCCTCGCCGCGTGGAAATGGCCAACTTGCTCAACCTCAGCGAGCGCCAGATCAAGATTTGGTTCCAGAACCGGCGTATGAAGTACAAAAAGGATCAGAAATGTAAAGGGCTGGGCTCTTCATCAGGGGGCCCCTCTCCAACCGGAAGCCCACCCCTACCCATGCAGTCCTCAGCTGGCTTCATGAACTCCATGCATTCCATGGCAGGCAACTACGACGCCCCCTCCCCGCCATCTTTTAACAAGTCCCATCAAAACGCATATGCCATGTCCTCAGCCTACCAAAACCCCATGAAAAGCTGCCCCTCCCAACAGAAGTATGCCAACACAGCACCAGAATACGACCCACACGGGCTACAGGGTAACAGTGGCAACTATGGAACTCCCAACATGCAGGGCAGCCCTGTGTATGTGGGAGGAAACTACGTGGAGTCGATGCCCACCTCTGGGCCGTCCATGTATGGCCTCAATCATCTACCACACCACCAGGCTGGGAACATGGACTACAACGGTGCCACGCAGATGTCAGCAAGCCAACACCACGGACCGTGCGACCCCCACCCGACATACACAGAGCTGGCAGCCCACCATCCTTCTCAGGGTAGAATCCAGGAAGCTCCCAAGTTAACTCATCTGTAGTAGCAGGTTTGGGGAAAAAAACAAAAATTACAACTACAAATAACTAACCCATGGGACGCTGCAATGGGGTTGAAAAAAAATATGATCCAGTGGTTTCTTGCCATGGCCAAAAAAGTATTGTCTGTTGTCTTTATCATTGTGCGTATTAGTAACATTCACTTGAATTGCGTTTTGATTAACGGTTTATTTCCTTGAATATGGAGCTCTCCCTCGAAAACAAGTAATTAAATAGTAATAGTTGGGCTTAATGGACAGCTAACAAGGTGGGGGGGGGTTTATTACTGTCAGACCTTTTTGACTCGGTGAAACACATGTTATGTCAACGTGGATTTATGTTTAGCCTGCGTCCTTGCAGTCAGCACAAATGGCTAAGCTTGACTGACGTCAATATGCATTTTTCAATTGGTGCAAGCAAACCACTGGATTGTTTTCGATTACTTCCCTTATTCATATTACCTCTCTTCGGAAATGTCTCACTAACCCACTGTGCAGTGACATTTATTTTTTATTTTTTACATGTCCTCGCCAAACATTGTGGCTTCAAGGGAAGAGCTCCTTCAGCATCACGCAGATGCATCGTAGGCCTACACCCCCACTGGGTTTATGGTGTTTGGGTTCACATTGCTATGCTGTGCTATGCTAGCTAACGTCCATAAACAATCACAAACACACACGCGAGGACATACAATTTATATTTGTTATGCTGTTATATCATCATCACAGGGTAAAAAGGAGTTGAGAACTCTTGACAACTATGATAGGCTCATTGCCCCCTGCCTTCTCTCCCCCCTCACCACTCTCTCTCCGTTCTCTATCACTCCCTACTCTCATTCTTCCAACTCTCTATCACTCTCTCTCGTTCAATCTATAGGGTTCACTTACATTAGCCAAGACTAATGCGAAAGGCTCACAATTTCTCATGTCTTGACTTAACGTGGAAACAGGGTATATTTGAACAAAATGCATGTCCAGAAACCAAGCTGAAGTGTAGGTTTACACTAATGCTTTCTCGTCTGGGCATCATTGTTGCACTTAGAGTTTACATTTTGATGGTTAAGGGAAAAATACATCTTATTTTGGAAACGGAAGACCTCCAATCAGCGTCTTTCTCAATGTATGTTCAAGTGAACATTCATAAATATATATTTATTTGTTATAGCCAGTTTAAATACTTTCTTTTTGTATTATTTATCCCCCATGTATTTATATCAAGAAAAAATGTAATTTTTTAGTATTTACCTGTTATAAAGACGTTGTGTTCTTGTCATTGTAACGAATACATTTTAGTTATTGTATTTTAGAAATAAATAGTTTGTTACCCTTGTACGTAAATAATGTCTTGACTTGTACAGGGGTCAGCGAGGACGGAATCAGACCGTTCCTGCATAGTCGAGAATTAGACGAAATATAGCTAAACACTTTTGGAGAACTTCCTTTGTCCTTTGTAGCTCCTTTTATTCCATTGTTAAGAGTTGTCTGTTGAACAATTCTTTAATAAAATGTTATGTTATTCAGTTCTATGTGGTCATTTAAAGTTTTCTGAGACAAAAGGAGGGCCATACTTTTAAAGTTGCTAAAAAACGCAGAGGTATTCATCAGTATAGTAGACACGTGCACAAACTCTATTTGCTCCCTCGCTGGCTCTATTCCCCTCTCTCTCTTTCAGTCACACGCACACACAGTTTCTTGGGAGCATCTTTCCTCGTGCTAGTGCCAGACGACTGAAAGAGCCCTCGGGTATGCGCTTGGGTTGGTCACGTGGTCCAAGGCAACACAATCTTTGCCAAAAAGCAAAATGGTTTTGTACATAATTTACACATAGATCGCCTCATATACTGAATCCAATTTTAACGAGAGTAGGCCTGTATGAAGACAATCAACGTATAGAAAATAACCTTTTTTTTCATATAAATCTTAATTTATAGGAAAATAAGCAATCACAGATTTTAGAATATGCCTATACCTAAATGCAAGAACACAGTTTAATAGCTTGCACTGCTACCGAAAATACTCATTATCATTGACGTTTCAGGGCAATTAAGTTCCCTTTCAGATGCTGTTAAATATTGAAAGGCAACCATCAAGACTAATACTCTTGTTAAACTAACTGCAACTGAGGAAGTTGATTAATGCAGCAGTACTAACATAAATAACACAAGTAGCGCTAGCAACAGAATAGTAATAATAATAATAATAATAATAGTAATAAAACACACTGTTTATTCTATGCTTCAAAACACATTTGGCTTGTCATAAAATGATCAAATCAACTTACACCTAATTGTAAATGTGTGAAAACCCTAACCCCCCCCCCCCCCCCCCGATGAATAATAAAAAGACAACACATAGCCTAGCTAATAGTCTGTTAAACAGTAGTTAAGTCTGTTAATCGTTTTTCGAATTGTTCGCTTAGCTGTAAAAAGGCAGTAAAAAGAGCACACTCCCACCACACTCCAAATATGAAAGAGCACATTCCCCCCAAAATAAATATATAAATAAACAAAGAACGTTGCAAGTCCATGTTCTGGCAAGCGTAAAGATGTTTGTGGCAAACAAACAAACCACATTCAAAATTCTAAACAAATAGTCATAAAAAATGGAAATGAAATTCCTGATGATGAGAAATACTCCAAAATTGTCCCAGTTTTTGCACAGTCACCTCCAATATAAGCAAAGAGAGCCCGTGCTTCTGACCTCCTTTCCATGTTCTACATCGTGCATATATGGGAGAAACGCGGCCTACTCGCTGCTTTGCATTTAGCTTTAAATGGGCCAAACACCCACGCACAGTTCTCCCGTCTTTGTTTTTAAAACCTAGAGTCAAGTCAAATGGAGTCGAATAGTGCCCGGCAATCTTGGTCCTTTTCTTCTATTTTGAGATAATGCTGATGCCTATTTCAGCACCAGGGTATTATGCGCAATGGAAAACTATTCTAAAGGCCTGCGTTTAGGTTGTTAGACTACTGGCTTTTTCGTAAAAAATCAGTAGGTCTAGATTCGGGGGGATAGAGAGAGCGTTTCTTTGTTGCGATCTTGAAGGAAAGAGAATAATTCTTGAGGCTGGTTGCTGTCAAGCCCTTTGCCAGGGAAAAGATTGATCACCGCAGTTCTTTTTTTCACTAATTCAACTTTTCCAAAAATATCCTAGCAGCTAGGCTACTTACTATCCGCTTTAAACTTCTACAATATCCTTCAATATCAATACATGTAACCTAGACATATACGCAATATACTATGGCATTGCTTATCAATAAACATAAATTCGTATGGGGCATTAGTGTTAACACGGCCTAAGTTTTTAGTTTTTAAGAAGCTAGGATTCGCAGTTGTACACGCGACCTCGCTGTGAACTTTAGTCATTCGGCTCAGTAAACAAGCCGTCCATTTTTTACACCGTGAGAGAAAACTCCTAGCTAGCAGTCAGTGGAAGGCCTTGCTGGGCAGCATATTTTTAGGACCATTTCACACACACACACACACACACACACACACACACACACACACACACACACACACACACACACACACACACACACACACACACTATATAATTTAGTAGCATATCTCTCCGCAAGGTGATAAAGAGGTAGGCTAGCAGTTATAGAGAGATAACATAATATAATTATACACTTACACACACCGACCTTTCTCTTCACTCTGCATCTTCCATTTATGAAAACTAAAATATAGCAGTCTACCATTACACCATGCAGGCTGCTAACCTGCACCATGCTAGGCTCTAGGAAACCGTTCTTCAGTATTTTACCAAGCGAATCTCAGCCTCCTGTTGAGACATCACCCATCTAGGTTGGGTGGAGTTATTTTTTTTACCTTAAGTCTGCTCCTCCTGTCAAACTTTTAAGATTAATGGGCCTCTTTTGTATAAACACCCCGTTTGCCATATTGTAAATGTGCTGTTAACAATAACCACGTTTTACTGGATTACATCACCAGGGTCCAGGCAGAATATCTGCATGCAGATCTCCATTGTTTGACATGAAGGGCCTCACATAACCTCCCACTCGAAACAGCGAGGTGAGACAGTTGGCAACCGAACACTTTTTTTCTCTCGAATATAATACCCCCTGCAAACACAAACCAATATCTTATGGTATTTTTGAGCATTTGCTGAAAATAATGCTTTCTTTAGCCACCAGGCCCCGGCTTTCCATTGGTTGAATCTGGTCATGTGACCAGGAATTGGCTGCAATTTCGCCCATAGTCTTCAGTTTAGTAGACCAAGGTCCCCATACGCTAGTAATATCACCAATATACACAATTATTAAAGCCCGCAAATACGGGACAGCGGGGAGCTAATAATCACGCGTTTTTGTTTTTATTTTGCTCGTTTTGATCTCGCCGTCCGCCTGTGGACTAGGATAAACTATGAATTTTGAATTTGAGAGGGAGATTGGGTTCATAAACAGCCAGCCTTCCCTTGCAGAGTGCCTGACGTCTTTTCCCGCTGTCCTGGAGTCATTTCAAACTTCATCAATCAAGGACTCGACAGTAATTCCTCCTCCTTTCGAGCACACCATCCCCAGCCTGAGTCCCTGCACAAGCAGCCAGGCGCGACCGAGGAGCCAAAAGCGAACCTCCAATGGCCTCCAGCTTCGGACGCCACAGCCGCAACAGGGCCCAGCCCCGCCGGCAAGTACGGCTGGCCCGCTGGCACACGAGTTCCCCTGGATGAAAGAGAAGAAATCCTCGAAAAAGGGACCCAAATCTGGGAATGCCACGGTAGCCTCCTCTTCTCCCTCTCCTGCATCCTCCGGGTACGCCACTGCAGGACTTGAATCACCGACAGGTCGGTACATGATGTAAAAGACAAGGCTATTCATTTTTTCTGATGTTTCTTTTCTTTTCCATTTTCTTTATTTGCATGGTTCCACTGCATGTTGGTCTATACTGCACCTCATAGAAACAGCTACGGAAGCCTCATCTTTCGCAATCGTTGTTGCAGGGCTTTTGTCTCATGTTGATGTTAATAAATGGACAAGAAGCATGCATTTATTTCTGAAATATGAGTGCCCTTCTGCTCTGTGTCGTGTGTATGGAGGAGTCACAGATACCTGCATTATGCTGCAGTGTTGCTTTGAATGAACTATTTCCCGTCATAATCCTTATTGTTACTAATCTATTACACCATTTTCGATTGTATTTCACTAACATATCAATTTCTTGCATTGCGTGATTTGATGTCAGGCATATAAACATTGATATAGCCTACACATAATCTGCTATATGTTAGCTATATTGCAAAGTCTTTGTAATGCCTGTATGTGTCAGATATTCTATGCGTAATGCGGATGTGTGTGTGTGTGTGTGTGTGTGTGTGTGTGTGTATTCTTGCTGATAAAGTTGCCTTTCTCAAGATACAGATTGCAAAACTTGTCCTGGAATAACGATTTAATCGCAGTCAGTGTCAGTGCTGTCTTAATGATATATATTCATAACCATGTCTCGAGGTTTGGGGTAGTCATGTTGGATGTCAGTATATAATGTGGAGGCAATGGGACAAAACAAAATATGGGGTTTAGAGGAATAACGCGTGTTCTCTGCAAACCTGATACACTGACATCAGAGAAGCACTGCAGTCATTTGAAAACAATGCACGTGGGGCAGGCCTATTGAGATTTTGTTACGCCTCGTTCATTTTTATGGTTTTCAGTAGCTGCGTGCCAAATGTCTAGGCTCAACCCTATTAGCTTGCTATTTTGGACTTATTTATGTTCTATGTCTGGGCTTTTGCAGAGGCGCAGGGTGGACTGGACAACGGCAGCGGATCCCGGAGGCTGAGGACTGCCTACACCAACACGCAGCTACTGGAACTGGAGAAGGAGTTCCACTTCAACAAATATCTCTGTCGGCCCCGGCGGGTGGAAATAGCTGCCCTTCTGGATCTAACCGAGAGACAGGTCAAAGTGTGGTTCCAGAACCGGAGGATGAAGCACAAGCGGCAAACGACACACCACAGGGAAGGCCAAGAGGGCGACCCCGGCGGGTTCGAGCCCCTGGAAGGTGCCGATGCTTCCTCGCCTTACTCGAGCCAGCCACTGGAAGCCTCGGGCTCGGCTGCGTCTGAGGGGGAGACGTGTAACTCGGCAGCCTCCTACACGAACAGCAGTGACAATAACCAGCCCACGCCTGAGGAGGGCCAGCTGAGCTGCCAGGAGCCCACATCAGTCTCTGACACAACTGTGCGGTCGACCCGGTTCCCAACGCCCACTGCAGATAACCCCGCAACAATGGGCGACGGTGGCGCATCTGGCCCGGATCATTCGTTTTCAGAGCAGCAGGACGCCTCCTCCCTGCCCGATTTGAATTTCTTTTCTGCTGATTCCTGCCTCCAGATTTCTGACGCTTTATCGCCCAGCTTGCAGAGCTCGCTCGACAGCCCGGTAGATTTCTCCGAGGCGGACTTTGACTTATTTACAAGCACACTTTGTACAATAGATTTACAACATTTACAGTTCTAACGACAACAACAACAATACAGAACAATCGAATTAAGGAGAATGTCCCACCGTATTACAATGGTATGAATGCTTCTCGGCAACATTCCTGAAACACATTTATGAAAAAGATTCCTGGGTTTAATTTGAAGATAACATAGAACCTGAGATAGCAAAGGAGCGATTATGTCCTTTCCTGGCATTATAATTTTGGTTTACTCCATCGAAATCACATACGGATTTCCCCTTGTTCAAATTGCAGGTATTTATTGCCTTCTTGTTTTCTGACAGTATTAGTTGGCAGTTACAGTAAAATACTATACTGTCTCCTTAATGTTTCAAAACTGTTCAGTGCAGCTCAATCGCTTAATTCTCAGGAAATGAAGGCCTATCAGATATATAGGCCTAAAGGATAGTTGAACTGCTTTTAGAAATTCTCTCGAGACGGGCGGTGATCCCGTTGATGAGTTTTAGAACAAGTTTATTTATTGAGATTCTTTAATAGTAAATTTCAAATTATTTATTGTACATTATTTTCATAGTTGAAATAAAAACAAACTTTTATAATGTGGCCTAAGTGTTTTTGATTGTGTAGTTACTAGTAAATGAAAAGTGCAATTATTTTTGATAGATGATAATTCAAACAGTTATTTCAGATAAAGAAAAACACAGAAATATTGCAAATGGGGATTGTTTGAGATGTATTGGTCTACCAAATATCTGTTACTGGTCTTGGCAATCGCATATTCTGCTATTACAGAGTTGATATGTTCAAAATGCATCGTGTTATTATAATAATAATAAGTAATATTATTATTGTCGTTAATATTATTTCCACACAATTATGTTGTGATGGTTTCATCAATTGTAGGGCAACACATGAAATCTCCAAAGGTTGTATAACCCGTTGGTTTCAGATTTTGGGGTACTTAACGAATCATTTGCATTTGGTTTCAGATTTCGGGGTACAAAACGAATCATTTGCGATTTAAAATATTATTTAAATGTTTTCATTATCTTCCAATAAGCTATTGCTGGGGCAAATGCATTCTTATTGTTAATTAATGATGTGCAAAAAATAAACCCAACACATATGATACAACTTTTTGGGTAAAGACGTTTGCCAAGATAAATCGTCATAATCAAGAACTGATAAAGAACACAATGTGTTGACCAAGTTATTGTTTTTTTCTAGCCTAGCTTGGTGGGAATTTGGTGTATGGTAGGCTAGCCGACCTATCTTAGCTTACTTTAGCTAGCATTGTAGCATGAGGGAATGACTGAGGTAACGGCGCTCACATGGCTGCTGTCATGCTGATGCAAAATGGCGCTGAGAACACAATGGGCGATATGAACAATAATGCGGCAGCCATTGTAGGACATTTGGTCTATGTGGCTTCACAGCCCAGCATCCTGCAACACGTTCAATGGTAATTGGATAATACATAGGCCTATAGTCAAATTGATAAAAAATAAACCAGTTATGTAATTGAACCATACCTTTTGTTCATGAGACTGGCCTGGAGTGTAGGACTATTGACAATTTAAACCTTTGTTTGGTTGCTACTCCCTCAGTTATTAACATGGTCAGAACCAAAACAATAACGTAAGAAGAAGAATGATTATAATACAAATATTTCTAATAATATTTATTATGTGCAGTGTTGCATTGTTTTATGGTAGGCCTAATAGTCATGCGTTATAGCAGGCCTAAAATTCACAAGGAATAGTGTGTATTCCTAAGACATAAATGAAGCTCTTCTCTAAGCTCAGCCTGTCTACTGTACCCATCTATCTGAAATGCATCTCCTGGATCTGTGTTCCAATAAGCCCTATTCCTCCTTGTCACCTTTTACCACTGCCTGTCTACCCACCTCTCCATAATCACATAGTCTACGCACATACATGTTATCTTATCAAGCAGTATTACTACGCCATCACTGCATAACTCACTAGCTAGTCCAATACTCCCTTCTATTATTTCACTTAGAGGGAGTTATTTTATTAAAGACATTGATATTAACTTCCTATATCAAACATGAATATTATTATTATTTCATACTGCAATTACTTAGCCTACTGTGTCTCTGCCAAAGTAATGGCATTTACATTGTACTCCTGGTGGGGAAACCAAATGTATAGTGTGCACCAGCTTGACCCAGAATGGCTTCCTAGTGTGCATGGAATCAAGTTTAAGGAGAGGAAACTGAGAACTAGAACCGGGTCACAGACCTCTGGAATCACCAGACTCAGGGGGGCTTGAGGAAAAACAGTGGAGTGGTCCAGACAGGGTTCAGCCAAGACGAGTGTGTGTGGCTGTGGCAGGAATCGTCGCTTGCCTATCAGCAGTCAGCCTCCACTACACCCCCCCCCCCCCCCCCCCCCGCCCCATGGAAAACAAAGACACCTGAATCGATCCCAACTTCAGAGGTCCCTATCTGCCTGGTCAATGGCAGAGCACGCTCACAACCCTGGGACCCTAGCAGTGACAGGTATGAATCAATTGAACATTCAAATAACCACCGGAATGAATGGGGTCAGTTCAGTTCACTGGTGTACCTTGGTGTGTGTGTATGTTGCGGAGATAGAGGAGAGTGGGATGAGGGGTGTGGGGGTTGAGGTGGTGTGCGTTCATATTTGACGAGGGTGAGAGTCACTTGATGACATATCAGCTGATTAACGTACATTGTGAAGGCCATTGAAACACGGGTTGTGACAAAGTGAGATGTTAACAAAAGGAGCACGAGTAAACTTAACATTAGCATTAGTGGAAGGCCAAGAATTACGATTAATGTCAAGTTTAAGGTTGAAAAGGGCAACTGGGGTGTCTTATCGACCAAAAGAAAAACCATCTCAACTGTCCAAACTTATATCCTCAGTGCTGCATCTCACCAGAGAGTCACTTCTTGGCTCAAGTTCAGCTAGCTCAAGCTAGCACTCCCCAACCTCCTGAAGTGAGTCGCTATGGGAATGGACATATTCATTCAGCTTCTCATGTGAAACATCAGTTGGTACTTCCAGTCCACTCTACCTGGGACCAGACCATAACACAGACATGAGCACAAGGAAGACGCCAGCCATTGTTTAGACAACAGAAGTCATGCCCTGAAGCCCTTGCTAGATCAGTAAACACAGGAGCAGGAAGTAATGGCCGACTGTTGTGGTTTATGTGCTTGATAATTTGAGGTGTGGTGCCTGTGTCTATGCTTCTCCATCTGTATTTGCTTTCTTTGGACTCCTGCCACTGCTAAGAGAGAGAGTTTATCAGTCGGGTCCCCTCACAATCAGCGAGAATCAAGATGTTTGTTTATTTCCCTCTTAGAGAGTGGCCATTGCTGTGAAGTTTTTGCGAGGTGTTTCTCTTGGACGGTGCAGGCTAGTAAGGTGGAGCAAGGCAGATATTTATTTCATGAAGAGGAATGTCACTTCCCAAGATTTTCCAGTATGATATTAATATAGTTTTGTTTACACATAAAAGTGGGATGTGTAAGTGTTCGCTATAGCCAATCACATTTGAATGAGCCTAATGAGTGTTGGCTGTACATGGTCTTATTGGCTATAAGGCCTCACATGACTGTGTAGGAGAGGAGGTAGGCCAGGAAAAGCAGCAGCTGCATGCACAAACTGTCTTAACATTGGAAACCTGACTAGGTTGACCTGTATGTACAGTGCCTTCAGAAAGTATTCATACCCCTTGACTTATTCCACATTTTGTTGTGTTACAGCCCGAATTCAAAATTGATAAAATATATTTTCTCTCACCCATCTACACACAATACCCCATAATGACAAAGTGAAAAATGTATTTTTTATTTTTTTTGCAAATGTATTGAAAATGAAATACAGAAATATTTAATTTACAGAAGTATTCACACCCCTGAGTCAATATGTTAGAATCACCTCTGGCAGAGATTACATATGTGAGTCTTTCTGCGTAAGTCTCTAAGAGATTTGCACACCTGGATTGTAAGATATTTTCACATTATTGTTTTTAAATTCTTCAAGCTCTGTCAAGTTGATTGTCGATCATTGCTAGACAGCTATTTTCAAGTCTTACCATAGATTTTCAATTTAAGTCAAAACTGTAACTAGGCCACTCAGAAACATTCAGTGTCATCTTGGTAAGCAACTCCATTGGATATGTGGCCTTGTGTTTTAGTTTATTGTCCTGCTGAAAGGTGACTTTCTCTCCCAGTGTCTGTTGAAAGCAAACTGAACCATGTTTTGGATTTTGCCTGTGCTTAGCTCTATTCCGTTCCTTTTTATTCTAATAAAACTCCATAGTCCTTGCCGATGCCAAGCAAACCCATAACAGGATGCAGCCACCACCATGCTTAAAAATAGGAGGAGTGGTACTCAGTGATGTGTTGTGTTAGATTTGCCCCAAACATAACACTTTGTATTCAGGACATGAAGTTCAATTCGTTGACACATTTCTCCAGTTTTGGAATATGTTTTATTCTGTACAGGCTTCCTTCTTTTCACTCTGTCATTTAGGTTAGTATTGTGGAGTAACTACGGTATTGTTTATCCATCCTCAGTTTTCTCCTATCACAGCCATTAAACTATAACTGTTTTAAAGTCACCATTGGCCTCATGGTGAAATCCCTGAGCGGTTTCCTTCCTCTCGGGCAACTGAGTTAGGAAGGATACCTTTACTTTGTAGTGACAGGTTGTATTGATTCACCATCAAAAGTGTAATTAATAACTTCACCATGCTCAAAGGGGTATTCAAAATCTTTTTTATTTTTACCCATCTACCAATAGGTGCCTTTGTTATCAAGGCATTGGAAAAAGCTCCCGGGTCTTTGTTTGAAATTCACTGCTCGACTGAGGGACCTTACAGATAATTGTATGTGTGGGGGATAGACATGAGGTTGTCATTCAAAAATCATGTTAAACACTATTATTGCACACAGTCATGCAGCTTATTAAGAAAATTTTTAGTACTGAATTTATTTAGGCTTGCCGTAACAAAGACTCAAGACACTTCAGCTTTCATTTGAATTATTTTGTAAAAATTCATAAAAACATAATTCTACTTTGACATTGTGGGGTATTGTGTGTAGGCCAGCGACACAAAATCTACATTTAATCCATTTTAAATTCAGGCTTTAACAACAAAATGTGGAAAAAGTCAAGGGGTGTGAATGCTTCCTAAAGGTACTGTAGCTAAAGACAACAGTGTGAGGTATCATACTCTGACCCTATTCATCAATTTGTTCTTTGATTCGCATGGATCCTTGTGACCACAACATTGTTGTTATAGTAGATATGCAGTTGAAATATCATATTAGGATCATAGCAACACATATTTCATATTTGACATGAAAGTATGATGTAGGGTTTGACATAATCTCATACAAGGATGGAATAAAGAGTCACTGAAAAGTGGGAGAACTCATCACATTTCTTCTTCGTATTGCCTGAATTCAACAAAGGGATTGCTGATTGGAAATGAGCGACTCCAAGACTTTGGCTGGCACTTTCACGGTTTGATCGTAGAAGCCGCAACATCAAAAAGCTATATTTCCAGGATGGAACAAGACAATGTCCTGTGAGTTGCTCCTGACACATCCGAGAGAGAGAAATGGTAGGCAACAGCCTCAAGTGATGCCGGAGAGTCACGTCATGTCACATCTGCATGGTGTACACTTTGTGGAATTACACCAAGACTCTTCCTCGACACAGTAGGACAGGTAACGCTTCACATGCAGTTCTCCTTCCGTTGTGAATCTTTCGATAGACAGAATTACGATCACTCAGAATGACATATCTGCTAAGAAAGTAGGCCTAACGTGTAGAAATACATCATCATTAGGCCTACACACATGTTACACTCCACTCCATGTATAACTATGTTGTAGTATAGTAGGTATTTACACTACCCGGGGTGGTAGGGTAGCCTAGTGGTTAGAGCGTTGGACTAGTAACCGGAAGGTTGCGAGTTCAAACCCCTGAGCTGACAAGGTACAAATCTGTCGTTCTGCCCCTGAACAGGCAGTTAACCCACTGTTCCTAGGCCGTCATTGAAAATAAGAATGTGTTCTTAACTGACTTGCCTAGTTAAATAAAGGTTCAATAAAAAAATGATTACCAAATAAATTGAAATGATATGTGATGTTTGGGCAGCTTTCTAATAAGAAGTGACCTAGGTTATAATGGTATGGAACATAAAGTCTAACCTTATAAAGTACACTGTATATGAACATGATGTCGCCATTCGCTCCTCCTGGAATTCCCCTGTGTTTTCCCAGGTGGCAATCTGAGGCGATAACATTGGTTGACAGCCAGATAACTTTTGAGCCTTATCATCGATGGTTTCACACAGATAAGACAAATCCAATGTGGCATTGAACCAATATGGCTGCGGACACATTGTCTCAGCCCACGACTGCCGATGTCCTTCAAACACAACTGGGGCAATCCGTATAGAAAGAGGCGCAAAAGCAAAGAAACAAACAAGCTGTGTTTGAGAGCCATGCAAACACGGCTATGAATTATGACATGTTTTGACTGGCTAGAGACAATACTGATTCAGTAGTTCTCCATTGTTCAGTAACAGTCTTCGTGTCTCATCATTCCTTAGCGTCACCACTGTGCCAGACTCCCATACACATTCACTCACTCACGTGTATCAGGTCAGATTTCAGAGGATATCAGAAACTGAGGTTTCTGCCACCGTTTAAATAGGAATCTCTCAATGTACAGTAAAGACGGTGAAAAACAGTGGTAAACACTTGACACCGTACTTTACACTGCCCTCAGTTACTCTATAACCACTACGGTAACCTCTGATCTGTAGCTTCTCAGCATTACACACACGGTAACGGAAGAGAAGTCAAATGTCAACAGGCAACAAGACTTGACAACTTGACATTTGATTTGGTGACCGACCCGATTCTATTACTACCAGCATCGTTTCCATGTAGTTATGTGAAAAAAAACATGTTGCAACTAATAAGCATGCATATATCTATATCCTGCAAGTGTCACCCCACCCCCACCTCACACACACAAATTGACTGTGTTGGAATTGTACTGTAGATTCCTCACATTTAGCCTTTCTCAACATATCAAGTTGAGAACTTCAACAGCCTACAGCTGAGTGCATTGTGACCAAATGAAATATGTCTGACTTTACCATAACCCGCCTGGAAGGGGCCTATAGAAAAGGGGGGTTGTAGGAGGGGGATTTGGGGAGGGTCATATCCTGTGGTCTAGAACATGGGCGGAGAACCGTGCTGCTGGTGAGCCAGGATAGTCCCCTCTGTCAGCACCTCATTCAGAACCTGAGCAGCCATACGAGATGACCTCATCCAAACTAAGGCTTCCATATGGCCATCCACATCATCTGAGGGAGAAAACTAACCAATCAAGGTTGTTTTTGTGTCATACTTTGACGTGATTGTGGAACACACAAAAGACAATGGAGAGTTTCAACCAAGAATCTGTGACAATTGAGAATATCACTATATACCAACCCTTTCTCTCCTCTAGTCTTGTTTTTTTCCTGGTTCCTGGTGGTTCTACATTCTACATTGCGGCAGTGTTAACGTAATAGGCTGCCTACTCAGCAGTCGAGAGGGAAATCTCCTCATCCAGTTGCTTATCACATTCCACGCTTTTCGGGAAAGACAGGGCCTGCTTCCAGGAATGCTGTAATGGGCCCAGAGGGTCATGTGACTGTCTAAAAGCCCAGAGTGGTTCTCAGACCGCCCTCTGTATAACGGAAGGATCCGATAACACAGCGCTTAGGGAATAGGTCGGCGACAAGCCGCACACTTCAGCAGTATGGCCATTCGGTATAGGGGCACTGTTTATCAAAATCAGTAGGTCTAGGTGTCATGATATGGCCCATACACTGTCAGAAAGTAGAAGGACTCACACTCACAGAAGCTGACAGGCTCTTTGAGGAGTGCGTCTCACACAAAGTGGGTTTAGTCAAATGACGGAGCTCTAACCAGGTCAAAGGTCATGGGGTCCTTATCGAATCAAACTGTTAATATTTACGATGAAGAGAAGATGGCATAGCAGGTTTTTGCACTGAAGACACTGACTTGCAATAAAGCAGTTGATCAACAAATATTTTTTACCTGATATTGCACAAATTAAATCTGCTAATTTGACACATATCTGTTAGTTATATTCAATATTAAAATTTGGAAAATATAGAACTAAATATATAAATGGTATTTTCAGGGCCATATTCACTGAGTGTACAAACATAAGGAACACCTTCTCTTTCCATGACATACACTGACCAGGTGACAGCTATGATTCCTTATTGACGTCACTTGTTAAATCCACATCAAATCAGTGTAGATGAAGGGGAGGAGACAGGTTAAAGAAGGATTTTTAAGCCTTGAGACAACTGAGACATGGATTGTGTATGTGATGTGTGCTATTCAGAGCGTGAAGCGGCAAGACAAAATATTGAAGTGCCTTTGAAGTGGGTATGGTAGTTGGTTCCTTGGCGCACCGGTTTGAGTTAGTCAAGAACTGTAACACTGCTGGGTTTTTCAAGCTCGATAGTTTCCCGTGTGTATCAAGAACGGTCCACCACTCAAAGGACATCCAATGTGGGAAGCATTGGAGTCAACATGGGCCAGAATCCCTGTGGAACAATTTCGAACGCCTTGTAGAGTCCATGCTCTGACAAATTGAGGCTGTTCTGAGGGCAAAAGGGGTTGCAACTCAATATTATAGGAAGGTGATAATAATGTTTTGTACACTCAGTGTATAGCGATGTAGTCTATGTAGCGTTGGTTATACTGTATTAGGACATCACGATATTCAAATGTGTTTTATCACCTGTTGATGGACGTCATTTTCTCCCCTGAGATACTGCAACACCCATCACAATGGTGTTGCCACCGAGCACTGTACAAATTGTTACATTGAGTGGCTGGATAGACAATAACTGTGGTGACAGCAGTTGACTAATCATCCCTGAGAAAATACCTTACTCTGAAGTATTGACACACAGCGTGACAGGTACCATTATGAAATGAAAAACTAGCTGTCAAAACAGAATTCATCCTCGCGTTGTGAAGAATAAAAATTGCTTCAATGTCTTACCATCTGGTGTAACTACAGTAAATCAAGTCAACATAAGCCACAGGCAATTGATACAAAGGCCGGAATAACTATGTTTGTTGTTATGTCTATCTTTTTTAAAGACATAATGAAGGACAAAGAACAAAATAAGATAAATATCTATCTGAAGGGTAAGTTAAGAGTGTGTGGAGGGAAATAATGTATGGGAAATACAAGAAAGCCCTTTCCTACAATAAAACAATTTTAAGAGGACATTAGGAAATACTGGTAATGTGATGTCATAGAACAGTGGCAGCTGCTGGTTGGCTGAAAGGTGAGCAGGGTGGTTGGAGTTGTCAACAAAGCAGCATGACAGAAATATGATGCCATATTTTCAAACTACCGGTAATTTCTTTGAGAAGATATATAAAGCGATCTGTGCATTTCAACAACAGCATAAATACACCTATTTAACTTTTGCATGTAAAAACCACTGCTGCACATGCGGACACTGTTTTGAACAGATTAGATTATACTATTCAGAATGAGCGGCCAGCTCACAAACTAAGGAGTACACAATGGAGTACTCAACAAGCTCACTAGCTAGCAAAGCTACTAAATAGCTAGCTGCTTATCAAAGGTCAACTGGTTAATTTGACAAAAGAAATGACTGAACTATTTCTCAATGTTTCTCAAAATGACTGGAGCTGGCTAATTCATTTGATCGTCCTTTGCGCTTACACCCCCGGTTTTATGCTGTTATCGTTGACACAACATGTCGATTTCTCACCCACAGTAGAACCTGATGAACAATCAAATTGGCCAGCCACCGTCATGGCTTTTTTGTCCTCCCAGACCTGAGAGGAGAAAGTTCTAGCTAGTGTATCCCTCTGTCCTTCGACTCTTGTCGGTTGTAGTTGTCCGGTTTATCAGGTCCCAGGCTCCCGTGACTGTTATGATTATTTATTTACAAGTTAATTACAGTTGGCTTTTTGGTTTAGCGCCATCTGTACCTGATAGAGCAGATCTAGTCTCACATGCACATTTGGTGCAAGAGGCTTATTGGGAAGGAGAGCAGACCCAGACGTTCTGACGGGACTCACATTTGAGCGACCCACATTTGAGTCCAATTACTTTTCGCTGTCACAATTTGTGCTAGAAAAATCTGTAATTTTCAGTTTCCCCTCATAGCAAATAGCTGGCAACACAATCCAAGCAATGTTTGCATGGCCTATGCACCTGCGGAGCTGCTGGCAGTCACTGAGGGGCAGAGTAAGTAAGTAACTGAACAGCTTGTTTTGAACAAACAGGTAAATATACACATTTACCACACTTCTATGAGCATTTAAAACATACATCAATGAATTACGTAATATACAGTACCAGCCAAAAGTTTGGACACACCTACTCATTCAAGGATTTTACTTTCATTTTACTATGTTCTACATTGTAGAATAGTGAAGACATCAAAACTATGAAATAACACATATGGTGTAATGTAGTTAGCAAAAAAGTGTAAAAGAAAATCAAAATATATTTTATATTTGAGATTCTTCAAAGTAGCCACCCTTTGCGTTGATGACATTCGACACAACAGTCGTCCTTTGGTCTGATGAGTCCAAATGTGAGATTTTTGGTTCCAACCGCCGTGTCTTTCTGAGACGCAGAGTAGGTGAACAGGTGACCTCCGCATGTGTGGTTCACCAAACCTCAACCCAAATGAGATGGTTTGGGATGAGTTGGACCGCAGAGTGAAGGAAAAGCAGTCAACATGTGCTCAGCATATGTGGGAACTCCTTCAAGACTGTTGGAAAAGCATTCCAGGTGAAGCTGGTTGAAAGAATGCCAAGAGTGTGCAAAGCTGTCAAAGGCAAAGGGTGGCTACTTTGAAGAATCTCAAATAGAAAATACATTTTGATTTGTTTAACACTTTTTTGGTTACTACATGATTCTACAATGTAGAAAATAGTAAAGATAAAGGAAAAACCCTGGAATGAGTAGGTGTCCAAACTTTTGACTGGTACTGTATATATTTTTATGCAAAAAAAATGTGTTTACTTATTTTCTTGGACCACCCTAATGAGCGGGCCGCCACTGTCATAGCATCAAAAACATCAAGCAACCACTAGCTATCAGAACATGACCCTTTGCAGTACCAGATCTAGCCAATGGTGGAGACAACTATATGGATTCCATAGTGACAGGATTCCTGGCCACATTCCTCCAACATTTTCATCAATCAACCACAGCTTGTTACGGTAAATTAATAGTATAATAGCGCCTTCAGAAAGTATTCATACCCCTTGACTTATTCCACATTTTGTTGTGATACAGCCCGATTTAAAAAGGATTCAATAAAAAAAAATCTCTGCCATCTACACACACAATACCCCATAATGACAAAGTGAAAACGTTTTTAGAAATTGTAGCAAATGAATTGAAAATGAAATACAGAAATATCTCATTTACATAAGTATTCACACCCCTTAGTCAATACTTTGTAGAGACCCGTTTGGTGGCGGTTACAGCTTTGAGTCTTCTTGGGTATGTCTGCATCAGCTTCGAGTCTTCTTGGGTATGTCTGTATCAGCTTTGAGTCTTCTTGGGTATGTCTGTATCAGCTTTGAGTCTTCTTGGGTATGTCTGTATCAGCTTTGCACATCTGGATTTGTGGATTTTCTCCTATTCTTCCTCGCAGATTTTCTCAAGTTCCGTTAAGTTAGACAGGGAGCAGCGGTGAACGGCAGTCTTCAAGTCTTTCCACGGATTTTCAAATCAGATTCATGTCCAGGCTTTGGCTGGGCCGCTCAGGGACTTGCACATTCTTGTTCTGAAGCCATTCCAAATCAAATCCAAGTTGATTTTTCATGTCTGCCGAATACAACAGGTGTAGTAGACCTTACAGTGAAATGCTTACTTACAGGCTCCAACCAACAGTGCAAAAAGGTATCAGGTGAACAAAAAGGTAAGTAAAGAAATAAAAAAAGATATAAAAAGACAGTGATGCTTTGGCTGTATGCTTGGGGTCATTGCCCTGTTAGAACATAACAATTCCCCCCAATCTAAGGTCTTGGCACTCTGAAGCAAGTTCTCAAACATTAGCCTGTATTTAGCTCCATTCGTTGTTCCCTTTATCCTTACCAGTCACTGCAGCTGAAAAGTATCCCCCATAGCATGATGCTGTCACCACCATGCTTAACAGTGGGGATAGTGTTAGATGGGTAATGAGCTGTGCCTGGGCCCATAAAGCCCAGATTGGGGAAGTGCTGGAGCGATTGTTGTCTTGGCAGGTTCTCCTATCTCAGCCAAGGAACTCTGTAGTTCTGTCAAAGAACCCAATAACCACTATGTTTACCTCCCTGACCAAGGTCGTTTGTGCACTGTTCTGTAGTTTTGTTGGACGGCTAGCTCTAGGCAGAGTCTGGGTAGTTCCATATTTTTTTCCTCTTCAAAAAGGATGGAGACCACTGGGTTCTTGGAAACTTTCAACACTCTCGAAATGGTTTAATACCCGTCCACAGATACATGCCTCATCACAATTATATCTCGAAGATATAGGCACAGTTCCTTGGACTTTGTGAGTTCGTTTCTGCTCTGACATGCTTTGTCAACTGTGGGACCTTACATAGACAGGTGTGTTTCTTTCGAAATCATTTCCAAACAATTTTATTGGCCACAGACGGACTCCAAGCAAGTTGTAGTGACGTCTCAAGGATGATCAAAGGAAATTGGATGCACTTGAGCTTCATTTGGAGTTTCATAGCAAAGGGATGTGAATACTTATGTAAATGAGATATTTCTGTGTTTCATTTTCACTTTGTCATTATGAGGTATTGTGAGAAAAAAAACATTTTTATTTATTTTGAATTGAGGCTGTAACACAATAAAATGTGGAAAAGATCAAGGGGTATGAATACTTTTTGAAGGAATGTAAATTAATTTGGCAAATTAGAGAAGTGTTATATTAGTGATTTGGTATATTGAGCTTAAAGCAACTGGTCCATATCACCAGAATACTACTAGACTAACTTATGCATGCGACACAAAAAAAAGAAGAATTTCTATCATTCTGAATACCAAAACACATAGCACCATACTTGAAAAACATTGATCAACACTATTTTCACATACTCAAAGCTGGTGAGACGAAATGCAAAAAGCCAAAGCTATTTGTGTACAGTACATAGAGTGAGTTGACGTCCCTGAGAGAACACATCAAATACACGTTCTTTGCTTGGATAGAGCTGAAGGACAGTAGCTTTGCATGTAGGTAAATATTGTTGTTCGTATATGGAGGCGGCAGGACATGTCTGAAAATAAGGGTCCATAAGGGTTCGGGGATGGTGGCATCTCCACGCTCAGCCAGCTGAAACGAAAACAGCAGGGTATACTGACGTAAATCGCTTAGTGCCATTTGCATCATCATTTGCAAAAACACTTCTGCAGGGTCATTTGGACTGTGTCTCAAATGACACTCAATTCCCTATATTGTGCATTATGGGATCCTAATGGACCCTGGTCAAAAGTAGTGGACTAAATAGGGATATAGGGTATAGGGTGCCATTTGGGATACAGCCTTGGTCAGTGCCAGATTGCGGCATCGGGGCACTTGAGGATAGGAGATGATGCCACTGCCACTCTGTAGAGTCAGAGTCTGGCTGCAGTGATATTGCTAACAAAACAAGGCTTGTAAAATTGTGATGTGATGATTATGATTTTAGCCGCCCATCTGCATCTGTATGATTCAAGTCAGCTAACAAAACAACAGGGCACAGCCTGCTTTGGGGATCAGACAAGTATCCACCAACAGCATAGAAGGCCACATTCAGATCTAGAATGTAGACTGCAAATAATCCATGTGGTGTTCCAAACCTCCTCAGATATATTTGCCCCCCTTTCGACTCCCCTCCTCATCATAAGGACTCACGCGAGCCACAACACCAATGTAACAAACCCAGGTCTCCTGTGTGCAACCAAACAGTGTTAACCTGCTAAGCTGAAGCTCAGGGAGCCAACATACGTACATTGGAAGTCGGCAGTTTACATACGCCATAGCAAAATATATTTAAACTCAGTTTCACATTTCCTGACATTTAATCCAAGTAAACATTCCCTGTCTGAGGTCAGTTAGGATCACCACTTTATTTTAAGAATGTGAAATGCCAGAATAATAGTAGAGAGAGTGATTTATTTCAGCTTTTATTGCTCTCATCACATTCCCAGTGGGTCAGAAATGTACATACACTCAATTAGCATTTGGTAGCATTGCCTTTAAAATGTTTAACTTGGGTAGCCTTCCACAAACTTCCCACATAAAGTTGACAGAGCTGGTGTAACTGAGTCTGATTTGGAGGCCTCCTTGCTCACACACGCTTTTTCAGTTCTGCCCACAAATGTTCTATGGGATTGAGGTCAGGGCTCTGTGAATACCTTGACTTTGTTGTCCTTAAGCCATTTTGCCACAACTTTGGAAGTATGCTTGGGGTCATTGTTCATTTGGAAGACCCATTTGCGACCAAGCTTTAACGTCTTGAGATGTTGCTTCAATAAATCCACATAATTTTCCATCCTCATGATGCCATCTATTTTGTGAACTGCACCAGCCCCTCCTGCAGCAATGCACCCCCACAACATGATGCTGCCACCACCGTGCTTCACGGTTGGGATAGTGTTCGTTGGTTTGCAATCCTCCCCCTTTTTCCTCCAAACATAACCATGGTCATTATGGTCAAACAGTTCTATTTTTGTTCCATCAGACCAGAGGACATTTCTCCAAAAAGTAGGATCTTTGTCCCCAAGTGCAGTTACAAACCGTAGTCTGTCTTTTTTATGGCGGTTTTAGAGCAGTGGCTTCTTCCTTGCTGAGCGGCCTTTCAGGTCATGTCGATATAGGACTTGTTTTACTGTGGCTATAGATACTTTTGTTCCTGTTTCCTCCAGCATCTTCACAAGGTCCTTTGCTGTTGTTCTGGGATTGATTTTAATTTTTCGCACCAAGGTACGTTCATCTCTAGGAGACAGAACTTGTCTCCTTCCTGAGCCGTATGAAGGCTGTGTGGTCCCATGGTGTTTATACTTGCGTACTATTGTTTGTGCAGATGAAGGTGGTACCTTCAGCCGTTTGGAAATTGCTCCCAAGAACGAACCAGACTTGTGGAAGACCACAATTTTTGGGGGAGGTCTTGGCTGATTTCTTTTGATTTTCCCATGATGTCAAGCAGAGGCACTGAGTTTGAAGGTAGGCCTTGAAATACACCCACAGGTACACCTCCATTTGACTCAAATGATGTCAGTTAGCCTATCAGAAGCTTCTAAAGCCATAATATCAATTTCTGGAATTTTCCAAGCTGTTTAAAGGCACAGTCAATTCAGTGTATGTAAACTTCTGACCCCTTGGAATTGTGATACAGTGAATTATAAGTGAAATAATCTGTCTGTAAAGAATTGTTGGGAAAATGACTTGTGTCATGCACAAAGTAGATGTCCTATCCGACTTGCCAAAACTATAGTTTGTTAACAAGAAATTTGTGGAGTGGTTGAAATATGAGTTTTAATAACTCCAACCTAAGTGTATGTATACTTCCGACTTCCACTGTAAGTCTTTACAGGTCTCAAGCAAAGTTACTTATCATGTGAGCATGGTGAAGGGTAGCCTAGTGGTTAGAGCGTTGGACTAGTAACCGGAAGGTTGCAAGTTCAAGCCCCCGAGCTGACAAGGTACAAATCTGTCGTTCTGCCCCTGAACAGGCAGTTAACCCACTGTTCCTAGGCTGTCATTGAAAATAAGAATTTGTTCTTAACTGACTTGCCTGGTTAAATAAAGGTAAAATAAATAAATGGTGAACGAGAAATAATGGTCTCGGGAAATTAAGAGGTATGCTCTTGCTTCAGCGGCAATAGAAAGTCTTATAGGATATTCCTGACTCATTCTCAAAGATCCCTCTTTACACTTAGGTCTGAAGTGTTCCTTATCTAGAGTCAGCCCTGGAATCTTTCACTGACCAGTAGACCAACTAAAGGGAAAATCATGTTGAAAACACAACATAAAGAGATTTACACAACTTTCTCCACTTTCTAGTATTGTGCCTTTTTTTTTATTCACTGGGCTATCAATAAAAGTATATTCACGTTGTAGCCACATTTATTGTTTATTGCTATTATCCTCCCTTATAAACTACTAATGTAGCCAGCCTACTATTGTCATGATAGTGTTATTATGATTACATGTTAAATCAAATAGATTCTAATGTTATCGTTTCGAATGGTACTACAAAGATAACTTTTATGCTCCTGAACAGATAAGACAAGCTGGAATGGGACTCTGAAAAAACATCGCCAAGAAGAAATCGAACTCCCTGTTGTTACGTCGTCGTACCGCTAGGTGGGTCCTACCAGTGTCATTACCATTTGCTTGTATGGCCGTATCTGTTCTGTTTGTTAGCAGTTTTCTGTAAAGGGATTACACGCTGGGAAGTGTTGAAAAGGGGGCAATGATCAGAGCGTTAGATTCTAATCCCTGTTCACATTTGCATTTGAATTCATCTTTAGATGGATCAAGATTTCTTTCTCCATGACCTTTTGTTAACCTTGCAGCTAACTGGTGATTTTACCACAACAGCAGAAATTTAGCCTGTTTCCTCAATGGCCTGGAAGACTTTACGGTGTAAATTACAAATTGTGTTAAGGTAAATTATATGTTTATTATAAACTCACAAACGTGGATATATTGGAGAGCACATTAGCTATTAAAAATAGTTTTTCAATGATCCAACAAAGTATTTTCATAAATAAACGAACACAAACGATCGAAGGAATTCGTAGCCTACGCATAGTCAGATGCGGCCGTGCGTAAAGTCCATCCAATAGGAAAACTGTCCATTCAATGGGAAAATAACCATTTCCATAGTTAATGAATATTTAAAAAACGTTTCACATAGCTATTTAGTTTTATTTGGAGCGTAGCCTATTACACAATGTGTAATGGTTTTTCTAATTGATTGTTGTTTTGTAAACAATTGTTAGTGTTTATTGAAAATTACCATGTAAGAAATAGGTCTACTGTAACCACAAATAAACACAGCCTAATGTGGGCAATTTCGTTTGCACCTAGCTTTTAAATCGTTTTTTTATTTATTTATTTATTTTACCTTTATTTAACCAGGTAGGCAAGTTGAGAACAAGTTCTCATTTACAATTGCGACCTGGCAAGGTCTGCAATTGCAGGTTTGCAGGCTGCTCATTGGTAGATTGAATAGCGTTTGGACATTTTTACCTTTTCATTGTCAGTTTGAATAACTTTGCCAAAGAAGTTCGAATACAAAAATAAGTCATGTTTTATATGAAAGTGAAGGATAGACATGTAGGGATTTGATTGACTTTAATGCATAGCTAGTTTAAAATGTGTTTTATTTCATAACATATTATTTTTAATTAAAAAGACAACATCACAGATTAGAGTTGATGTCTAACACAGTCGATAACGAATATAATGTAATCTCGCCTATATTTTGCATTGAATAAACAAAGAAATTGTGAGTTACAAAAACATAGCTATTTAGAATAAGAACAACCTTTTTAAGAGTATATAAAAGTATTAAGCTCTAGTGTAAAACTGAAACTGAAACAAGAAAGCAAATGCAAGATAGTGCATGATTTTTATTGTTGTTATTGAGGCGTTACAACGCTCCTCAACTAATGATATGGGTCACTCGTCAGGGGCAGTGTGTTGAGTGTGTGCGTGAGGGGATGGTGGGGGTGAGCAGGTTGAGATGAGATTTTCTCCTGAGAAATACCAGGCCTGGTTGACTTACTTGCAATCAATGTTTTCTGAAGAAACACGCTGAGGTTAACCAAAATACTGATTTTTTTTCCCCCGATAGAGTCATTGACAAAATGATTGTAACTGAGTAGACTACTAAACCTATAAAGATAGACTATATAACCCATTAATAATATTTAGAAAACTAGGACTACTTTTGCAGTGAGGCATCATATCGAATGGCACTCTAAAGATACTCTTAAGAGAGAAAAGACATCACCAAGGTAAACAACAAGCTACTTGGTTTGAACTTTTGGCCACGCAATGCAACCGTTCGGTTCTCGTGGATGCGAGCCCAACAGTAAACATCCTGACAAGTAACAAATGACTGTGGGCGTGGTATTGTTAGTCCCTCTTGTCCACCATGTATCAACGAGCAAATATATTGGAGATTCTTCATTCTCCCTCTGAGCGTGGGCTGCTTCATGAACAGACTGACTTTTTTTAACCTATTGTCACCACAATTAATAATTAGCCTTCGCCATTTCCTCTTTTTTTCCCATCCCCCACATACTCCACCTACGCTTGTTGACGACTGGTCTAGACAACTCATTCACTACACTTATTGATGGGGTCCTGGTTGTTCTGGAATGTGGATGAAAAAAATATATATCACATGTCAACATAAGTATTATGTTATTATTATGCTTAGTAATGCTTATTCTGCCTTTTTTAAATTGCAACGTCATGTTAGTTCAGAATATAGAACAAAGTCCCATTCAACACTTATGAAACTGTACACACAAAGGACTCTCCGTATCAGTGAGAGAAATCCTGACTTCTTTCTGCTGGCCGGGGGTTACCAGAAGGCTTGCTGTCGGCCTAACCTCGTTTCTGTAATAGATCAGCTCATTGATTCAATTAGATAGGCCAATGCAGGCTCGGGACCGACCTGAAAACGATGGCGTCACTTCCAATTCGAGTGTTAAACAGATTTCAACCCAAAAACAGATATTGGGTTCTGTGGTGAGCCCTTTTTGCTTGGGTCAGAAATATCCAATGATATTACGCAGTCCTCTTTGTGTAACGCGGACCACGGAAAACAGTGGATTTTTATGTATTTCGTTTTAGCAATAAGCAAAGTGCATCCACCTCTCACCATAGCCCAATCCTCTGATAGACATCCATTTGGTTAGGCCTACTTTAAGTATAAGGGAATGGGGGAAAAACGGGGGGGGGGGGGGGTAGCGAATTTCCAACTCTTTCTTTATTTCTCTGCCGGTTCGGGAGAGATTTCTTCAGAGGGGTTTGACATATACGTGCTGTTATCAGATTGATGGGCCGGTTTGATTGAAGTGGCTTTGTCATGCAAATGTCAGCTACGTGATCGATGATCGCAGTGCGCTGACAAACTTCTGGAGGTCCCCCTCACCATTGGCGCCGTGACGGCACACGTGACCAGCAGCTGAGGTTAAAAAAGTGTTATAGGGAATCCCAGGGTGACTGCTCAGGGAGGTGAGCGCTTCTTTTTTTCCCTCTTCCACATGACATACCGAGAGGTTGCAGGGTAGGAGGAATCCCCCGAAACGCAGGTTGACCCTCCGTCATCAATTTGCACATGGAGAATTCTAGAATGAACTCTTTCTTAGAGTACTCCATTTGTAACCGTGGGACGAACGCCAACTCACCCAAGTCCGGATACCACCACTTGGACCAAGACTTCCAGGCCCCTTTTCACTCGGGCTCCGGTACAACAAGTGACAGCTATAACGGTGATGGACGGCTTTACATGGGGGGCAGCGCACAGGCGGTTGTGGCTCAACATCAGCACCAGAGCAGTAGCTACGCGCATCATCATCAGCCCCAGCCGCATCATGCCAGCATGGTCCTTCCATATGGCAGTACAGGCACTGCGGAATATGGGGCGCAGGCGTGCGCAAACCCGGACTATGGACACCCACAGTACTTTATCAACGAGCAGGAAGGGATGTACTATCAATCATCGGGCCTTTCCGCCTCCAATGTAGGCCCCAACTACGGCTCTCTGGCCGGGGCATACTGCGGGGCACAGGGGGCTGTCCCCGCGGCACAGTACCAGCACCACGGCTGCGAGGGCCAGGACCACCAGCGGGGTTATTTGCAGAGCACCTATGTTGACATTTCGGCCTCACAGGAGAGGGAGAAGGACGCAGAGCAAACACCACAAGGAAAGACTTTCGACTGGATGAAAGTCAAGAGGAACCCCCCTAAAACAGGTGAGATGGAAGAGTCCAAAAAAACAATCACACTGACCCATATGCACGAAATCGAAAGGTTCTTGTCAGATAATGTAATTCAAAGTTCATTACAAGTCAACCAGGTGACCCAAACATGTCGACCCACCGCTCGGGTAGGCTATTGGGTGTGATATGCAAATGCACATGCACTCTCCAGCCCATAATGGATATACATGACTGGGGATAGTGTTGCCTCACTCCACTATCGCTGATCCACAACATATGGGGATTTCTCAGCACCATTCCGGGTCATAGTGGTATCTCTGACCAGACATGCCTCTGGTAGATTTGCCTGATGTGTTATTTTCTCCCCGTCTACTCAGCCCGTGCACTAATGCATCGAGCAGACGTGCTTTCTTACGCCCTAGGAAGTGCCCCAACTCTGTTGTCTTTAACTTGTCCCAGTTCTCGTTTTTGTTGGTCTCCATTGTATTCCCAAGCCTTTCCTTCCTCGCCATGCTTGGCCCGTCTGAACTGAGTTTAACGACCCACGTTTCAACCTCACTCTGTAGGCCTACTGCTGTGGTCAAAGATCGTAAAATGTTACGGTCGGAATATGGAATTACACGTATCATATGCGTTTATATCTCCCCAAACGTGGAGCAGCTTTATTTAATTGTTCAGGAGTGAGTAATGGGAAAAGAAGGAGGTTGAGTCTGTGAACTTGCCTATATACAGTAGTCAACAGTTTGGGACGTGAAATGGTTGGGTGCGTAATTGATGACCCCTTTAGTATGACATTATTCAATCTTCATTCCAAATAAATATTTTAATCATTTAGAATGATTTATGCGGTAGTGATGTCAAGTCACTTTTTTCCCATTAGGAGCTTGAAAATAGAACGATGGATTGGTGAATTTAATATGACTTCGAATATGGGACAATTTTCCTATTTTACACACACTATTCCACATTCTAATGCGTTTCTCCCCCTCTTTCTCTCCCAGCTAAAGTGGCTGACTATGGAATGGGACCTCAGAACACCATCCGCACCAACTTTACAACCAAACAGTTGACCGAGCTCGAGAAGGAGTTCCACTTCAGCAAGTACTTGACGCGGGCCAGGCGCGTGGAAATCGCCGCCACCCTCGAGCTCAACGAAACCCAGGTGAAAATCTGGTTCCAGAACCGCAGGATGAAACAGAAGAAGCGCGAGAAAGAGGGCCTGGCCCCGGCCTCTAGCACGGGTTCCTCCAAAGACCTGGAAGACAACTCGGACCATTCCAGCTCCATGTCTCCCAGCTCGGAGACCTAATGGACCAAATAAACTGCAACTTGCAGGCACTGAACTTCAAAGTGAGGAACTCGAAAGTGAAAAAAAGTTGATTGATTGATAATAAGTCAAAACATTCCTATACATGCTTGAATAGACTATTCGACTTATGCTACACGTCTGTAAGAGTTTAAAAAATATATGATTTAAACTCAAATAATTACTTCGAAACGCACATTTCGAGAGAGAAAAAAACGAGGTGACAAAAGCACAAATGTGGAGGAAGTGCGCAACATATTTCTAGAGGAGACATTTCTTTCTACCCCACAAAATCAGTTTGGATGTAAAGGGTCGTAAATCTTCATACCCACGACTATTGGAGTGATGCACTTTTTTTTGCATGTTTACAAATCTCAAAGCGAGCCTTAGAACAATGTTTATACAGGGAGTCTCTTGGCAAAACATAGTATTGTTGAATTTGTTTCTATTTTGTAGTGTTTTTTGGAATGTTTTTTTGGGGGTTCTTCTTATTTGTATAGTGGTTTTGACATGAAGCAACTTTACCGTCAGTAAGTAAGGTAGAAAGGGTTCATGTGTTACTGACTCTGCACTATGGAATTACAGGGTATTACTTTCCAGGGGAAGTTGGGTTCTTCACTTGGCGGATGTTCTTTAATTGAAATATAGAGTAAAATTACTAATTTAAACACGAGCTGGTGGATTACATAATGAAATTCAGTGTCTGTATTCATGTCTGTATAGCCTATTGTTGTTGTCTAAATAGCAGACGTGAACTAAACCTATACAGGGAATGGTTCACGCAAGATGACGTTATCCAAAATGACGAATGATGATTAGAGGGAGTATTTATATAATTAAATAGCCAGAGGATAGAACACGTTTATCATGTCATACAACTAAAAGGAAAGTTTATTGCAACGTTTAACACCTGCCTGAGTGAAACCAACTCGACAATTTACTTTTGAATTGGGCCTTTTTGGATAAATAAGGCTGTAACCTTTCCAGTAGGGAGTCAAAGGTTTTGATAATAGGCTAGTGGTCTTGCGAAAAACAGGGTACTCTGAAGTTAGTTTTATTTACTACGGTTAGGCCTAAATTTCTATTTCAAGGCAATAGGAGTGAATTGTACTATTTGTATGTGCAGATCGACTGAGTTGTATTAGTTAATGTCTGTTTTACATGTTTTTGGAAAGGATCTCAATCAATGCTGGTTCATCTCTGTCTACCTCAAATAAAAATAAGATATTACAGATTTTGTTGTTAGTTGTATTATAATTCATGGTAGATAAGTGCATTTATAATTGGTCTTAATGATTATCTTGATTGTAAAATATATATATATATATATTCCATGAGGCATGAACATGGACCTAGAGTAGCCTATTTGTTGCCATGGTCGATTCCTTTTGAATGAGTTTTGTCCCAAAATGTGTGATAGCTAGTACATCACACAAGAAACGTACAGATTCTAAAGTATTTCAAATGGTATTACTGCATACAGTAAGCCTACCCTTGGTTTGACCCCCGTGGAATTTACGAAACTAGCCCTACAAGCCCAATAGTGTTGCCCTGCACTCTGCGTGGGGTGTGGAATGCTGCGGTGCATTCCGGGTGGCACATGCTGACCTTTTTACCCATGGACGCCTCTGGGATATCTAAACATGTAAACATTCTCTCCTCTCCCCAAGTCGCTCTCTACCTCACACTCTCCGTATAGGCTCAAATCAAACTGGTGCGAACTTTGCACTGTTTATAACGTTCTCTGATGGGTTGGAGCGGTAAACTCACGAGGAGAAGAAAAAAACGCATTCTTTAGCGTGCAGTGTTTGTTTGTCCATGTTCAGGCCTATCAAGGACGTCTCTCTCTCGGTCTCATCTGTAGCTATGACACTGCTGTCCCCATGCATGACCCTATAGCAGGTGAAGACTAAAACAGACTTCAACTGGGAATAAAATAGAGTCATATACAGGTGTAGACGGCCAGCCTAGATTTACGTACAACGCCACAAGCCCCCCTCAATGCTGTTCACTAAACAATCTTCTGATAAGAAGCCAGGTGTATGTGTGATAATTAGGTATACATAGAACAGAATATATGCTATTTCAATTATTAGTACCATGCAGGTATGTCACAATATTGTGGTAATACAGACCACTATATTTGTAATTAAAAAAAATGTTGGAAAGTTGAATTAGTGACATTGTTTGGCTATTTTAAACACAGACCATTGATCAGCAGGCCCATTTAAATAGGAATGTATGGGTTCTTTTTTGACTGTGTGTGTCAAGCTCAATCATCAGCTCGTCTCTGCCACTGGGGTTTGGTGAAAGGCTGCTGTCCATCCAACCCCCCCCCCCCCCCCCCCCCCCTCTCTCTCACACACACACACACACACCACACACACACACACACACACGCCTTAAAAAGGTACGGATGTAAACTGTAGTAGCCCTAAAACGAACCGCTGCAGCATCAATTCAATTCGTCCACTTAACAATGACTTAAACCTATCAACTGATAAAAGACTTAAACCTATATCTAATGATGGTGGGGGGGTTTATTGGACAGTTGCTGAGCTTCTTTTATGGTTGACAACTATAACAGCATGGTTATTTCTGGACATAGTGTATTTAAATTATTTCTTAATTAGTTACATAAGTAGGCTAGTCATTCCGCAAACTAGGTGATATAGGAGTTTTTATAGACAATGCACCAACTATTGCTTTTAATGTAAACTGTTAGAGAGGCCATAACTTTGTGTGGAGAGTCAGATCACAATAACTTACATAAAAGTGACAGACTCCATTGTAATACATAAATTATAACGCAACATGAAATCATGCATGATAGTACTGTGGATCCACACAGTGGCAATGACGTGCCCTTGTGACCATCTGTGGTGCAGTTGATGTTCTTTTCAAACCTGCTGTTTGGGCGTTTGTCTTGTGTTCCCTCTGCAGAGCTTTGATCCGGCCGCTGATCCCCGCAGTGTCGTGCACATCGTCACAAAATGACGAAGAAGCTATAGGCATACTGTGGTATACCGAGTTGTCCAAAGCTCGCAGCCCACCTATGAGTAGCTCACCAAACAATTCTGAAAGTACATTCAATTTTCAGGTGTTTCACCACAAACTGTCGTAAACAAATCTCACTGGTATCAGACACCAGTTGATGTGATAACCGTCTTGACAGAAATACTTTCCCGAAAACCTTCTCAGTTATATGTTAACCCCAAAGTCGACTTACCTGGCAGAAGTATATAATTTGTGTCTATTATTTGTTATTTGCAAACTTTCCCATGAAATTAGCAGCAGCAGTACATAACCATAGCTAGACAGGCACATTAGATGGCGCATTACTCACTAGCTAGAGGCACAATTGAAAGGGCCAGATGCGCAATTAAGGGGGAAATTACACTACTAATGCAAAATGTTTTTTTTTAAAAACCTTTATTTAACTAGGCAAGTCAGTTAAGAACAAATTCTTATTTACAATGACGGCCTACTGGGGAACAGTGAACTGCCTTGTTCAAGAACTGCCTTGTTCAAGGGTAGAACGAGAGCTTTTTACCTTGTCAGCTCGGGGATTCGATCCAGCAACCTTTCGGTTACTGACCGAAACCACTATGCTACTGCCGCAGTTTTCTTCCAAATTAAAAAAAGGTATTCAGGTGTGATTTAAGCATTGACATGGACTCGGAACATCATGTTTCATTGTTTCTCTATGAACAATTGCAATTTTGAGAGTTGAAAAACAAAACAAATCTAAAACCAAGACAAATAAAACTCAGAAAACATAATTTATAGGGCCCCACTTAGAGTTGTTAATTAACTCTTATTTTACCAGGTATATTGACAGAACACATTGCACTACTTTATATTGTACGCCAAGGATCTGGGGAAGAATTGCAAGGGAGAGGAGAAGAATGTGCCTTTTTGAAAGCTAGAAAAAAGAGCAATTTTTAAGTAGCTGTCATGCTAGAGAAGGTTGGAGACCCCTGGTATAGGCCCAAAACCTACAATTCCCATGAATGATGCTGGTATAAACCTTTCAGATATACCTTAATATAATAGTAGGCCAATAGGCAAAATTATTTTATAACAAAGAATTTAAGACATTTCCATGTTTCACTAGGTGACCTATTTTGTTTATCTGTAAAGTGGAGCCCTGAACTATTGAACTATTAACCATTTGTTAATAGTTTTTTCCCCCGTTTCAACTCATGTCAGGCTTACATACTCTCCTCAAATTCAAATACTACATCAAAGACGAAAACAATATTTGCAGAAACCTCAGCCTCCTGAACTTGAGATGAGTTATGGAAGGAAATATCAGAAGTCAGGGGGTAACCCGATGAGTTCACCCTGAAAGAATCTCAACTCACCCCCCTCCACCCAAAGCAAGAATCGCGAGATAGCCCGGTCTAAATTTGCCATGCAATTAGAATGCCCAATTTAGCCTCTCTGAGCTAACAGGACGCGCCCGCAGTGGACAGGTGAGTCAAGGGGGCAGGCATCATTTAAGGTGTTAGGGATTGAGTTCTGGAGGGTGCTGACAACATGGGGGGGGTTTGAGGAAACGAGTTTGACAAAGTTTTTTTTCCAAGCTCTCTCTCGTGGCCTCATCTCTTCTCCAAAGTTTACGCAGACTTGGCAGTTCCATTTCATCCACGACCCCCTGACGGACTGCTTCAATATTTACACAGGCGGATTGGTTTGCCCAGGCCCCTGCCTCAAACAGCCCCGGCTTGCCAGCTTCGCTTTCCCCAGGCCCAGGTTCACCCCGAGTTCAGGCCCAAATTAATTCTCGAAAGGCGTGGGTCAGCCTGTCAGAAGCCGTAGATGAGCTTCCATCTCTCCGGGGTCATCCGCAGGTCTCTCTCTCCAAGCGCCCGTCCTGGAGCAGCACTCGGGGGCTCGCTTTGTCCTGCTCAAATTCTAAAGAATCTCACCGTTGTCTCGTTTCTTTTATTTCTCTTTCCTTTGATTCTATTTAAGGAGTTATGTACTGTAAATGTTCATTTTGGAAGCGATAAAAGGCCCAGCTTTTCAAACTCATGGCCAGCGAACCTAATTTCGTTGTTCCAATTGTTGTCTGTAAAAAGATCAAAGTTCAGGCCTTAACTGAATACATACATACACAAACGAGACGCATAATGTCCCGTGCTCGCGCATAACACAGACAGACCTTGCATTAGACATTGTTGTGTAAAACGTCACAAAAAAATGGTAGGCTATCGATGGCAAAAATGACATTTCAATCAATATAAACTTAAGTTAAATGCTTAAAGCATTGTTTGGAAATGTTAATATAAAAATAAATTTTATTCAGGACTTAATTTCAGATTTCTACAAACATAGATTTTACAGCTACAGGACTAATTATTTTACTCTCCTGAATCACGTAGGTTCATCAAAATTAGCCCACAAACTAGTCTAATTCTAAAATAGGTTCAAAATTCACTCTCTGTATTGAGTTTTCAGAGATATCATGTATTTACATTAGATGTTAGGCTAACTAATTTAACAGAATATGTCCAGTTTCCTTTAAAAATAAATTCAATCGATGTTGACCTAGCATTTCTGAAGTGGCCTTGTGCAGCTAAATGCTAAACACTTTGATTACCAAACCCTAATAGTATAAATGCGTTTAAAATGTGTAAAAAGGACCCATGACAACTTTATTACAATGTTAGGATTCACTAATTCAAATTTTTTCTATTGAAAATGTAAAGAAGACAGACTGAAGCTTTGAATTGTTATTCAAATAATGCAACAATAGTTTCCACATATATTTATTAAGCTTTTATTACTATTATTATTGCTAATAATTGGTGTTGTTATGTGGTTCCATTCTGACAGTCACTTTGGATAGCCAACTTCCGCCAATGCTGATTCTTCAAGGTATGTTTTTACTTTCTTTAAATCAAAAATAATGTAATCACGAAAGTAGATGTCGCAATAAACCGATTAAATCTAATATTCGAGGATATCTTAATCGAAATAAGTATATATAGGCCTATAGTTATTATTGTATAGCCTAAGGATCGTAGCATAACTATTATAGCATGAATTCATAACCATAAGCTCAAACAGCTTCTTATATTACTAATTTATTAAAGCTTGAATTGTGTATTTGTTCATAAAAGATAAGTCGTCGTTTCATTAGACATGTTTTCTATTAACATGTTGAGACAATCGTGTTGAACATAGGGGCCTGCAAAAAATAACAAGCTGAAACTTATTTGTTTTATAAAACATAATGCAGAAAGTGTTGTAGGACAAACTTTATATGAAGGCTACAGGCCCATGACATTATGATTTACAGAGCAGTATCAAAACTTTTTTCCACCTATTTTGCCTTTGTCCACGACATGGTCAACAACGTTGAATACTCGAAAGAGTATTTTCAATTACAATGTCTCAATAGGAAATTATAAAAAATTATTGTTATGACTACGTATTATGATGATCAATGTTCATAATATGAATATCAGCAGGCTACACAGGCCTACATGATCGCATAGGCTAGTAATAGTAGGCTACTGATGACTGCTGCAGCTTATTGTTATTATCCAATTATCAAATGGCATGTTATTCCACAACAGCACTGTACTTTGTGTCATTTTCTTAGTCGCGCAGAGCAAATTATTCGTGCAAGTAAGTAGAGGCTGCTGAGGGGAGGACGGCTCGTAATAAATGGCTGGAGCGGAGCGAATGGAATGGCATCAAATACATGGAAACCACCAGCCATTATTACCCCAAGCCCGTTCTCCCCAATTAATGTGGGTCATAGAAAAGTACAGGGTGCCTTGCCAATGCTTTTCAATCGAATGAAGCATTTACAGACCTGTGAGTGAGCCTCCCTGCAAGACATCATTTGACGAGCACTGTCGTTGGATCATGGTCCCACACCACGTCCAATTTTGTACCATATTTAGAAACGAATAACAAGACCAGTCCATGTGGAAATGATTTGTATAATGATAAAATTACATTTATATAGCGACTAAAATATATGCTCAAACTCAAATTTATTTGAGCAAAACAATCTTCGCAATCAAGGGACATTTCTTGAGTTTGAGTGTAGTTTTTTTAATCCTGTTTTTTTTTGTTTCAAGTGTTACGGACAAGCCTCTCTCTGCTTCGCATCACATTTTTGTGTGAATCCAGATCAAAAGGTTATCGACGTGACATTCCTAACTCCAGCGGACAAGAGTGAAAAAGCCCAGGGAAAACATCAGAACGCAGTCATGCGGAGACGGACAGATTGCGTGGTCTCACAACACAAACGTTTGATCGAAAATTGTACAGAAAAAGTTTAATCAAGGAGCTGTCTAGTTTATAAGCATCTAACTTCATTGATAAACTTTATTGAACTTTTATGGCAAAATGACATGGACCTACTTATTATTTTAAACAATATAATTCCAGGCTCAATCTCACAATCAATCCGATATCCTACAATAGCGCATATTTCCATTTTAGAATCGACAAGGTCTCAACGACATAGTAATAAGTCACAGGATCAGTGCAATGTTATTTTCAATGCCCGATAGCTTTCGATGAAAACGTCATGGCACATTCCTATTGCACAGCGTCTCCCACTGTAGCATTCTTTCAACTACCTGACTGCTACGGTAATGTCATGCTCAGGTGAGTGAAATGTGCCCGCGCCTTTATGCTATGACGGGCTAAATCCCATCATGTCATGGCGTGCTAAATGAATACAGGTGATATGAGCTGATATGATATCTAGTACAGATAAAAGATAGTCATCCCTGCACTTTGGCCAAATGTGAATGTGGCCACCTATTCAATGAGGAAATAAAGAAGAACGGATGTGTACTAGGGGGCAATTGGGTTACACTGACGTAATTGACAAACTAGATAATACCGTGATACCATGGACCTATGGACTTGCATTTGTCTTTGTGGGGAACTGAGAGGGTTCAGAGGTTGACAGAACACAATATAGTTGTGACTTACAACAGCGGAAGAAAACGAGCTGACTGTTAGAGTGGGGATGTCAGTGTGTAGTGAACAGGAGGTCGGTGGCACCTTAAATGGTGAGGACGGATAGTGGTAATGGCTGGAGCTGTATTAGAGGAATGGTATCAAATATATCAAACACATTGTTTCCATGTGTTTGATGCCATTCCATTTACTCCGTTCCAGCCATTATTATGAGCCACCCTCCCCTTTTTTAAATATATATTTTTAAATTTCACCTTTATTTATTAACTAGGTAGGCTAGTTGAGAACAAGTTATCGTTTGCAACTGTGACCTGGCCAAGATAAAGCATAGCAATTCGACACATACAACAGAGTTACACATGGAATAAAAACATACAGTCAATAATACAGTAGAAAAAAAAAAAAGAAAAAAAAAGGTTATAGACACAGTGAGTGCAAATGAGGTAAGATAAGGGAGTTAGGCAATAAATAGGCCATGGTGTCGAAGTAATTACAATTAAACACTGGAATGGTAGATGTGCAGAAGATGAATATGCAAGTAGAGATACTGGGGTGCAAAGGAACAAGATAAATAAATACAGTATGGGGATGAGGTAGATAGATGGGCTGTTTACAGATGGCCTATGTACAGGTGCAGTGATCTGTGAGCTGCTCTGACAGCTGGTGCTTAAAGCTAGTGAGGGAGGTAAGAGTCTCCAGCTTCAGTGATTTTTGCAGTTCGTTCCAGTCATTGGCAGCAGAGAACTGGAAGGAAAGGCGACCAAATTAGGAATTGTCATTGGGGGTGACCAGTGAGATATACCTGTTGGAGCGCGTGCTACGAGTGGGTGCTGCTATGGTGACCAGTGATTTGAGATAAGGCAGGGCTTTACCTAGCAGAGACTTGTTGATAACCTGTAGCCAGAGGGTTTGCGGACGAGTATGACGCGAGGGCCAACCAACAAGAGCATACAGGTCGCAGTGGTGGGTAGTGTATGGGGCTTTGGTGACGAAATGGATGGCACTGTGATAGACTGCATCCAATTTGTTGAGTAGAGTGTTGGAGGCTATTATATAGAAGACATCGCCGAAGTCGAGGATCGGTAGGATGGTATGTTTGGCAGCATGAGTGAAGGATGCTTTTTTGCGATATAGGAAACTGATTATAGATTTAATTTTGGATTGGAGATGCTTAATGTGAGTCTGGAAGGAGAGTTTACAGTCTAACCAGACACCTAGGTATTTGTAGTTGTCCACGTATTCTAAGTCAGAGTCGTCCAGAGTAGTGATGCAGGACGTGCGGGAAGTGATCGATTGAATAGCATGCATTTAGATTAAATTGCATTTAAGAGCAGGTGGAGGCCATGGAAGGAGAGTTGTATGGCATTGAAGCACGCCTGGAGGTTAGTTAACACAGTGTCCAAAGAGGGGCCAGAAGTATACAGAATGGTGTCGTCTGCATAGAGGTGAAAAAAAAATCACCAGCAGCAAGAGCGACATCATTGATGTAATGAGAGAAGAGAGTCGGCCCGAGAACTGAACCCTGTGGCACCCCTATAGAGACTGCCAGAGGTCCGGACAACAGGCCCTCCGACTTGACACACTGAGCTCTATCAGAGAAGAAGTTGGTAAACCAGGCGAGGCAATCATTTGAGAAAACAAGGCTGTCGAGTCTGCCGATAAGAATGTGGTGATTGACAGAGTCGAAAGCCTTGGCCAGGTCGATGAATATGGCTGCACAGTAATGTCTCTTATCGATGGCGGTTATGATGTCGCTTAGGACCTTGAGTGTGGCTGAGATGCACCCATGACCAGCTCTGAAACCAGATTGCATAGTGGAGAAGGTATGGTGGGATTCGAAATGCTCGGTGATCTGTTTGTTAACTTAGCTTTCGAAGACCTTAGAAAGACAGGGTAGGATAGATATAGGTCTGTCGCAGTTTGGGTCTATAGTGTCACCCCCTTGAAGAGGGGGATGACAGTGGCAGCTATCCAATCTTTGGGAATCTCAGACGACACGAAAGAGATGTTGAACAGGCTAGTAATAGGGGTTGCAACAATTTCTGCAGATCATTTTAGAAAGAGAAGCTCCAGATTGTCTAGCCCGGCTGATTTGTAGGGGTCCAGATTTTGCAGCTCTTTCAGAACATCAGATATCTGGATTTGAGTGAAGGAGAAAAGGACGGGGGCTTTGGCGGGTTGCTGTGGAGAGTGCCGGGCAGTTGACCGGGGTGGGGGTAGCCAGGTGGAAAGCATGGCCAGCCATAGAGAAAGGCTTATTGAAATGATCAATTATAGTGGATTTATCGATGGTAACAGTGTGCCCTAGCCTCAGAGCAGTGGGCAGCTAGGAGGAGGTGCTCTTATTCTCCATGGACTTTACAGTGTCCCAGAACTTTTTTGAGTTTGTACTACAGGATGCAAATTTCTGCTTGAAAAAGATAGCCTTAGCTTTCTTAACTGCCTGTGTATATTTGTTCCTAACTTCCCTGAAAAGTTACATATCACGGGGGCTATTCAACGCCACAGGAAGTTTTTGTGCTGGTCAAGGGCAGACAGGTCTGGAGTGAACCAAGGACTATATCTATTCCTAGTTCAATTTTTTTTAAATGGGGCATGCTTATAGAGGATGCTTATGCTTATGAAGATGGTGAGGAAGTCACTTTTAAAGAATAACCAGGCATCCTCTACTGACGGGATGAGGTCAATGTCATTACAGGATACCCCGGCCAGGTCGATTAGAGAGGTCTGCTCGCAGAAGTGTTTTAGGGAGCGTTTGACAGTAATGAGGGGTGGTCGTTTGGTCGCAGACCAATTACGGATGCAGGCAATGATCACTGAGATCTTGATTGAAAACAGCAGAGGTGTATTTGGAGGGCGAGTTAGTTAGGATGATATCTATGAGGGTGCCTGTGTTTACGGATTTGGGGTTGTACCTGGTAGGTTCATTGATAATTTGTGTGAGATTGAGTGCATCAAGCTTAGATTGTAGGATGGCCGGGGGGTTAAAGCATGTCCCAGTTTAGGTCACCTAGTAGCACGAGCTCAGAAGATAGATGGGGGGCAATCAATTCACATGTGGTGTCGAGGGCACAGCTGGGGGCAGAGGGTGGTCTATAGCAAGCGGCAACAGTGAGAGACTTGTTTCTGGAAAGGTTCATTTTTAGAAGTAGAAGCTTGAATTGTTTGGGTACAGACCTGGATAGTAAGACAGAACACTGCAGGCCATGTTTGCAGTAGATTGCAACACCGCCCCCTTTGGCAGTTCAATCTTGGTGGAAAATGTTATAGTTAGGGATGGAGATTTCAGAGTATTTGGTGGTTTTCCTAAGTCAGGATTCAGACACGGCTAAGACATCCGGGTTGGCGGAGTGTGCTAAAGCATTGAGTAAAACAAACTTAGGTAGTAGACTTCTAATATTAACATGCATGAAACCAAGGCTTTTATGGTTACAGACGTCAACAAATGAGAGCACCTGGGAAGTGGGAGTGGAGCTAGGCACTGCAGGACCTGGATTAACCTCTACATCACCAGAGGAGAAGTAGGATAAGGGTATGGCTAAAGGCTATACGAACTGGCCGTCTAGCAGGTTCGTAACAGAGAGTAAAAGGAGCAGGTTTCTGGGAACGATAGCATAGATTCAAGCCATAGTGTACAGACAAAGGTAAGACGAGGTAAACCTAGGCATTGAGTAATGATGAGAGAGATATAGTCTCTAGAGACGTTTAATCCAGGTGATGTCATCGCATATGTAGGAGGTGGAACATGGTTGTTAAGGCATATTGAGCAGGGCTAGAGGCTCTACAGTGAAATAAGACAGTTATCACTAACCAGGACAGTAATGGACAAGGCATATTGATATTACAGAGAGGCATGCGTAGCCAAGTGAACATATGGGTCCAGTAAGTGGTTGGGCTGGCTGGGGACATGGCGATTCAGACAGTTAGCAGGCCGGTGCTAACAAGCTAGCAGTTAGTAGGCCGGGGCTAACAAGCTAGCAGTTAGCAGACTGGGTTAGCAGACCGGGTTAGCAAGCAGACCGGGTTAGCAAGCAAGCAATTAGTAGACCGGGGCAAGCAAGCTAGCAGTTAGCAAACCGGGGCTAGCAAGTTAGCAGAAGGGCCTTTGGGGGACGCGATGGAGGTAAGTCTTTTTTTGCCTCTTCGTGCGCTGACGTTCTTTGACCAGTCGTGGATTAGTAGGGTTCCAAGAAGGACTAGGGAGCTAGCAGGTTAGCAGAATGGGCCTTCAGTGGACGTCGTGCCTGAGAGGCTGTTGGAATCCTTGGGCAAATTATGTCGGTATTCCAGTCGTAGAGGATCGGCGGTGTTCCGTGCCCCGTACTGGCAGTAGAAGGGGTCCGGATATTGTAGCCCAGGAGTGGGCTTCGGTGGTAGCCCAGGAGCCCTAGCCGGGATAGCTTCAGGCTAATTGGTGCTTGCTCTGGGATGGAAACGCTAGCCAGGTGAAGTCACCCAGGATTGCAGTTAGCTAGTTGCGAAGATCCAGATGAAAATGTTCAGTTTGCGGTAGGAATCCGGGGATATGGAGAGAAAAAAAATATGTCCGTTATGCTCTGGTTTGAGTCACGTTGTACGAACTGGCGAGAGCTTTCCAAGCTAAAGGTTAGCTGATGACCGCTAGCAGTAGTTTGCTGACTGATAGCTGGTAGGTAGTTAGCTGGCTAGCTTCAGTTGAGGGATTACAGATCCAAAGTAAATAGAAATACTTTAGAAAAAAACCAGATCCACGCTACATTGGGTGAGGCGGGTTGCAGGAGAGTATTTAGAAGTTGAGGTTTAGGAAAATATTTGAAAAAGATATGCGAAGAAAAATATATATACAAGGGACACAACAGGAAAAAGACGTCTGACTGCTACACCATCCCTCAGCAGCCTCCTGTGGTGGAGTGAGCCGTGTCAGGTGGTTGGTTGTTAAGTGATTGAGGGAGGACTAGTTTGCTCCTTCCTGACCCCATGTCCCCATCCCCACCCATACACACCTCTACTTGCTGGTGGGTGCTGAATGAAGCTGGCACAATAGAAAAGTTTATCTTGGACTAACACTGCATGTGGACACTTGTTTCTCTTGGCACAGAGAGGAAATTAGCAGCTTGAGCTAAAATTACATTCTCTTCCTTTGCTAGGGCCAAGGCGAGGGCTGATCAATCATGTATACAACAATGACCGCCCTGCAACCACACCAGGACCGCACTGGGACCGCAGTGGTCACACAGCAAACACAACATGACCACAATCGATCAATGTCTGCTACCTCTGTGACAACCCAATGGTCCATCGTCATAGATAAAGAACATGCATCAACATTTTACTTTCAAAACGGTTTGTTTACATTTTATATTCCCCTTACTTCACTGACTTACCTTAACACTCTCTTTGTCAGAGTAGCTAGCTACTAAAGTGATTACTGTACAGGCGACAACAAACCACTCTAAACCACATGCAGGTAACTACCAAAATAGAGGAAACGCCAACATAAAGCATCTTAATAGGGCGTTGGGGCCACCAGAACAACTTCAATGCTCCTGTAGCCAAAACAATAAGCAACTGTGCATTTTTATACATGGCCCTAAGCATGATGGGATACTAAATGCTTAATTAACTCAGGAAACACACCTGTGTGGAAGCACCTGCTTTCAATATACTTTGTATTCCTCATTTACTCAAGGGGTTCCTGTATTTTGCCAGTTACCTGTAGATCCCAGCGTGATCTCATTCCAACACCTATGACCACACGTTGACCGTGTTTCAACTTCAATGCCCTGACAAACTTACGGTCACTCATTATGGGTCCTTGGGTTTGCCAGGTCTGGATCCTTCCCGTCACCTCCGACTTGATGAAGACATCCTGAAAATAAGAATTTGTTCTTAACTGACTTGCCTAGTTAAATAAAGGTTAAATAAATTAATAAAAAATAAAAAAAAGTGACGTTTAGGGTCAAAAGGAGTGTGTCCGTCAAATGTAAGCATCTTGTTGATCCCTCTAGTCCCCTACATTGACAATCCCTCTACTGTAATGTTTGTATTGGTCAAACACGCTACAGGCCAAACAAGCTATAGAAGTTGGCTTGATGTGTTCCAAAGGTCTGCAGAGAGTCATTGGCATCATGTCTTATGAAATAAGCACACAGAGGTTATGCAGCTCTTATGCACCAGATGTGTTGTGTTTCGCTATAAACAGATTATTTGGGCCAAATCTAAATGAACCATGTTTCTCTTCTCCCCTCATGTTTTTCTGGTGGTTGTTGTCGTCCATCAGGAGCATGGGTTTGACTCCAACTCCCAGAATTCCCCAGAGCTTTGGAGGAAATTCAGACAGAGGAGGTGTGATGCTCAGTGAAAGGTTTCAGACTGCAGAATATCCCCACTGCCTGCCCCTCTGACTCCGGTCTGAGCCTCAGCCATCACACAGGGTCTCCCAGAGGCCTCTTCAGGGGCCCCACACTTAGAACTCCAAGCAGAGGGAGAGCGATGGAAGTTGAAGAGAGCGAGAGAGAATAAGAGAAAACAAGGGGGAAATAGGGAGCGAGGGGTGAAGAAGAGATTGGAGTTAATAAGAGAGAGACATGGTAGGGAAAAAGAGTAGGAGGCAGGAGAGTTAGTGATAGGGCTAAAATAAATTATATAATTTATTATGTCTGGAAATGCACACACCATTACTACATTTTGCATACATATGCAAATCTATTACCAGGATTCAGATATATCTATACTACTTGCCCTCCCCCTTTCCTATTTTCATCCTCTCTCATTGCTCAGTTCAAATTTTTTCTCCCAGCCAAAGCCTTAATTTTTTTTCTCTCTTCCCCTCTCTCTCTATTTGACCTGGTTCCATTTGTTTTCCAATTTATCTACTCTCCCTCCATCTCTTGCTTGCTCTAATTTCCCCCCCCCCCACTCTCTGTATATCCCCTGCCCCTCTCTCTCTCCCCTTCTCTCCTCCCTCTCTCTTGCTGCATGTAAAAACAAGAGGCTGGGGTCAGGCTAGATTCGGTTGGGCCGCTGATGCATGGCGTGTTGAAATCTATCTGCAGGAGCCGTCACTTTTCTCATCACCAGCGCTCTCAATAAACAATGAGCTCTCTCCAATTCTAGCCAACTCCCGCTACCCGACACCCCCTCTCGCACTGCTAGCCAAGGAGGAGTGTGTGTGTGTGTGGTTTTATTGGAAGGAGGAGGTAGGGTGGAGTGTTGGGAAGACATGGAGACAGGTCAAACTCAGTGCATTCGCCCCGACCCCTCCGAAACACTCACAGATCACAGCGGGAGATAGGAGAGGAGGGATGAAGAAATTGAGGGATGAAGGGGTTACAGGCTGCAGGGGGTAAGGGGGGGTCAGCTGTCGTTCCAAACCATTTTTCCCCCCGCCCGTCCTTTTTCGTGTTCGCTGTCAGCAATGCGTTTGGTTGCGGTCCCGTGACTGGTCCAAGAGCAATTCCTCCCAGACCTTCCTTCCTCCTTCGCCAAGAATAACAGGAGAGCTCGGCCCGTCAGTCTCCTGTCCCTCACCGCCTGTCTGACTGTCCGTGCTCTAATTCTCAACATGCGGAACGGAACAGGAGAGGGGAGTCCAGCTCATATACTCGCCATGAATGTGTGGCACCGAGCTCATGTGTTTTTATGTGATGGAGAATGTTGTCCGGGTGAGTCTACATCTATCAAATGTTTCTCTCCTCATGTACAAGAGAGAAAGATGGAGATGAGGAAATTGTACACTAAATGCCTTGCGAAACCACACCATAACCCATCTGAAAGGTTACAGGGAGGTGAAAGTGGTGGTGGTTGGGGACTGGCTGGCAGAACACAAGGAGGAGTTAAGGGGAAAGTCAGGGCAGGGTCATCCACCGGCAGCGTCCATCCACCATGTCCATCTTCCATATCCTCCCCACTTACAACAAACACCCAGACAGTATGTAGTTCCACCACTGTCTATGGAACATCTCCAACTCTAGACCACAACTTTTCACCTGGCCAATTCATGCCCACTTGGCTTGTGTTGAGGCTGCAGCCTGGCTAGGTCTGTGTCTGTGTTGAAGGGTCCAGCCAGGGAATCAGAGACCTGGGGAATTTCAACCGGCAAGCCCCAGTAGGAGCGCCCCTCCCTCTGGAAGCTCGAAGGCTATCAGGGCCTGTCAGGAGCCCAGCGGGTGGAGGGGTATGAAAGGTATGGAGGGAGGGAGGGATGGGAGACAGGTGCAGCAGCTCAGATGCCGAGGAGGAAAACGAAACTCAGGTCACCTTATCTTCTCCAGCCTTTTTATACCCTCCAGTGCTGTCACTCTCCCCTCTTCTCCTTCCCTTCGGTTCTCTTCCTCTGTTAGCTCTCACTTGGCATTTTTTTTTGCTTGAACCCTTCTTTGAAACTCTTTAGAGATACCACATTGTCAAGCTGACAGGAAGCTGACACACAATAACTGTACATGGGTTGGACCAATGGTGCCAGGAAATGAAAAAGAGAGACATACCTTTCTCATCTCTTTACGTGCACCCAAATGTGTTTTGGTTTGTTGGTGATGATGACAGAGTTTTGACCCTTTGGGTCGCAGGTGACCAAACAAAGACCAGAGGCTTGAAATGTCTAAAGTTCTTTTTTTCTTCTTCTATAGGTTCACAGGTAGGAGAGGGCGAGAGAGAGAGAGAGAGGTCCCCAAGGTCACAGTAAGTTGACCTCCTGAAAGGTTACAGCCAGGTCAGTCCAAGAGACTCTTGAACTCTCCACTCGCCCCTCCCTTCTCGTTTTACCGTTCTCCACGCAGGCATTAGTAACACATGCACGGCACCCACAAAACCCATGCAACAACTACACACCAAGCTTGTAGTGTACAGCAAATGAAGTACAATCCCTTAATTGAGCAGTAAACAGCATTATTTTTGATTTGGTACAATCACTTTCAATCCCAGCTAGTTGAACAGGATAGTTTGAAATTGAATTTTTATGGAAACATCTGTCTCTCCTTCTCCCTGCCCCCTCCACTCCCTTCTCCATATATCTTCCCTTTCCCCTCTTTCCTGTCTTTCCCCACTTCCCTGTCTTTCATGTCTTGTCCAGAGAGACATTCCTACTATGCTATAAAGCCGCTCTGATCTAGGGCTTAGCGTTACTAGACTGAGGTGATGAGAAGGTGGGAGTTGTGTGTGTGCCCTTGTCTGGACCAGAGTAAATCACAGCCACCCAGGAGGGAGATGGTATGAGTCTGTGTGGTTGGGGCTGGGAATCGGGCTGAGGCTGAGCTGAAGGTTGATTGGCTTCCATGAGGGAGATCCATCGGCCAGGGGCCTGTCCCTATAAATCAGATGGATAATTAGGTGAGGAGAAGAGCTTAAGTGGGCTTATCACTGTGATGAATACCGGCCTCCCCCGGGCTCTCCGTCCGGACGGACCCACGGGCCTTCTGGGCTGTTTACGAGCCGCACCGAGCCAGGAGAGAGAGTGTGTGTAAGGTAACAGGGCCGAGGGAGTAATGGCTCCACAAGGATAAGTGTGTGTTTGTGTTTGTACAGTGGGGTCCGAAATTGACACCATGTCATGGCTCTACTGTGAGGATCCAAAGATCTGGTTATCGTGGATCAGCTCTACAGAGCCCTCTCACCCACAGAGGTGATGGGGAGGGATTGATGTGTTTTTTTTTAATGACACCTCACGTCAGACCGACTCCTTTCTGGTCTCTAGCTTGGGAGAATGGAATGTCTGTGTGTTACAGAAGAGTGACAACCCAAAACTTCAACATCAATCAATGAACACTGGGACAATATATTTCAACATCTGAATGTTGGGAATGATGAGAGATGGAATATGGAAAATGAATGTATATTTTGTGATGTCATTAATATTGATAGAAAGATGTTATGAATTCAGCAAAAATAAATAAACGTCCTCTCACTGAACTGCGTTTTTTTCAGCAAACTAAACGTGTAAATATTTGTAGGAACATAACAAGATTCAACAACTGAGACATAAACTGAACAAGTTCCACAGACATGTGACTAACAGAAATGGAATAATGTGTCTCTGACCAAGGGGGGGGGGGGGGGGGGGGGTCAAAATCAAAAGTAACAGTCAGTATCTGGTGTGGCCACCAGCTGCATTATGTACAGCAGTGTGTCTCCTCCTCATGGACTGCACCAGATTTGCCAGTTATTTCTGTGAGATGTTACCCCACTCTTCCACCAAGGCACCTGAAAGTTCCCGGACATTTCTGGGGGGAATGGCCCTAGCCCTCACCCTCCGATCCAACAGGTCCCAGATGTGCTCAATGGGATTGACATCCTGGCTCTTCACTGGCCATGGCAGAACACTGACATTCCGGTTTTACAGGAACTCACGCACAGAACGAGCAGTATGGCTGGTGGCATTGTCATGCTGGAGGGTCATGTCAGGATGAGCCTGCAGGAAGGATACCACATGAGGGAGGAGGATGTCTTCCCTGTAATGCACAGCGTTGAGATCACCTGCAATGACAAGAAGCTCAGTCCGATGATGCTTGTGACACTCCGCCCCAGACCATGACGGACCCTCCACCTCCAAATCGATCCCGCTCCAGAGTACAGGCCTCGGTGTAATGCTCATCCCTTCAACGATAAACACAAATCTGACCATCACCACTGGTGAGATAAAACCGCGAAGTGAAGAGCAATTTTTGTCAGGCCTGTCTGGTCCAGCAACGGTGGGTTTGTGCCCACTGACGTTGTTGCTGGTGATGTCTGGTGAGGACCTGCCTTACAACAGGCCTACAAGCTCTCAGTCCAGCCTCTCTCAGCCCATTGTGGACAGTCTGAGTGGAGGGATTGTACGTTCCTGGTGTAACTCGGGCAGTTATTGTTGCCTGTCCCGCAGGTGTGATGTTTGGATGTACCGATCCTGTGCAGGTGTTTTTACACGTAGTCTGCCACTGCGAGGACAATCAGCTGTCCGTATTGACTCCCTGTAGCGCTGTTTTAGGCGTCTCACAGTGCCGACATTGAAATGTATTGCCTTGGCCACATCTGCAGTCCTCATTCCTCCTTGCAGCATACCTAAGGCACGTTCATGCAGATGAGCAGGGACCCTGGGCATTTTTCTTTTGGTGTATTTCAGAGTCAGAGAAATGTCTCTTTAGTGTCCTAAGTTTTCATAACTGTGACCATAATTGCCTACCGTTTGTAAGCTGTTAGTGTCTTAAAAACTTCTTAGGGCTAGGCCCCTTTTTTCTCCAGTTCCACCTGAATGACGTGTCCAAAGTAAACTGCCTGATGCTCAGGCCCTGAAGCCAGGATATTCATATAATTGGTACCATTGGAAAGAAAACACTTTTAAGTTTGTAGAAACGTTAAAATAATGTAGGAGAATATAACACAATAGATATGGTTTGAGAAAAAATGGTTTGAGAAAAATATATTTTTCTTTTTGAGAGACCATGCTCTTATAATGGCATGTAAAGGGCATACTCAATGCTATCTCCCAGGATGCGATTTCTATGGCTTCCACAGGGTGGCCGCAGTCTGTTAACCTGTTATGGCTGCAATCCCGATACCGGGATCGATATGACAACTACCAGTGAATATAGAGGGCGCCAAATTGAAACAGAAATCTCATAATTACAATTCCTAAAACATACATATGTCTTATATCATTTTAAAGCTTTTCTCGTTGTTAATCCCACCAAAGTGTCCGATTTCAAATAGGCTTTTCAGTGAAAGCACTACAAACAATTATGTTAGGTCTCCACCAAACCACAACAAGCGCAGCCATTTTCCAGCAAAATATAGCATTCACAAAAAGCTGAAATAAAGATAAAATTAATCACTAACCTTGAATTATCTTCGTCAGATGACACTCATAGGACTTCATGTTACACAATACATGCATGTTTTGTTTGATAAAGATCATATATATATATATATATATATATATAAAACACATCTGAGTTTACATTGGCGCGTTAGATTCACTAGTTCCAAAAACATTAAGTGATTTTGCATAGCCACATCATTCAACAGAAATACTCATCATAAATGTAGATGATAATATAGTTATACACATGCAATTATAGATAGACCTCTCCTTAATGCAACCGCTGTGTCAGATTTGAAAAAAACTTTACGGAAAAAGAAATGCATGCAATAATCTGAGATGGAGTTCAATTTAAAAACACCACAGCCGCAAAGATGGCGTCAACATAAACAAGAAATTACATGATAAATATTCCCTTACCTTTGATGATCTACATCAGAAAGCACTCCAGGAATCCCAGGTCCACAATAAATGTTTGTTTTGTTCGAAAATGTCCATTATGTATGTCCAAATACCTACTTTTGTTACAGAGTTTGGTTTACATATCGCTAATTCTGGTCAGCAGACAAAAACTTCAAAAAGTGATATTACCGGTCGAAGAAACATTTCAAACTAAGTACAGAATCAATAATTAGGATATTTTTAACATATAGCTTCAATAAAGTTCCAACCAGAGTATTCTTGTCTTCGTGAGCAATGGAACACAAGTGGCCACGCACGCCTCCAACTCAATCATCAAGTTTGCGGACGACACAACAGTGGTAGGCTTGATTACCAACAACGACGAGACGGCCTACAGGGAGGAGGTGAGGGCCCTCGGAGTGTGGTGTCAGGAAAATAACCTCACACTCAACGTCAACAAAACTAAGGAGATGATTGTGGACTTCAGGAAACAGCAGAGGGAACACCCCCCTATCCACATCGATGGAACAGTAGTGGAGAGGGTAGCAAGTTTTAAGTTCCTTGGCATACACATCACAGACAAACTGAATTGGTCCACTCACACAGACAGCATCGTGAAGAAGGCGCAGCAGCGCCTCTTCAACCTCAGGAGGCTGAAGAAATTCGGCTTGTCACCAAAAGCACTCACAAACGCACAATCGAGAGCATCCTGGCGGGGTGTATCACCGCCTGGTATGGCAACTGCACCGCCCTCAACCGTAAGGCTATCCAGAGGGTAGTGAGGTCTGCACAACGCATCACCGGGGGCAAACTACCTGCCCTCCAGGACACCTACACCACCCGATGCTACAGGAAGGCCATAAAGATCATCAAGGACATCAACCACCCGAGCCACTGCCTGTTCACCCCGCTGTCATCCAGAAGGCGAGGTCAGTACAGGTGCATCAAAGCTGGGACCGAGAGACTGAAAAACAGCTTCTATCTCAAGGCCATCAGACTGTTAAACAGCCACCACTAACATTGAGTGGCTGCTGCCAACACACTGTCAATGACACTGACTCAACTCTAGCCACTTTAATAATGGGAATTGATGGGAAATTATGTAAATATATCACTAGCCACTTTAAACAATGCTACCTTATATAATGTTACTTACCCTACATTATTCATCTCATATGCATATGTATATACTGTACTCTATATCATCGACTGCATCCTTATGTAATACATGTATCACTAGCCACTTTAACTATGCCACTTTGTTTACATACTCATCTCATATGTTATACTGTACTCGATATCATCTACTGTATCTTGCCTATGCTGCTTTGTACCATCACTCATTCATATATCCTTATGTACATATTCCTTATCCCCTTACACTGTGTATAAGACAGTAGTTTTTTTGGAATTGTTAGTTAGATTACTTGTTCGTTATTACTGCATTGTCGGAACTAGAAGCACAAGCATTTCGCTACACTCGCATTAACATCTGCTAACCATGTGTATGTGACAAATAAAATTTGATTTGATTTGATTTGACTACCATGAGGAAAAAGTGGGATCACAAAACGGCTGCTTGATAGACAACTGATATATTCTGCTCTTATTCACTCCCACAACAACATAGAAGACTCATTATAATTTCTATTGATGGTTGACATCTAGTGGAACCCCAAGGCAGTGCAACATCTTTCATATCTCAAGGGGATTTCCTTTGGGACTCTGGTGAATTACATACAAGCTCAGATTTCTGACTTTCTGTTTTGATTTCAACTCAGGATATTGCCTCCTATATGAGTTCTGTTATACTCACAGACAACATTCAAACAGTTTTAGAATCTTCAGAGTGTTTTCTATCCAATACTAATAATAATATGCAAATATTAGCAACTATGACTAAGGAGCAGGCCGTTTGATATGGGCACCTTTTCATCCAAGCTACTCAATACTGCCCCTGCAGCCATAAAAAGTTAAAGGTTTCAGGCTTGTAACTTCCAAAACAAATAAGAAATATTAGTTTTAGTACAGGGACACAGTCTTGGAAATACGTGTTTGAGCGCGCCATTAAGAAAGGACACACCTGCTAAAATCGGTTTCCTATTGAACATACTTCTTTCCATGAGAAATATTAGAGTTTGATTACATTGTAGGGTATCTGAGGAGTAAATATAAATATTTTGACTTGTTGAAACAAAGTTTATGGGTAGATTTTTGGATTCCTTTCTCTGCATGTTGAACAGGTGGATTACTCAAAACGATGGCGGCAACTAAACAGACTTCTTGGGATATAAAGAAGGATTTTATCTAACAAAACGACACTACATGTTATAGCTGGGACCCTTTGGATAACAAATCAGAGGAAGATTTTCAAAAAGTAAGTGAATATTTCATCGCTATTTGTGAATTTATGAAATCTGTGCATGTGGAAAAATATTTTGATGTGGGGCGCCGTCCTCAAACAATCGCATGACATGCTTTCGCTGTAATAGCTACTGTAGACCTAAGAAGTTGACTGTTCCACAGGTGCATGTTCATTAATTGTTTATGGTTCATTGAACAAGCATGGGAATCAGTGTTTAAACCCTTTACAATGAAGATCTGTGAAGTTATTTGGATTTTTACGATTTATCTTTGAAAGACAGGGTCCTGAAAAAGGGCCGTTTCTTTTTTTGCTGAGTTTACATGGAAATATTGTAACTTTAAGAGCTTGTACACTGTGTATATCAGGTTTACATCTAAATATTGTAAACATGATATGATTAAATATGAGAATACTTTTGTGAAGATAGCAATGTGATTTTAGCTTTCTAAATGATACCATACCCCATTTAAAGGCACTTACATATTTTGTCTTGCCCATTCACCCTCTGAATGGCACACATACAGAATATATGTCTCAAGACTTGAAAGTGATTCTTTAACCTGTCTCCTGCCCTTCATCTATACTGATTGAAGTGGATTTAATTGGTGACGATAAAAGATCACAGCTTTCACCTGGATTCACCTGGTCAGTCTATTGTTTTGTACACTCAGTGTATGTTGTAATTTTTAAACAAGTTTTTTTTCAGGAAGGCAGATAGTGTTTTAATCAAAATAAATCCCTTTGGTATGTGAAAAAACTGAATCCTACTCATGAGTCCATGTGGTTAATTTATGTCACTTTTGTTTTGAGCCTACTTCACTGTGGGCTCCAAAATGAATGCAATCGCCTTTCACACAATGCAAACTCCTCCCACTGGGGTAACCTGTGCCAGATAACAGAATCCCTGTCACATGTGAAGTGTTCCAAAAACACATATTTTCTCACGATTTCACATTTCAATTTTGCATCCCCATGTTGTCACATGTAGTTTCATGTTGTCACATGTTTATTCACGTCACATGTTATCAGATTAACTTCCTGTAAAATCCCATGATCAAGATGTGGTTTTCATGTGGTTTTTCCATAAGGGTCATACCCCAAAGGCATGCTAACCTCTCACCATTACCAATAACAGGGGAGGTTAGCATGTCTTGGGGGTATGTTCTTTGACCCTCTAATTTTCTTACTTATCATTCAATTCAGGATTATCCATAACCATGTTAGCTTCCACATTAACGTAGAAGTGTTTAGAAACATTCTATTTATAATTGCAATAACAGTGACTACAAAATTACACAATACATTATTTACCATTCATTTTTATTGGGCACAAAGTCTGAAACACAATCAAAACAAACTGAAAATGCATCCAACAAGATTGTAAAGTCTGTTACGTTCCCCAGCAAGAAAGAGAAGAAAAAAAATCACTAATACAGATGAGGAAATTAACAAAGAGTCACTGGCCAGCAAACAAAACGAAACAGGCTGGGTTTTAGGAGGGGTTCTGAAAGAAGTGTCCAATGAAAGTTGACAAGCAACAACTACTGGAACCTAAAAGACAGCCACTGTGAGCGTCCACTTATTTGCCCACTAAGAGGCAACAAAATTAATTCCACACCAAACGTACTGACAGGAAGCAAACCAAAAAGTAGCAGCAAAACAAAATCACATAAAGGATTGTCTAGAAATCAAAATAGGGAGAGGCAACTAAAGGTGTTGACCCTCTGCGTCTATCAAGACAACTGGAGCACTGGTCAGCCACTCTTAAATAGCACCTGGGCCAGCACAGGTGAAACACCTTCTCACTAATAAGATGGCAAATAGCACAGGTGGAACACATACTGACTAATGAGGTGACACCAAAGCCTGTAACAAGGTTGATGTAGTCATTGCTGTGCTTGGAATACGGGACCAAATACTAAACTGTTGAGTATTTTATTTATAAGAATATTTAGGGGTTTGGAAATTGTATAAGTATAAAATAATATAGTTTCCGAATGTTTTTAGGATACAACATAGCTCAGTATTTGAAATATTTATTTTAAGCAATCATTATTGCTCATCTAACAAAACCCTTTCTCCAGTTAAATAAGATCCGAGGAGCTAGATGTAGTTGAAGCCGCAGTGATAGTAATGACTGAACATAGTGGCAATATTGCTAGTTAATCGACATACATCGGGTCCTGCGGTGGATAGGCTTGCAAAAGACAGGCCACAGAGGTGTCTACAGTTTCTGCCGCCAAGCCTCCCTGTCTCCGATAACACATCCAGCGCTGAAGACGAGCCTTCACACCACTTGACATGTCACCTCTAGCTGAACTTCCATTACCCCTACCTCTGTCCACCTCCTTCTTACCCCCTGCTCTCTACTCCTACACACCTCTCACACCGCCTGTCCTCACGCACCCTTATGAGTGCATGCTGGAATGCCTGAAAGTCTATCTCCGGTGTACACGTACACACACACACACACACACACACACACACACACACACACACACACACACACACACACACACACACACACACACACACACACACACACACACACACACACACCTCTCCCCTGGTAGCCACAGGGTCAGTCCCTGCCTCTACCTCCCCAGCAGCCCAAACCCAGCAGTGTCCAACCCACACAACTTGACCAGGTGAGCCCTACGGTGCAGCTCTGCCTCTGGGCTCAGGCCTCTCAGCCATTCATCCCCCAGACGACACATTCCTGCTGAACGCCTGGACGGCTTGCACTGCTCTCTGACGCCTACGACCCAGCAGCCTACTGGCCCTGGGGTGAGCTCACTGAGAAGGCATAGCAGACTTTGTTTTACAGTAGGTTCACTTTAGTTTACATCATTTTAAAGCAGTACTTTACTTGATACCTAAAAAAAGGAAATGTTGATGACCAAAACCAATAATTTATGCATAAATTCAGTTCAGTACATTTACTTGAACAACCACATAAACAGTGTAGGCTAGTTTACAGGAATTAAGTCCATCCAATCCAGCCCTAGCTCTTAGATTCAGCACTATCTACAGTAAATCGTCCTTGAGTCTAGCTAAAACCCTCTTACTCATGTCCATGCCTGCTTTTCCCCTGTACTCAGTCACACCTGTATATAAGTCTCAATACTCTCTGCACCACACCAGCAGCCCAGCCACTTTCACCAGACCTGATCCCACACCACCAACCGACAAAATCTGTGTTTGCAACGCCATGCACTTCCATCCGTGTACAATCTGATGCCGCTGCTTTCCTATTTGTTCATGTTTTCCTCTATCTCTCTCGTCTCTGAGTCCCAGCAACAGCGGGAGCAGCTGGAGATCATAGATTTCAGACTGGTTCATTGTTTGATGTCCTCTGACATGCTCGCGCGTTGTTCTCCTTGCACTTCTCCTCCGCTCCTTTCCTCCGTCAGAGATGGATGGAAGGATGAAGCGGCTTCTCTTTCAAATAGACCGCTGTGTGTTTCCTGTTCAAAGGTTCATTACCAATTGTCACTCTGCTTTAATTACACAGATCTCTGACTCTAATCAGTCCACCAATGGGCATTGCTGGAATCACCCGGGACTTCCTGATCTGAGTTTATTGGCTAATCCACAAAGGAAAGACCAGATGCTCTGACGTTAGTCTTTCTACTACTATTTAGAATACATAAATGCTGGAAGACTGAGGGTATTAACAATTTGTTGGATTTTTTCGGTAAAGCCAACCTGGCGGTGGAATTCTTTGACTTGATTAAAGGCATTGTCTTTGTATTTTATGTGGTGAGGTGTGTGCAAATGGATGTTACCACCTCTGATTGTACTCATAATCCTGCTATTACACAGCGTGTTTGTGTGCTGGGGTGAGCATTTGTGTGTGGGTGTTTGTGTTCTTTTAGGTACGAAGTGAAAGTTATGGTTTTCGGGTGGAGTATGTACTGTAGAGTGGCAAGAAAAAGTTTGTGAACCCTTTGCAAATACCTAGATTTCTGCATAAATTGGTCATACAATTTGATCTGATCTTCATCTAGGTTACAACAATAGACGAACACAGTCTGCTTAAACTAATAAAACACGAACAATTTATAAATGTTCATCTATTTATTGAACACAGTGTGTAAACATTCACAGTGCAGGGTGGGAAAAGTATGTGAACCCTTGGATTTAATAACTGGTTGACCCTCCTTTGGCAGAAATAACCTCAACCAAACGTTTTCTGTAGTTGCGGATCAGACCTGCACAACTGTCAGGAAGAATTTTGGACCATTCCTCTTTACAAAACTGTCTCAGTTCAGCAATATTCTTGGGATGTCTGGTGTGAACTGCTCTCTTGACATCATGCCACAGCATCTCAATCGGGTTGAGGTCAGGACTCTGACTGGGCCATTCCAGATGACGTATTTTCTTTTGTTGAAGCCATTCTGTTGTTGACTTACTTATGTGTTTTGGGTCATTGTCCTGTTGCATGACCCAACTTCTGCTGAGCTTCAATTGGCGGACAGATAGCCTAACATTCTTCTCCAAAATGTCTTGATAAACTTGGAAATTCATTTTTCGATGATAGCAAGCTGTCCAGGCCCTGAGGCAGCAAAGCAGCCCCAAACCACGATGCTCCCTCCACCATACTTTACAGTTGGGATGAGGTTTTGATGTTGGTGTGCTGTGCCTTTTTTCTCCACACATAGTGTTGTGTGTTCCTTCCAAACAACTCAACTGCAGCTTCATCTGTCCACAGAATATTTTGCCAGTAGCGCTGTGGAACATCCAGGTGGACTTTTGCAAACTTCAGACGTGCAGCAATGTTTTTTTTTTGGACAGCAGTGGCTTCTTCTGTGGTGTCCTCCCATGAACAACATTCTTGTTTAGTATTTTACATATCGTAGACTCGTCAACAGAGATGTTAGCATGTTCCAGAGATTTCTGTAAGTCTTTAGCTGATACTGTAGGATTCTTCTTAACCTCATTGAGCATTCTGTGCTGTGCTCTTGCAGTCATCTTTGCAGGACAGCCACTCCTAGGGAGAGTAGCAACAGTGCTGAACTTTCTACATTTATAGACAATTTGTCTTACCGTGGACTGATGAACATCAAGGCTTTTCAAGATACTTTTGTAACCCTTTCCAGCTTTATGCAAGTCAACAATTCTTGATCTTAGGTCTTCTGAGATCTCTTTTGTTCGAGGCGTGGTTCACATCAGGGAATGGTCCTTGTGAATAGCAAACTTACATTTTTTGAGTGTTTTTTAAAGGGCAAGGCAGTTCTCACCAACATCTCTAATCTTGTCTCATTGATTGGACTCCAGGTTAGTTGACTCCTGACTCCAATGACCTTTTGGAGAAGTCATTAGCCTAGGGGTTCACATCATTTTTCCAACCTGTGAATGTTTAAATGATGCATTCTATATAGACAAGAAAAACACAATAACTTGTGTGCTATTAGTTTACGCACACTGTGTTTGTCTATTGTTGTGACTTAGATGAAGATCAGATCAAATTCGATGCAGAAATCCAGGTAATTCCAAAGGGTTCATATACCTTTTCTTGCCACTGTATGTGACTTTGTATGGACGTATGCGAGTGTGTTTCATTGAGTTTGTGTATTGCTGTTTGCAGGGATATTTACCAAGTCAGAGATGTAATTGATGTGATGCAGGGCTGCAGGGTCTGCTCAAGGGAGAGGGAGAGGTAGAGGAGGAGGGAGGAGGAGGGGGAGGTGGGGATTTTAGGCCAGATGTGGCGTGGTGAGAGAGACATGGCTGTCTGGCAGGCAGGCAGAGATGAACGAGACCTGGCAACTCTCCTCTAGGTGGGGGAGACCTGGAGGGAATGATACCGGCCGGTACGTAACATACTATAGAGACCTGTAGCTGCACAGCGCGAACGAGAAAGAGAGAGAGCAAGCTAGAGAATGAGAGAGAGAGAATGAGAGAGAGAGGGAGGGATGGATGGATAGATACCATGCCTCCCTCTTTCCCATGCTGTGGATGTATCTCTTGCGCTAAAGTGGCAGATTGTTAAAACAGAGGAAGGACAAGAGAGTGCAATTGTGGCTTTGTTTGAGAAACTAAGCAAGAGATTGGGAAGAGGGAGCTGTTTTGGATGAGCTGTGTGTGTGTGACGTTTGGGGGTCTGCCAGGCCGGGCAGGGCCCAAGCTGTGGGCATTGTTGGCTGATCAGGAGGACAGGCCTCAGGCCAGGGGTCTGCACTGTGCCCCCTTCAGCCCTGTCACCCTGGTCGTTATTGATGGGACAGCAAAGCAATGGACCACTGGGACAGGAGGGTCCCCAGGCCCCAAACCCCAAACCCCCACTACAGGAACAGACAGCGACACCCCCTCCACCCTAGATGAATAAGAAACAGCTGGGAGAAGACTGTCCAGCAACTAAGGTCTGGGGGGGTTTGAGGGGTTCGACCCCCCCCCGAATGAAATCGGTTTATTTTCTGGTGCCTACAAGGGTGTCAGTGTTCATTAAAGACAACGGGAGAGAAGCGACAGATTTTCCCCAGCTACCAAAGAAAGGGGATTGGACAAAGTCGCACTCGACAAAGGGGTTTTCAGATGAACATTTCACAACGCCCATTTCAGTTGTTTTGCCCAACATTTCAACAAACTGAATCCCATTTTAATGCATTTAAGATATTCATCTTGTTTTAAGCTATTTTTGTATATTCATCAGCAGTTGTCGTCCCAGTTCCATTTTCAGTTCAGTGATGTTCCCTCCACAGAGGAAGCAGTCTGCACAGATACAGTTAGGCCACAATGATATACAGGCAGGCGTGCTGCCATGACGATGGCTCTGTTGACGCTGACGACAATTATCCCTGCCCCTGAGAGACGGCGCACCGGATCAGAACCCCTTCGCTGTGCCGCAGGAGACCCGATGCGTTCTGACAGAGCTGTCAGCGGCCAGGTGGCGTGTTTGGGCTTTTTTCTCCTTTGCCAGCCCCGACCGTCACAGTCACCACCTCTATACCTCTCCTCTCCACAGCCGGTAATTTCGGCAGCCAACGTCGAAGCAGGGTGCCACCACCGTCGCACGTCGCTCATGTCTTAATTTCCCTCCGCAAGGCCCCGTTGTTCTGGCTGACAGTGAAAAATGGTTAGTCGGCTCGCATCTCTTTGCCGGAGCGCGCAAGGCCAAATGGCGCAACATCTGGCGGAGGTTCATTGTCTCTGAGTTTACTGGCACGAGTTCCTGGCTAGCGCTTCTGGTTGCTTTTCCTTTTTTTTCTCTTTCCCACAACCCCTCCCTCTTCTCCATGTGTCTTCCTTTCCTCCTATTCTCCTCCCAGTATCTTCCTTCCCTGGTCTTCTCTTTTAACTGTGTGAAGTAGAGAGGGAGATGCTACATTGAGGCTAGGTGATGTTGAGGCTAAAATTCCTCAGAGAACATCAGGGGGGGGGGATCATTCTCCATTTTGTACTCCCTCACATACCAGCATGTTAAGTATGAAGGATTACAACCCATCACCACTTAGAGAAGACCACCTTTTTAACACAAGCCCCATTGCGCGATCTTATCAAAAGCCTATTTTTCCGTGATGAAGACCTCAAAGCAAACCATGGGTGTCTTCAGTGATTCTTCACACGGGTAACATGGGCCATATCTCTGTTTTATGGGAATGGCCTTGGGTCTGAATAAAGACTCCCATAATTCATTGGTTAACTCGTCAGTGAAAGTTTCTATGATGATATACGGCCAGAAAAGTATTTTCCTCTCCGGCAGTGGTCTTTGGCCTGGTGTCTCAATCGGTTACAGAGGGTTCAGAAGCAATGCATCAGTATACTGCACTATTGTGAAACACACAGCGCATTTGGGGAAACACCTATGCTATAAAAGGGGTTAGCAACAATCGGAAGACCATCAGCTTGGACGGCTGCTGTTGGTGGCTGCGTTACTCGGGTTGACACACATTGATCATGACTTTGGTCATGCAAACCTCAATTGGACGCCCTTTTCAAGTGGCACACTCAAAATATTATTCCACAAGTCTAAGGGCCAACGTGCTCAAGCGTCTGTCATCAAACAAAGTGGAGAACCGTGCCGTAACACTTACTGTTCTACTGACCCACTGATCCAGCCGTATACAAGTGCACTTATGACAAACATTTATGACAAATCAATTAGCTTTCAAGAACTTATGAGCTTTGAAGGACCTACTCAGGTGTATTTATTTAGATGCCAGAGTAATGTTACAAGGTGTATTTGACTGTGTGTATACTACTGTGCATGTGCGGATGTCTCCTGTCACTGCTGTTGATCCATCCCCTGATCCGAGAGACGCTTTCGGTTCCTGCAATTAATCTCCCATGCGGATAATTCATTACCGTTTTGAAATGAAATGGTGTAGGCCTGTGAACAGATGTGTGCCTGTGATTTAAAGCTAGTGGAAAGGAGGGTGCAAGGAGAGCTTCTCCATGAGTCCACGCCGCCAGGCAGGTGGTAATTGTTTAATATTTACGACCCCGGCGCAAGGTTGTGTAATCTACTGGTTTTTTTTGAAGGTGGAAATTCCTCGCGAGGCCGGTTATTAAAAACAGATTTATTCAAAGCATTGAAATATGCAGCTCCCTCTATCTGCCTCCTCCTCAGCCGTTAACTCTCCATGGGAAACGTTTCTCTATTGCCGGCAGGAAATGTACTCTCTCTCTCTCTCTCTTCTGGCGAATCATTCAGCCAGAACGCTACTGTAACTGAGTGGAGACAATGAGGCCGTTTTAGTCCAAACCGCAGGGCTGATGCAGATGGGAGAGAGATTGAAAGAGACTTCATTTCAGACCCCCCCCCCCCCCCCCCCCCCTCACAAATCTACTTTACGAGCCCCTCCGGATCGAGCTGGGGATTCTCTTTTGGCCTTTCTGTGCTCCGTCCGCGTTGATTCCGTCTGTCTTAATTTTCATTCTCTCTTGCGGTGTATAAAAGAGGACAAATAAATCGGAATAAATCAGACTTGTACTGTACTGTTGCTGCTCCTCCGTAAACTGCGGGAAGGAAGACAGCTTTATAAGAGGTCGGTTGCAGGAGGCGTGGAGCGAAGCGCTGTCGCAACGGGTCTTTTATGTCGTCGGGTCTGGTTTGAGGCTTTGCTCCTCTGGGTCAGTTGGTTTTTCACTGTGGAGACGGCACATCCAGCAGGAGAGACATTTGGATTGGAGCTGTAATTCTTTCGCTTTTGCTAATTAGCTCAACCCATATCGCTCTCCATCTGGCTGCTCGGCAGCAACTTGTTTAAAAGACAACGGGAGACCAAACTGTCCAACCGATACATTTATAGGAGTCAAGTTCTCACAAGTTCTCAGTAGTCTATCGCACAACCACAAAAGGTGTTAAACAGCTCCAAACTGTGTCAGACCACAACGATGAGCTGAACTGCACTTGTTTCCCAAGGCTCTCCTTTATACAGTCTAGTGAATTCGCCACAACTGCTATGTTATCTCATCAAGTTAATCTCTCTCTCTCTCTCCCCCTCCCTCCAAAGGAATTATTGGCATGGGAAACATATATTAATAGTTTAAGTACATTAGGGAAAATAAATAAACATAAATATGGGTTATATTTACAATGGTGTTTGTTCTTCACTGTTTGCCCTTTTCTTGTGGCAACAGGTCACAAATCTTGCTGCTGTGATGGCACACTGTGCCATTCCACCCAGTAGATATGGGAGTTTATCCAAATTGGGTTTGTTTTCGAATTCTTGGTGGATCTGTGAAATCTGAGGGAAATATGTGTCTCTAATATGGTCATACATTTGGCAGGAGGTTAGGAAGTGCAGCTCAGTTTCCACCTCATTTTGTGGGCAGTCTTCTCTTGAGAGTCAGGCCTGCCTACGGCGGCCTTTCTCAATTACAAGGCTATGCTCACTGAGTCTGTACATAGTCAAAGCTTTCCTTAAGTTTGGGTCAGTCACAGTGGTCAGGTATTCATTCTTCCCAGGGCCCAGGGTGGGCAGAATCTGTGCAGAATACATAGGTGCTGCTGTAGGCCCTTCTTGGTTGGTGACATAAGCACCAGAATAGTAGACATTTTACTTCAGATTCTATTAGGGTCATGCCGGGGACTGCAGACTGTTTTAGTGCCCTCGTTGATATATATGTTGAAGAGGGTGGGGTTTAAGCTGCATCCCTGTTTCACCCCACGGCCCTGTGGAAATAAATGTGTTTTTTGCCAATTTTAACCGCACACTTGTTGTTGGTGTACATGGATTTTATAATGTCATATGTTCTCCCCCAACACCATTTTCCATCAATTTGTATAGCAGACCCTCATGCCAAATTGAGTCAAAGGCTTTTTTGAAATCAACAAAGCATGAGAAGGCTTTGCCTTTGTTTTGGTTTGTTTGTCAATTAGGGTGTGCAGAGTGAATATGTGGTCTGTAGTATGGTAATTTGGTAAAAATCCAATTTTACATTTGCTCAGTAAATTATTTTCATTGAGGAAATGTACGAGTCTGCTGTTAATGACAATGCAGAGGATTTTCAAGGTTTCTGTTCACACATATCCCACTGTAGTTATTTTGGTCAAATTTATCTCCGCTTTTGTGGATTGGGGTGAGCAGTCCATGGTTCCAAATATTGGGGAATATGCCAGGGCTGAGGATGATGTTAAAGAGTTTCAGTATAGCCAATTGGAATTTGGATAATCCAGTGGGGTCTGGTAGTCTTTAATAGTTGATTCTAAGATTTGTATCTGATCATGTATATGTTTTCGCTGTTTGTTCTTTGTTATAGGGTGTCATGACGTTGGCCTGGGGGGTAGGTTTATGACAGTCATAAATACCTCTTCCCCCCTTTTTCCTCTCTCTACCCTACTGATGTTACATTTGCAAAACCCTTGGTTAACATAGAGATTCTGGGAACATCAGAAGGTGGCTGGAAATTAACTATATTCTGGTAATCCGACCAACTGAACATATGCGGTGGTACTTAATGAATATGATGTCAGTTTGGTTGCCATCTGAGACATTCTCATCAATGATAAGATGACATAAACTCTACAGTGGAAAGTCTACACATCAGAGTTATCGGATTCACATGGAATTGTTGTTCCATGTAAATGTTTGAATATGAAATTATTCATGATGGGATGAAATATGATTTTAGCTTCTAAAATGTGAGATTTGGGTTTTCATAAGATAGGGCTCTGCTCAATCAGTGGCCCGCCCCTGTGAAGGGACATGGGCTATAAAACTTTTCAAACACGCCCTCCTCTCCCTTCCTATATAAGCCCTTGATGACAATATAACCTCCTGTTCAGAGGACGTGAGGACGACGGTCTGATATCAGAATGGTTCAGATAATAACTACAGAACGAAGCCAACATCAGCGTGAGCTTTGGTTGCGAATGGTATGAACTTTGAACTCTTATTCACTACAGAAGTGATACCTCCTAGCCATTGAGTTAGCAACAGCCGCTGCAAACAAGGGTTAGGAAGGAACAGACAGAGTATCCCGTCTACCACACAACGACGTTACTACAATGTATTCAATTTACCAGCAGAGACATTCTTCAAGGGACAAAGGACTCGGTTGGGCAACACGGCCTTCCATCTACCACCAACCTACCGAAGCGCAGCTCAGAGTAAATATTTATTGTATTTTTCTTTTCCAAATGGGCGCTAATTTAGAATACATAAGATACTGTATTTACGATAGCACAGCTTCGCCCTTTGTTCCTCAGTCTTCCTGCTCTTTCACTTTCACCCAGCCCCTTTTCTTTTGTGTAACAAGCTGTCATATCTGTTCCGCCCGCTAGGGACGTTTTCCTTTATGACATAATTTGTAATCAAGTTATGATTTAATTATGTGTATGTGTAATTCTGTGTGATTAGTTAGGTATTTAGTAAATAAATAATTAAACCCAATTTTGTATTGCTGATTCAACTTGTTCGCCAGGGTTGGTGCAGATAACTAAGAATTTACAACTTTCAGATGAGACTGAATTAAGATGACGATTAATATTGACTGCTATTGATGTAAAATATTACTAGGTCTTTAAGAGTTTATTCGGAAGATAACAGCTCTATAAATATTATTTTGTGGTGCCCGACTCTAGTTAATTACATTTACATGATTAGCTCAATCAGGTGATATTAATTACGGAGAAATTATTTTATAGAATAGCATGTCATAACACTTAATCCGGCATAGCCAAAGACACGACAAGGGCCAAAAAGATTGGAGAAGTGGTATACCCATACATCTCCATTTTGGATAGATAACTCTTCGTGTTGTTGTTTGTTAAGTGTTTTTAAATTTTCCCAGAAGTGGTTAGAGTCTATGGATTCTTCATTTACGTTGCAGAGCATCCAGGCAGATAGACGGGACAGGTTGGAAAACCTGCGAGGATGCAAGGATCACAATGCGGCCCCCATGCCGAGGGCAGTTTGTCACCGGGCTCTTTTACACATCAAGTCCCAGGCCTTGTCACTTCCTGGGCTTGTGCTAGCCCCACAGTAGCGCTCTGTCACTCCATAGGGGAAACGCTTCAAAAGAGCTAGATGAGAGCTAAGTGGGGAGGGGGCCTGGGGGACGTTTATCTTTGTGCGTACCAAGGCCTCTTTCATGCCAAACAAACCCTCTCTAGCATTCCCCAACGTACTGCAGGCTCCAAACTCAAAGACAAAGGTGGTTGAAAATGAAAGTGATTGACGGGGAGGATAGCTGAAGGTGCGTGCAATGCGATCAAGGTGAATGCTAGCAATGTCACGAGCTAGCTACACAAGCTACAACTGCAACTCCAAAAGCTCGGTACAGTAGCCACGGTCTCATATACTGCTAGTATTCCAATGATACACTGGTAGGTTACCAGTAACATCACCCTGCGATAAACACAAAATCAACTCAAATTAAATGTTATTTTTCGCATGCTTTGTAAACAACAGGTGTAGACCAACAGTGAAATGCTTACATACAGGCCCTTCCCAACAATGCAGAGAGAAAAATATAGAAAACGAATAACACGAGGAATAAATACACAATGAATAACAATAACTTGGCTATACATACACGGGGTACTAGTACACGAGTTGATGTGCTGGGGTACGAGGTAATTGACGTGGATATGTACATATACGGTGCCTTGACATGATTTTTGAATTACTAATCCTTCCTCTGTCCCCTATACATAATACATATGTATGGCCCCTCAATCAAGTATTGAATTTCAAGCACAGATTCAACTACAATGACGAGGGAACTTTTAGAAAGCCTCATAAAGAAGGGCAGGGATTGGTAGATGGGGTAACCATAACAAATCAGACATACAATATATATTTAGAAACACCATTACCAGCAATTCAGAAGGTGAATGGGCAAGACAAAATATTTAAGTGCCTTTGAAAGAGGTATGGTAGTAGGTGCCAGGCGCACCGGTTTGAGTGTGTCAAGAACTGCAACACTGCTGGGTTTTTCAGGCTCAACAGTTTCCCTTGTGTATCAAGAATGGTCCACCACCCAAAGGACATTCAGCCAACGAGGCACAACTGTGGGAAGCATTGGAGTCAACATGGGCCAGCAATCCCTGTGGAACGCTTTCGACACCTTCTAGAGTCCATGCTCGACGCATTGTGGCTGTTCTGAGGGCAAAAGGGAGTGCAACTCTATATTAGGAAGGTGTCCCTAAAGTGTTGTACACTCAGTGTATTAAACCACCCAGACAGATCAAAGACACAGTCATCATTCTGAACTGAGCTGCAGGACAGGAATGAAGCTGTTACCAACAAGTCCATTGATGAAATTAAAACAGCGTACAGAGTCCAATGTCTCACTAAAACATTGTAGTGACTCCACAATAATGACCAAAATGAGTGAAAATAAAAATATATACACACACACACACACATACAAACATATACATACAGTGCCTTGCAAAAGTATTCATCCCCCGTGCCGTTATTCCTATTTTGTTGCATTACAACCTGTAATTTAAATAGATTTTTATTTGGATTTTATGTAACCGACATATACAAAATAGTCCAAATTGGTGGAAAAAAGAAAGAAATAAAAATGTAATGGAAAAGTCATGAGTGCATATGTACAGTTGAAGTCGGAAGTTTACATACTGTACATACAAATACATATACACACCTATACATATACATAAAATATTGCATCTTGTATGCAACAAAGCCCTAAAGTAATACTGCAAAAAAACAGCAAAAAGGGAATATAATACAACACATGACTGAGTATCTGCTTTAATATTTCAATGTGGCTGCATCAAGGTATGAGTTTTTCAGGATAAAAAGAAATGGGATGGAGTTATTATAGGCAAAAACCGGGTTCAGTCTGCTTTACCCCAGAGACTGGGAGAGGAATTCACCTTTCAGCAGGACAATAACATACAACACAAGGGCAAATCTACACTTTAGTTGCTTACCAAGAAGACAGGGAATGTTCCTGACTGGCCAAGTTACAGTTTTGACTTAAATCTGCTTGAAAATCTATGGAAAGACTTGAAAACGCTGTCTAGCCATGATCTCGACAGAGCTTGAAGAATTCTAAAAAGAATCATGGGAAAATATTGCACAATCCTGGTGTTGCAAACTCTTACAGACTTAAACCAAGAAGACTCACAGCTGTAATCAATGCCAAAGGTGTTTCTAATATCTATTGACTCAGGGAGTTGAATACTTATACAATGGCTATATTTTATTCATCTTTAAAAATATATATACAGTAGTACCAGTCAGAAGTTTGGGCATTCCAGGTAATTTCTTTATTTTTACTATTTTATATGTTGCAGAATAATAGTAAAGACATCAAAACTATGAAATAACACATATGGAATAATGCAGTTACAAAAAGTGTTAAATCAAAATATCTTTCATTTTTGAGATTCTTCAAAGTAGCCATCTTTTGCCTTGCTGACAACTTTGCACACTCTTGGCATTCTCTCAACCACCTTCACCTGGAATGCTTTTCTAACCGTCTAGAAGGTGGTCCCACATATACTGATTTTCTTTGTCTAGATTGTTGACAAAAAATGAAAATGTGATAACTGTTAATCCCACGGTGTAACATAATAAAATGTAAACAAATCCAAGGGGTCTGGATGCTTTTGCAAAGGCTCTGTAGGTTAGAGGTAAAATGACTAGGCAACGGGATAGATAATAGAAAGTAGCAGCAGTGTATTTGATGAGTCTAAAGAGTTAGAGCAAAAAGGATCATGTGCCGGCAGTCTATGTAGCTAACTGTTTAATAGTCTCATGGCTTGCTGTTCAGGGCCCTGTTGCTTCCAGACTTGATGCATCATTACCGCTTGTCGTGCATTAGCAGAGAGAACAGTCTATGACTTGGGGGGCTGGAGACTTGAGATTTTTAGGGCCTTCCTCTGACACCTGGTATAGAGGTACTGGTATAGAGGTACTGGATGGCAGGGTGCTCGGCCCTGGTGATGTACTGGGCCGGATTACCCTATGTAGCGCCTTGCAGTCGGATGCCAACCAGTTGCCACCAACCCAGTCAAGATGCTCTCAATGGTGTAGCTATAGAACTTTTGGAGGATCTGAGGGCCCATGCCAAATCTTTTTTTGCCTCCTGAGGGGGAAGAGGAGTTGTCGTGCCTTCTTCACGACTGTCGGTGTGTGTGGACCATTTCAATTCCTTAGTGATGTGGACACCAAGGAACTTGAAGCTCTCGACCCGTTCCACTACAACCGTTCCACTACAAGGCCTGATCAAGCCAACAGCCGATGGCGTTGCAGTCGTGCGCGGCCAGGCAGTCGTGGTGAACTGGAAGTATAGGAGGGGACTAAGCACACACCCCAACATGGCTATAAATTGCAGCTGTTGAAGCCACTATATAACATGCGCTGATTTACAACTTGATATCTGTGACGTGTAACTAGAAACACCATTTTAAATCCCCCTTTGGCATTCAATACATTATTTACTGTATGTTAAAGTGTAAGTTACGCCCACAGGTCGTTAGAACGTGGCCCACACTGGAGACTTCAAACGATGCCTGGACTGATACTGTGGAGGCCATGCTTTTCTACTAAAGCTTTGTGAGTTATAACTACTGTACCGACGCTACAACACAAGCAAACTTCTAAACGCGTCGCTAAACTCATCAACCTACAGTATACGGAAGTTACGACACTGAAATGTCAAATGAACGCCACATTTCAGAGACACCGTTTGCAGTGCAAAAGGCCACACTGTCAAGTTGACATTAACTGTGTGCTAGGGAGCGCTCAATGGGAAGGGAATTGTTTTTCACAGCCTGGAGGTCCAATCACCCAAAAGTCTCTATTCCATTTGTGTGTGTGTGTGTGAGCAAGAGATATCCAATGTATATGAATGTCTTTGATGGGCATGATGTCTATGAATCTGTAGACGCCGTAGAGGCCAAGATGAATATTTGTAACATGTATCTGTAGGTCAGTTTACATGCATATATTGAGGTGGATGTGAGTGTGTGTGCGGTTATGAGTCAATTGTGTGCATTAGGTCTGTGTGTGTGACTTAATTTGCATTGTGAGACGTTTCCAATGTGACATGTAGCATGCACGGGTAAGTATGTGTACACGCACGCACGCACACACACACACACACGCACACACACACACACACACAGCTGAATTGATGAGCAGCGGCACATCAGCTTGAGATGAACTGGCTCAGAGGCGTCGGGTGGAAAGGATAAACGGGGGAGGAAGGAGGAGGGGAGGAGGAAAGGAATGGGTTAGATGTGCAGTGTGGAGGGGGGGGGGGGGTGGCGGAACTCAATCAGGGCTGGGTCACATGGGTTCAGAGCGGCAATTCAGCGCAGCCGCCACGCTGAAAAATGGGAGGTGACAGTTCATTTTCGCCAGTGAAGGTTTTTGTCGGTCTCACTCGTCGGCTCCCTGGTGGACTGTGTGGTGGTGGCAGCGACGGCAGAAGAGAAGGGACTGGGAACAGGGGGAGGGAGGGAGGGAGCAGGGGGGAGTGAGCCGACCCAGCAGCATGTCAGGCAGGAACAGGCATACAGGAGGAGCAGCAGCGGCAGGGCAGTGACTAGTGACAGTGAAAATACAAGTGGATCAGCCAACAGGGAACAGCTAAGGGGGAATAGCTATAGAGAATGGCCAAGGAGGAATGTCCAAGAGGAACAGTGACGGACAACAGGAGTACGGATCGATCAAGATTCAGCAGTCAAGGCATATGTTATGTCAGTCTTATGACAGAGATATTAAGTATGGTGTTGCTATTAAACCGTTTTTTAATAAAATAAAAAAATGTCAATCATTTAGCAGATGCACTTATCCATAGCAACTTACAGTAGTGAGTGCATGCATTTTCATACTGGTCCCCTGTGGGAATCAAACCAACAACCCTGGCGTTGCACTCACCATGCTCTACCAACTGAGCCACGTAGGACCTGAATATCTAGGACAATGCAAGAGATCACGACACAGTGCATCGCAGACCAGCCATGGCATTTCACGTGACACACTTTCATGTGTGCACACAGAGATTCTGGGGGTTCATTGAACAGGAGAGCGACACACGACTGACAGACATGTGTGTGTGTGTGTGTGTGTTGGCACCTCAGCCCGGTTTGGGGACACGAGCGCGGCCCAGCGGCTCGATTGACACTTGGGTAAATGAGAGACGATAGATGGCGGCGTGCGGTTGAATGGGCCCTAATTTGCATGCTAATTGTGTGATAGCCTGTGGATGACTGTTTTGGTCTGGATCAATGGAGAGACGAGCCGTGGCGGCCAGGGGAGATGACACACACACACACACACATCAGAGGAAGACAGCGTCAACACACTCCGCTATCAACACTCCGCTCTGCCAATCCCAACCAAACAAGAGATATGGAGAGAAGAAGAAAAAAAGAGGCCAGAGAGGTGTTCATGAAATTGGGGTTTGACAGTGTGTGTATTTGGATTGGTTGGGATTTATATATAAAGGTAGGTGTGCGTGTTTAGTGTGTGGGTATGTAAGTGTGTGCGGTTGTGTAGTGTGTGTTTTTACTGTAAGTATATAGCATGCACATTGTTTGCACATATGTGTTTGCAAGCATGTGTTATTTAAAGTGTGTATAAATGTGTATAACACACGCTGAGGCAAAGTGCACAGATTTGCACATTTTCGTTGGAAATACTTAACACTTCGGTCCACTAGCTTTCTGTTGTCGCATGCAGTCGTGCACAAAAGTTTGTGGGGTTTCAATGGATCCAACTGGCATCATCAGTCATGTAGAAATGAAGTGATTTATTGTCTTACAGCTGTCAATACTTGATTATGTTACGCAGAGGCAAGAATGAACCTGTATTTGCTGGTTTAGTGTGAGGGCGTGTGTATGTGTGTGTGTGTGTGTGTGTGTATATTTTTTGTGATAGAGAGATAGCGAGAGACAGAGAAATAGGGAGAGAGAGAGAATAACAGATGTACAGGTAACTGCCAAAATAAAGGAAACACTTGAGTAAATGAGGGATACAAAGTATATTGAATGCAGGTGCTTCCACACAGGTGTGGTTCCTGAGTTAATTAAGCAATTAACATCCCATCATGCTTAGTGTCATGTATAAAATGCCCAGTTGCCATTATTTTGGCTACCATGTTAGTGACTTTATAAGAGGAGTCTCAAAGGAGCATAGGGGGTTTAAAGTGTGTGTGTGTGTGTGTGTGTGTCAGTCACCATATCTCAACCCAATAGAACAATTATGGGAGATTCTGGAGCAACGCCTGAGAATTTATGGAATTTCTTAATGGTTTCATATCACTTCAATATAGTTCCAGACACTTGTAGAATCATTGCCAAGGCGCAATGAAACTGTTCAGGTGCCTTGTAGTGGCCCTATTTAAGACACTTTATGTTGGTGTTTCCTATATTTTGGCAGTTACCTGTATCTCTGGTCTGAACAAGGTCTTCAAATCTCACGTTGGCCCCTTTACTGTAGGTTGAAGGTCACTGGAACCCTTTTCATACCAAAACAAAATGGCCACCCTCTGTTATCCATGTCTTTGGGGACAAAAAGGCACAAGTGTCCAGGTCAATAGGTCATTAGGGTACTCCCTCAATAGACCAAGACCGATACAGTCAGCAGCACCACAGGAAAAAGACAATAAGACAGAGCAGATATTCTCCCACAGCAGGCGTCCATCTTGGGAATTCAAGCACTCCATTACTGCTCAGTCATCTATTGATCAGGATGGGTATTGATGGAGCGAGACAAGAGTTTTGATTTGGACTTCACTTGGACATTCTTCTTCCCAACATGGATGTTGATTATCTTTCCTTTTCATCAGTAGGGAATCTCTGGAGGAGTCTTTCTGCCGAGCTGACCACAGCTCTAGTGATGGTCTTAAACGGAGAGAGAAAAGAGAGAGAGGGGAGGGAGGCCTGATAATATACTGAAAGATGGACTGTTAAGGATGAATCTTAAGGATACATCCCTAAAAGTCTTCTTTGCCTGAAAGATCATTGCAGAGAACCAATCTTTACTTGACCTTTGAATGAGCCTGTGTGCCTTTTGTTCAGTCTGACCCTGGTCATGTGTTTGAATGCTAGTCATTCAAACCCCGATGTTAAACATTGGGGTTTAGCCTGAATACGTGTGTGTTGTATGTGACTTAGTGTGTATATGGGTGTATGTGTGTGGGTGTCAGTTGTAATATCTGTCCCTCTGTCTAACACTGTGGTCGCAATACTGTCTCTCCATTGCAGGACCAACCCTCCTACCTGATGGCCAAAGTCTCCTGTCACACATGCACCAAAAACTGGATTGGATCTCAGACCCATGGCCAGCCAGACCCGCCCTCCTGCCCCCACCCGCACACACACACACACACACACACACACACACACACACACACACACACACACACACACACACACACACACACACACACACACACACACACACACACACACACACACACACACACACACACACAGAGACACACGCACCTTCCTCCTTCGTTTGGGATCCCTCGTAGTCCAGTATGATTTCCCTCCAAGTATTACAGGGTCAGGATTGTTGTGTGGGTCTGGCTGGCCATGGGTCTGGCAATAGCTGAACAGGATCTTGTCACAGCGGGGGCAGGGATGATTCGTCCTCTGGCTTGACGCTACTGTGCTTCAAGGCATGCTCGCTTTCCGGCTGTGTATTCTCTTCTCTCGGCCTCAAAGAGTTGAATTCCGTTGATGATGACCTCCATGAAGATTTGTCAAGGGCATGGATTTTTTTCAGTTATTCGGATTCACATGACATTTCTTGAGGTGTGCTTTGAGGTTGTCACGGAAACATTTTTTCCTGGCCTCCAGGGGCACGGGAACCACCTCCATCTCACCACACACAAACATGCACAGGGTCCTGATAGGTTGCTGCAATGTAAATTGTTGGTGGTGCATTAGTCCTAATGCGTGCTCTCTGTAGGGGCGTTTTGGCAGCAGGCACCTGCTTTAGGGAGGCTGGCCGTGGGTTGCCAGGTTGTCTTGGTGCAGAGCGCCGGAGGAGGACGACACCATTACAGAGCTACAGAGAGACGGTCCTCATTTGCAGGCAGAACCCGTCGAGGTCGGGACCGTGCCGCATCCGTCGCCACGGCAACCCCCGTGTAACGTTGAGAGACGAGCACATTTCCAAACAACCCTGGCCTATCACTCTCTTTCTCCCCTTCGCTCCTTTCGGTGCCTGTCTTGTGTCCTATTTCTTCTTTGTCTCTCGGTCGCGTCGTCATCCTTTCTCTTCACTCCGACTGTATCTTCATACTCTTCTGCAGGGCAGCTTTGGTCAACGAATCGATGTTCCTATTTTGGGTTGTTTCAGTTCATCCACCAATTTCTATAGGCCTATCCTTCTCAACATGGCCATTTCTCTCTTTGTATTTGACTCTTTTCCTCTCATCCCTGTGGGTCCTTCGCTGCCTTCATCTCAATTTTCTTGACTCCCGACCTCCCTCGCTTTGACAACTCCAAATGATAGATAAAAGCAGACACACGCGAGCGCACACGCACACACACACACACACACACACACACACACACACACACACACACACACACACACTCACACACCCCGTTGCCTCCTTCCTTTCCTATCTGTGGCAGAGGGTTGGTGAGGTCACATAGTGAATACCAGTCTCCTCGGCTAGCCCTGATAAGAGAGCCGCAGATATAAATCTGAAGGTAGAGGCCAGAGCAGCAGGTCACTGGAGACTCACACATAGCAAATTGGAGCCTGTGTGAAATTTGGTGTCATAACTGGTAACAATACTGCTCTGATATATTTCCCCTTGCTATTTAATTGCCTCCTTATATGAGCCCCCCCCCCCCCCGCAGACCCACCAGTCAATAAGCCCATTCAAACCTCTTAGCAGGTCTACGATTCAGGCTTACAGTAACTTCCCCTCCCTGTCCAATCTATTATACGGTCATGTATCTGGTTTTGGGGAGTTCTGATACCAAGTCTGTGTCTCAAGTGGCACCTGATTCGCTATATAGTGCATCTGCTTTTGACCAGAGCCCTATGGGCCCAGTAGTGCACTACTTTGACCAGAGCCCTATGGGCTGGTCTCACTGGGTGCCATTTGGGATACAGCCACAGCCTTTGCTGGTGTAATGGTCAGTGAGCAGTTAGGAGTGTGATTGCCATTCCCATGTTAGGGTATACTGGTCGGGGACAGACAGGTCACCCCTTGTGTCCAATCGCTCTCCCCTACTGCTGCAGGGAGTCTGGGCTCTGTGCACTACTGCCTATCTACCATGGGACAGTTCTGTCAGGTAGAGACAGCAGGGAGAGAGAGAGTGGAGGAGAGAGAGCAGGCAGATTGAGGGGAGGGGAAAGTGAGGGGAGCGAGAGAATATGGAGTCAGAGGAAGAGAAGGGGTAGGGGGATGAGAGAGAAAGTGATTTTAGGGCAATGAGAAATAGAGGGAGCAGACAGAAGAGCGGACAGGGGAGCGAGCGTGGGCGGGAGAGAGAAGGACAGGAAGAGAGACGGAGAAAGAGAGGGAAAAAGACAGAGAGAGGGAGAAGAGAGCAGCACTGTAATGGCTCTCGTCTTCTCGCAATCGAATTCTCACCGCTCTGTCGCACAGAGGGACGCTAATTGACAGGCAACCACTTAAGTCTTAATTTTCTTTTAAGATTGCTGGGTAAAAAGAAAGAGAATGGAAGAAAGGATATGAGGGGGGAATTCTAATGAGAGCGAGAGTGTCGGAGACTGGGCTCTTAAATGTGATTTTGCTTCCATTTCCCTCCAGACCCCACACTCTTATTACCATGCATTTGGATCTGGTATGGTAATAGACCACTGACTAAAACAGTAAGACCATACCAAAGGATGCTGTTCAAACCAAATTGGTTACCGGAAGAGCTGGATATACTGTAAAGCTTATCAATGTTATTTTTTTGTGTTACAACGGATTAACTCGTGAAGCAAATAAGATGTTTACAGTGTGAAACAAATATGCACGAGACATTACAGATACACGGACAGGGAGAAAGATGTTTTACCTCAATCCAGGAAGGTCTGGATACCTTTCAATTGAATACGATCTCTCTCTCTCTCTCTCTCTCTCTCTCTCCCTCTCACACACACACACACTCCCTCCCTCTCACACACTCTCTCTCTCACACACACACACACACACACACACACACACACACACACACACACACACACACACACACACACACACACACACACACACACACACACACACACACACACACACACACCTGCAAGGATGTCACAAGAAATACCTGTATAAAATACCCCCATCCCACACCCCATGCAAAGATGTATTTGTGATTGTACAATCTTAGGGTCACAGGTAAAGATGACAAAGACAGTATTCAAAAGAGAGTTGACAAAATATTGTAAGACAGTTCATTGTCTCTCTTTCAGAGGCCTCAACTTCAGTGTGAAAAGGCCACCACACATTTTATAATTATAGTAGTGAAGTAACAAACCCATCCTGTGTAAAGTGTAAGGATGTTTATTGTCTAGTAGTGACACAACGGCCCCAGTGGTGGTAAGCTGTATTACTGCTAGGCTACTTCCCCTTTAAATCTCTCCAGCCCTCTGCTTCTCTCAAGCCTGTTACCCTCCCATTAGTAGGCTCACAGACAGGACCCAGGTCACAGACAGTGAAGCTCGCCCCCTAGTGGCTAAGACATGGCACTCCAAGATGCTGTGGACTAAATCTGTTGGGGCAGGATTGGCTCAGCCAGCACAGACTGAAGCAGAGAGGAACTGGAGTCGAATAGAAAACAATGGGCCAGTGAGATCCCAGCCCTGGCTGTTGACCTCTATCTATTACTCTACCTTAGAAAACTCTTGTCTCTAAAACTCTCCAATACTAAAAAGAATGACCCGCGGAATGATAACATCAAATGGAAAAATCCTTAATTACTAATATCCTTAAGGAATTTTGATTACTTCATTATTAAATCAAAATGTTATTTGCCACGTGCTCCGAATACAACAGGTTTGAAATGCTTCACCCTGAAACGCTTACCTACAAGCCCTTAACCAACAATACAGTTCAAGAAAGAGTTAAGAAAATATTTATAAATAAAGTAAAAATGGTCAAATAAAAAGTACCATTATAAAAATTAATAACGAGGCTATATACAGGGAGTACCGGTACTGAGTCAACGTGCAGGTTAGTCAAGTTGTTTTGTACATGTAGGAAGGGCTAAAGACTACATACTGTAGTTGGTTCATTTTCACATTTGAATTCATGAAAAAAAAAAATTTTCAAAGTGACACTGCTTTTCACTCCGATATAAACAATGTCCCTTTGACTCTGTTACAGAGGGTCTTGAAGTTGTCCCAAACACAGAGAAATAAACGAAAGGCCTCTTTCAGGGTCTGTATCAGTGTGTGAGAGAGGGGGATTGTGTGAGTGTTTATGGCTTGGTGGGGATATACCACTCCTTTATCAGGCTGTTTTGGAGACCCAAGCAGTTTAGGCAGCATTTTATCTCCCTCAGGCCTCTTCTGCCCCCTCGTAACGCAGATATGATATCTGGGCCATATCAGTTAGTGCCCCCCTACCCTCCCTCCTTAACTCTATTTAACCACCCCTCATCCAGCCTCTTCTGATTCTGACAAGGCCTCTGCGTCGTAGGTGCAAAGCCGTGCACTCGGCGACAGCCCACAAAGAGAGCCAAAAGGGTTATGGCTCTTACCTTGTTGCAGAACCTCCCCCTCTCTTCCTAGACCCTCAACCTCTCGCCGAGGCCACCCATGCCGCCATGGCCAGTTGCCGTGGAGACCATGACGTTATCACTGGGCACTAACGGCAGCCTTTCAAACCCTCTCAGCTCCAACCTGAAAACGAGGCCTTCACCGATAACGGAAAAATATAAACAGGGCAAGCAGCCAAGAGAGGTGGAGGTCGTGAAACCGAGTGCTTCCTCTGAAATGGCTGAGGTTGAATGGTGCACTGTGAGGGCACAGCTCTGACTGAGCAGATTGGTCAGGTAGGGAATATGGGTCAGTGGAATCTGGGTCAACTAGGGTACAGTGGAGCTGGCACAAAAGTGCTCAAGACATTGTGAGTGCTGTGGAATTACCAACTAACTACCAATCGTGTCAAGTCACAGAACGGCTGAATATGCTGAATTGAAAATGGCCTCGAGCTCAGCCTCATTACAATAATCAATTGGTCCAACCACTGCACTGTCATACAAAATACATCTTCCAATTCAGAGCGCAGCAGTCCCCTACTGCATCAGCTAAACAAAGCAAACAATCATTAAGCGGTAATCAGGGCTGGAATATGGCGTCTGCGGTCAGATAGGTCAGTTTACATTGCATTAAACCCACCTCTTTATCTGCGTGCTGCATCGTTGACACAACAGATATGGTGGAGAAAGCTTATCCCTCTGCAAAGCTTACGTTATCAAGAGCAAAGCTATTACTCCTCACTGATCAGCTACCGATTGACAATACGGTAGTTAGACAGGGTTCACCACACCTGTTAAAGGTTCACACAGGTTCCTGTTCGGTGACAAGGATACTGATTAGGCATGGTGTTGCCACCCAAATGGGCCTAACCTATAAATAATAAGCAGGTATTGCCGCAGTTCTAGTCAACCACTACAAGACTCAAACCGTTTGACATGTGACAACACCACACAAAAGAGAAATTCTTCGGGTTTGCTGCCGTTTCCCAAAAAAAATAAAAAATAAACATTGGTTAAGTGACATGCAAATGAGTATCGGCTGTTCGATCTGCCAGAAAAGGGGGAGCACAACGTGAACTCTCCATCTGCAGTGACTACGCGGTGATGCATTCGCACCAGAGTCGCCCTTTGTTCTCAGTTTCTATCGGTGTGTCTGCCGGTCATCCGCAGACACACAGTGAAGACTAATCCACGCAGCTTCGCCTCGAGCGGCTAAAAGGATGTTTGTTTTTGCTAACCCGCTACTGGGAAACAACTCCCCGTGCCAATGTTTACGCTGAGAAAAGCCTTGTCTGCCACGCCCTGTGCCCTGAAGGGAATGAGAAGAGGAGGCTCCTGTTGGTGTATCTGTCTGACAGGAGAAAGAAAAGAGGGTGGAAAAAAAAAAACAGCACCTGATTTTTCTCGCTCTCCTTTCTGTCCGTCATCAGGTGTCAAATCAACGTCACGTCCCTCGCTGCTTTATCTCCAGCGCTGAGTGGCAGATACTTGGCGGTTAGCCCCAGACAGTGTCTGCCACAGCAGTGGTGTGATCCCTGGGCCAATGTCCCTCAGGGAGAAAGGAAATGGCTGCCGGTTGGCGTTAGCGCCCAGGAGGGCGTCAGTGCAGGGTCTACGGGGGTTTAGAGAGGAGATGAAGAACGGTCAATTGGGAGCCCACAGTCATGTCATGCTTAATAAAATGGTGCTGCGACTCAGTGTGTGTGTGTCGCAAAAACCTAATGGTCCTGTCGGTTTAAGAATTCGGACACTGTTTTTTAAATTTCTTTTAAAGCTACCTGTAGATGTTGCAGAGTAAAATCACAAAGATAGTAATATCAAGTCACAATAGGTAGCCTATGAAACCCATCTAGGACACTGACTTAGCACATTTTTGTAAAAAAAAGGATAAAAAGCCGTTTGACCACAAGACTAATTTGCGATTTGTGCACGTGAAAGGAACATTGCAAGGTCAAGCATTTAAGCCAGACCAGGTTTAGTGGCAGAGAGCATACACTGAGCCTGAGGGAGACTCTTTAAGTTGTCTCTGTCATTGTGTCCAACATGTCATGGCGCACGGTGTCAACGGGCTTCTCAGACACCGAGCACAGAGTGCACAGCCCCGTGAGTGTGTGTGTGTGTCTGGTCTTGGTTTAGGTGCCTGGGTGAACGGTTCAGATGTCAACAGGTTTCCCTCAGCTCCTGGTCATTAGCCTAAGCGTTGTCTTAACCTCAGGCCATGCATGCTCTTGATCTAGCTCAGACAGGCTAACGTGATCGCAACAGGATTGTTTATTTCTAAGCCTGGAGTTGCACCTGTAGTTGTCGGTCACCCTAGCCATCCATGTTTATGATCACTATACAGTATTTTGCAGTTGTAGTTGTAGTCCACCCAGTTGTAGTTCTAGTTCACCTGTAGGCCTAGTTGTAGTCCACCCAGTTGTCGTTCTAGTTCACCTGTAGGCCTAGTTGTAGTACACCCATTTGTAGTTCTATTTCACCTGTAGGCCTAGTTGTAGTCCACCCAGTTGTCGTTCTAGTTCACCTGTAGGCCTAGTTGTAGTCCACCCATTTGTAGTTCTATTTCACAAGTAAGCAGAGTTGTAGGTCACCCTAGCCATCTGTGTTCATGGTATTTTCCTGACCATTGGACCTGACCTGGGACAACCTCATGTTCTTAGCATCCAATCTTCAGTTATTTAAAAAATAATAAATAATGAAAGGTGCCGTATTGCTAGATAGACAACATCCGATTAACAATACTAAATAATCAACCACAAATAGACCAGACAAAGCAAAAATATAAACACAACATGTAAAGTGTTGGTACCATGCTCTATGAGTTGAAATAATAGATCACAGAAACTTTCCATACGCACAAAAAGGTTATTTCTCTCAAATTTTGTGGATAAATTTGTTTACATCCCTGTTAGTGAGCATTTCTCCTTTGCCAAGATAATCCATCGACCTGACATCCACCTGTGGCATATCAAGAAGCTGATTAAACAGCATGATCATTACACAGGTGCACCTTGTGCTGGGGACAATAAAAGGCCACTCTAAAATGTGCAGTTTTGTCACACAATACAATGCCACAGATGTCTCAAGTTTTGAGGGAGCGTGCAATTAGCATGCTGACTGCAGGAATGTCCATCATAGCTGTTGCCAGAAAATGCAATGTTAATTTCTCTACCATAAGCCGCCTCCAACGTTATTTTTGAGAATTTGGCAGTATATCCAACAGGCCTCACAACAGCATGCCATGTGTACCACGCCAGCCCAGGACCTCCACATCCGGCTTCTTCACCTGCGGGGACTGTCTGAGACCAGCCACCCTGAAAGCTAATGAAATTGAGAAGTACTTATGTCTGTAATAAAGCCATTTTGGGGGGTAAAACTCCTTGTGCTATTTGCCTCAAATCTACCTGTTCAACCACTAGCTACTATCGATTTTCAAACATTTTGGCTACGGTGAACAGCTTAAAAACAAGTTAGTCTTGTCAATACATAATATTTGACCAGACTTGAGAAGTAGGCCTATACGTATTTTGTTTTCGAGAAAACATTTTGTATATGCTACATGGACTGCGTCAACAGGCTAAACTGTCCTAGTAATAGCTGTGGCCAAATAAGCCAACAAATGGTTCTTCTTATAGGCTAGGCCCACTGAAGGCTCCATTATCCAAATTATTGTGAATATGTTCTCTTTCCATGAAATTCAGTAGTCGATACATGTAATAGGCCTAGAACTATGTGAGAATTCCTATCTGTAGCTTACGTGGCTTTTGGCCTACATCTTAAACAAATAAGAAATCAATGCCATATTAAAGAAAATATATCTCAAGCCATTTTTGACCAGGGAACGAGAATAACTTTGCAAAATGATCTTTCCACCACGTTACACCACAATGGTAAGACAGCGGGGCCCCATTGTCATGGCAGCACAGTGATGGAGTGAGTGTGAGCCTGATCCTGGGTTCACACAGAGTGTGAGGGGAGAGAGAGAGAGAGAGAGAGAGAGAGAGAGAGAGAGAGAGAGAAAGAGAGAGAGAGAGAGAGAGAGAGAGAGGGATGGAAGAGAGAAGGCAACACTAGGCAGGCGCTGCCTGGTGGGGGTGGCTCCCAAACCTTCTAGTGACTGATGATCACACTATACACGTAGCCTGCAAAATGAGTTTGCTGAACAGCCTCGTCGAAGCCTGTCTGGCGTGACGCCAATAACACAGCTCAAAACCGCTGCGCTGGGGAAAGAGGCAGATCTGATCCCCATTACGGCTCATGCCATCAGCTTTCAATGAAAGGGTCACCGCAACAAAACTGCCCCTCTCGCCCTCAAGTGTTGTTTTACCACAGCTGTAGATGTTAATGTTAGTCATTTGAGATGGTTCATGTGTCTTCATTTGCAGGTGGACATTGAAATGTAACTGGACGTGGACGCAGGCAATGAATTCATGTCAGCAAAATATCGGGTGAATATAAGCAACGAGTTTTCTTCACTCTTGGCCATCATCTCTTGATGATTGGTTCAATCAGATGTGTTAATGTTAGGCAAAAGCTGACACAATACAGCAACCCTTCTGGGCCGGTGAATAACACGGGTATATGGTATTCTCAGCACTTTCGGCCCACCAGTGCAACAGTATTAGCATGATCTATTCCCAGCCTTTTTAGTGTTGAGGAAGCTCTCGGCGGTACTGCAGGCCGTGTAGGACCCACACAGCAGACGTATCACGGTACATTGTAACCTTGTTTACTCTTCAAATAAAAAAATAGGGACCTAAAGAAGCCACACAGGACTAGTTCTCATTGAATTGCTTGATCTTCATTTGCCTTGGTAAAGGCAGATGGCACACATGGGGATTTGAACACAGCACGTGCCAGACTCCTTGCGATTGGGTAGTTGATCATCACTCAGTTCACTTGAACAATTCGGGAGCCGGTGCAGCTCTGGTCCACTGGGACGGCAAAAGGCTTCATCCCTATAGCATATGGATCGGTTGGACGGTGGATTGGTCACGGTGCCACACCAATTATAAGACAGTCGGTCAGTCAGTCAGTCAGGGGGACATGATGCAGAGGGAGCCGCACTAATCAGCTCTAGGGGAGGACTGTACTGTACCGAGTGCTAGTTCTACACCCGTAGGCAGAGAGGTAGGTCGACCTAGCATAATGGTGGTGTCATTGAATTGTCACCGTCTACCTATACGCCTTGACCTGCTGATATAGACTAATATTGTAGCAAAGAATTAATAGGGATTGTCAACCCCTCTCCCTTGGTCTAAATGAGTATTTTTCAGTTCTGGTCTTGGAGAGCCACAGTGTGCAGGCTTTAGTCCCAGCCCAGGTTGGTGGGCTTGACGATGAGTTGATTTGTGGTCCACGTGGTAGAAGAGGACCTGAGAGGCTACTAAAGATGGACGCCATGCACAATCTGGATGACCGCCACTCGCCTGAGAGGAGGACAATAACGGGAAAGAGGACAGTGGCGTAGATGTGTGTCGGCACGGGGTTTCCCCATCACTGTTTAGCCGGGCCGGCCCTCCCGGTGGCCCTAATTTACCCTGAGTGGGCGTGCATACACCACACCGTTTCCTTTACATTAATCGACAGGCGGAGGTGCCTGCCACGCTCGGCAACGGCAGCGTCGGGAGAGACATAGTAATGGGGGGGGGGGGGTGGGGGAATGTGTGGATGTTATTAAGTCGTCTGACGGGAGGTCCTCAGCTGTTTTGCAGGGATCATCCATCAAAAAGCAGGCACTCTCCTCTTTCCTCTCCTCTCTGTCCTCCTCGTGTCCAACGTTATGCCAACACCTTAGGGCAGAGACACGCTCACAGTTTATAGGAGCGTTAAGGAGACGGTCAGGGACCGCACTGTCAATCCTCCCACAACTCTCTATCTGGAGTGGGCGGCCATTACGGGGCAAGTGGATGAGGCCGAAACGTGGTCTCATTGGCTGCAGTGTGCGCTGCGATAGATAGCGGCTGCTGATGCAAATCGTTGTGCAAACAACGGATGAAAGAGTGGAGGTGTGATTGCTGACATCAAAGTATGGTGTTGTCAATGTCGTGACTTCTCTGAGTTAGGCTAGCACCCACCCACCTTGTGAGCCAGGTCAAGTACCGTTGTCCAATTCGTTTCATGTTTGTTACTCTTCATAGGAGTCAATGTAAACAGGCAAATCAGTTGCTGTGTTTGACCATACCAGGAAGTGGTGCATTTAATGTGAGCTTGGATTAATAGTTTTTACTGTAGGTGTTATATCAAAGGTCAAATAGGGGCTGCTTATATTTGTCCCTAATTTCACACATGTACAAGCGTGTGGTGAAATGGAAATGTTTCTTGTTTGTTTGTTGCATATCTCACATAATCACATTCTATCCTTTTAGTCATGATAGACAATGCTCAACTGCTCTATAAACAAATGATTGCATCTAGCTGGTAGTGCTGAGAATACTCCAAACGGGGCCGTCAATATTAGATATCGATCAAACGAGGAGGAGTTGAGGTATTTGACTTTCCAGGTCCTCAACACAACGTTGAGTCATGGCGATTGGGTTATTCCTGGACCGATCTGAACGAGTGTATACACCGTTTAGTAGACGCTTTCATCCGAAGCCATTTGCAGTCCTCCGTGAATGATTTTGTATGGGCGGTCCACAGGAATCAAACCCACTACCCTGGCGTTACACGCGCCGTGGTGTATGAACTGAGCTACATAATGAAGTCACACGTTTACCGCTCACCTTGGGCGATGAATCATCACATTCATTCTGACTTCTGAATTATGATCCATTAAAAGCAGCCGGCTCTACCTTCCATCCCTCCTTTTTTTTCCCCCAACCCGTCCGTCCACGGGAGCTAAGCGGGAAGAAGAAGAACGACCTTTAATGGAGATTTAGACGGGAGCTCCTCTAAATCCACCGGGAACCCGTCAGGCCCCTTAAACAAATGATGAATACTAACCTTTTTACTCCTCAATAAAAAAGAAATATCAACCGCAATGTAAAACTGTTGAAGTTTAATTACTTTTTAAAATTGTAACTCAAGCCGAGTGGCAGTGATATGGCAGATGGTGGCCCCTGTCATCCCACTGCTGTTGCCACTGCCATATCACACAGAGGGGATTCTCTAGTCTAGTCTATATCATTGCTACACTTACAGTCCTTTTCTCCAAAACAAAATCCATAGCTCAGATTTGTCGAATGTGGCAGAGTCATGTAGTTTCAGAAATGCAAAGATGATCTATCGTGATAGGTTGGATTGGTAGATCATCAGCTAGTATGTGTATCAGTGACTGGGTCTGTACAGCCCATCTATAGTCCCTAGAGCTTCGTTGTCTATTGTTGAACTGTGAAAGGGAAACCAGTCCTACAGGTCCTTGGTATACGGCACAGGGTGCCAAAACTGCCCTAGTGTAACGACAGCCCAGACATTTTGTTCAACCAAGATGCTAGTTTATGGCATTTGACATTTCGACATTGTTCAGTGAGAATAGCCCTCTCCGTCTCTCATGTCAGGTCTCGCTGTTCAAAGCATAGATTTCTATCACTGCTCAGTGATATTTGTCGCAATTTGACACACTGTCTTGAGTTTCTTCCTACACACTTGCTGTCTGGTTCCTCGGCTGTCCCCATAGGAGAACCCTTTTTGGTTCCTGGTAGAAACCTTTTGGTGCCCCCATTTAGAACCATTTTGGGTTCCCTGTAGAACCCTCTTTAGAAAGGGTTCTACATTTGAACCCCAAAAAGTTCTACCTGGAAACAGAAGGGTTCTGCTTACAGCCAAAAAGGGTTCTTCAACGGGTTCTCCTATGGGGACAGCCGAAGAACCCTTTTAGGTTCTAGATAGCACCTTTCTTTTCTAAGCGTGTATTCCTATTCCCATATGTTTCTGTTGTACAGTATGTTGTGAAACGTGTAAATCCTGATATGCTAATGTTAATGATAGTACACAAATTTAACAGAGGGCCAAAAGGAAGGGGAAGACCATTACAAACTATGCATTTATATCTTTGTATGTCATTCTCCTCATTGAACCTCTAACGGTACTTGCTGCGTGGTCGCTGAGTTCCGCAAAGGAAACCAAAGGAAGGCAGTGGTGCATGTTGGGAGTTGCTTGTCTGGGGAAGAGATCATTCCTGTATGGCAATTATTAATTCCTGTGAATGTGAATGTCTCAGTTGGTAGAACATTGTGCTTGCACTGCCACGGTTTTGGGTTTGATTCCAGGGGCCACCCGTAACGTAAAAATGTATGCACGCGTGGCTGTGTAGCCCTTTGGATAAATGCGTGTACATTATTATACATATCATTACATATTCATTGCAATGACAGCTTGATAGACTCCAGACCGAAGAGAACAGACAGTAGATTTACATTTGGAACCTTCACCTTGGCTTAAGACTGGCTTCGAAGTGCTCTAAATCCTCAACGGTTTAGATTAGAATGAGATTGAACAATGGCCATTATTTCTGCTATTCTGCACACCGTATGTTCCTGCTATTATGAGATGACTTTAGGCTCAGAGTCAAGACAATTTAAGGGGGGTCAGATGTAACCGCAACCACTTGAGCGGGAGTGACTCCAGGTATGCAACACCAGTTCGGTGTCTGGCCAGAAAGTGCTTGGTAATTGGAATTGGAAAGCCCCTATTATATAAGGCCTTTATCAATGTTTAAAAAATCCTCTTCCTCTGTCACTGGAGTTTCTCAATGTCTTTCTTGGAATGTGAAATCCCTCATTCTTTACAGTCCTGGTTCCAGCAGCAGTCCAAATATATGTGGTCAATTGAAGTGTATGGTTGCCATGTACCTCAATGAGGGTACAGCTTGGTGTTTGACGCAGGCAGTGTATTACTTGCCGCTCTGGCATCATTTGATACCTCCTGGTGACTGCATGTCCTCAAATGACATGCATAGGATACTAGGCCTTGTTAAGGCCAGGAAACTACGTACACGTGAGAAAGAGAGAGAGAGCAGCATCAGGCAGACAGGCAGCCTGCCCGGCCTCTTAGCTTTATCAGCTGTGTCCTCTCTCACACTTACACCCTTCACACCTCACCCTATGTGGCTCCCCGGGCCTGGAATTTCACCCGCTGTTGAACCTTGTTTGCCCTCTACGTTTAACCAGGTTAAAACGCATCTCTGTCAAACGGATGATACATCTGTCGTATGGGAAGCCATCTTATGACAACTGACTTTACTGTATGACAACTGGTTTTACTGTATGACAAATGGTTTTACTGTATGACAACTGACTTTACTGTATGACAACTGACTTTACTGTATGACAACTGGTTTTACTGTATGACAACTGACTTTACTGTATGACAACTGGTTTTACTGTATGCCAACTGGTTTTACTGTATGACAACTGGTTTTACTGTATGACAACTGACTTTACTGTATGACAACTGGTTTTATTGTATGACACAAACAGTTGTTAAGGTAAGCTAACCATGAATTGTTTAGTCTGATAGTTTTTCAGGTCAGCTCAGGGGTGAAAGTAAGGCGGTACGGTCCGGTACGGCGTCTCTGTAAAATAAATAGTTGGGGGTATTTTTTAAATATTTTTTATTTTTTTAAATTTTATTTATTTGTTATTTTACCAGGTAAGTTGACTGAGAACACGTTCTCATTTACAGTAACGACCTAGGAAATAGTTACAGGGGAGAGGAGGGGGGATGAATGAGCCAATTGTAAACTGGGTGTAACGCTTGTCATCTGGGGAAGGAGAGGAGGACCAAGGTGCAGAGTGGTAAGTGTTCATATTATTTAAAGAAATATGCAACACTAGACAAAACAACAAACACGACAAACAAACAGTCCTGAAAGGTGAACCAAAAACACTAAACAGGAAACAACCACCCACCAAAACACAATGGAAAACAGGCTACCTAAATATGGTTTTCAATCAGGGACAACGATTGACAGCTGCCTCTGATTGAGAACCATACCAGGCCAAACACAGAAATAGAAAATCATAGACAAACTAACATAGACAACCCACCCAACTCACGCCCTGACCATACTAAAACAAAAGACAAAACAAAGGAACTAAGGTCAGAACGTGACACTGGGGATTATTAGGTGACCGTGATGGTTTGAGGACCAGATTGTGAATTTAGGCAGGACACCGGGGTTAACACCTCTACTCTTACAATAAGTGCCAAGGGATCTTTAAGGACCTCAGAGAGTCAGGTCACCCCTTGTAACGTCCCATCCAAAAGACGGCCCCCTACACAGGGTTAGTGTCCCCAATCCCTGCCCTGGGGCATTGAAATATTTTTTAGACCAGAGGAAAGAGTGCCTCCTACTGGCCCTCCAACACCACTTCCATATGCTATACGGTATGCTACACCGTTAGGTAAATTACGAGCCTATCACAACAAATCAAACTAAATGTCAAGAAAACCACAGGCTATTACACCACTTTCTATCATTACTGCATGTCAGAGCCATGGAAAATGAGCGGATGGACTTTAAAACAATGGCATAGCCTACGAAATGCGATGTGGTTCGACAAGAACACTGACATTTTGCCAAGGCAGAGATGAGTGGCCGACACTTGCACGCAGACGCACGCAGACGCACGCAGACACATACATTCTGGCCTAATGACAATTGTCAAACTCCATTACAGATGTCTCTTTCCATTCTCCACTGTTTGGAGGCTGGTAATATGTTGAGAGTGGATGAACGTGCGCTTGGGAGCCTAGGAGACCCTAAAGGATACCTTTGGAGGGATTATTTGACAATCAGATGGAAACATCATGACTGGTTGTGTTAAATGCCACAATAAAATGGAATTTTAAATGACAAATCTTTACGACTAAGGCCCACAGAGATCCTATTGAATTAATAAGGATTCTATATGTAATTCTATAATTAAGGTCATAAAATGTTTTGGTGCAAGCACATGCGCATATAAGAGGTCCCGTACCGGGAAGAAATGAATTCAACTTTCACCCCTGGGTAAACTAGAGGCTGGCTGGTTGGCTGAATTGGCAGGGCGGTGAGGTGGGTAACATCAATGCAGAGATTAGGACTTTCTTTATTCACACATACAGTACCAGTCAAAAGTTTGGACACACCTACTCATTCCAGGGTTCTTCTTCATTTGTACTATTTTCTACATTTCTATAATAGTAGTGGACACATCAAAACTGTGTTATAAAACATAAACAAGTATTTCGGTCGTGCTGTCCGTTCCAGCCTTTCCAGCCACTCATACTCTTGCTTGAGCGAGCGACATTAAATGGAGTTATCAGCGCCAATAGAAGGCGGCTCTAGAGAATGAGTTGCTGAAGGAGCATGTGTGTTATCCTCCTCTGGAAATAATGTAGCTACAGTGCGCTCGTCTGGTATTTCGTTGCAGTTGGCAAAGACAGTAGTCACATCCATGTGAGTTCTGGTTTAGATCAGGCTAATTTTAACCCAAGTAGGTCGGTGAAGTCATCTCCCCCACCCCCTTCTCTCACACAGACACACACACAGACACACACACATGGCACACACACGGGGCACACACACAGCTTTCTAGGGTAAAATATGTGTTTTCTAATTAGTCATCTGCAGAGAATGTTTGTGTTCAATATGTTTCCCTCAGTCAGTTCAAGGCCCTTAATGAGCTAGTAACATGACAGTATTTAAATCCTACAGGGTTGCCCTCATTCTATCTACCTCCTTTACTAACAATGCCCAACCGTTCTATCGCTTGCTCTCTCTCTCTCGCTCTCTCTCTCGCTCTCTCTCTGTCTCCCACTATCTCTCTCTTTGTCTCTGTCTGTTTATCCATTTCCTTATTTTATCCATCTATTTTTCTTCTATCATTTATTTCCCCCTTCCTCATTCTCATTCACCCTCGATCCATTTTGGATCTTAAACATTAGGCCTAACTTGTAAAACACTCTTTAATTCCGTCTCTTTCGCAGGGATCTGCATCTCAGTGAACCATCACCCTCTCTAGCATCTCACCCACCCCTTGCAGTCAAGCAGTATTTGTGTGTTAGAACAGTACAGCGAGCGGAACAGAGCGTCGCTGGTTTAAATCGCAAGTCTGATGGGAAACAAATTGAGTGGGATTCTAGGTAGGCAGGGGCGGCAGGGCAGCCTAGTGGTTAGAGCGTTGGACTAGTAACTGAAAGGTTGCAAGTTTGAATCCCAGAGCTGGCAAGGAACAAATCTGTCGTTCTGCCCTTGAGCAAGGCAGTTAACCCACTGTTCCTAGGCCGTCATTGATAATAAGAATCTGTTCTTAACTGACTTGCCTAGTTAAATAAAGGTAAAATAAAAAAGTAGGTATCAGATGCCATCTCCTGCTGTTGTTCCCTTGAGCAATGCTCTTAATTCCTAAAAATTGAAGCACAGATTTCTACTTTACCACACAGACTTACTTCACCTAGCCAAGCCCCACGCCACCACTGTCCCCACCACCCAAAAATCTCCCTCATGGACTGTCTCCGTCCTAAAACAAATGGAGAAGTGCCTCAGTGACAGGTTTACAGCCATCAAGTACAGCAGGACATATGTTCCTCTCTACTTTCCAGGGTCTGAGAATACCTTATTTTACAGCCAAAGGCAATAGAGGGTTTATCTTAATCTAGATTATATTACCTCCAATCTAGATTATATGACCCTCCAGCGCCACCTCTGTACAACTGGGGGTGCATTAGAATAGGAGTTACGGTTGTTATAAGAATGATACCATCTTTGTTTAAACTGATGATGTACTTGTCTGTTCATGTGATGTACTTTGTCACGTTTTATGTTTTGTGTGGGCCCCCAGGAAGAGTAGCTGCTGCTTTAGCAGTAGCTAAAGGGGATGCCAAAAAAAAGAACATATTTGTTTAAACTGTCGTTGTTAGATTGGGTTGAGTTTGTAGCCAATAAGCAAAAGATGTCTTAGGATTTAGATTTCTCTGTTTTCCTAGACTGACAAGATATTGAGATGTTGAAAGGGGGATGCTCGGACGTGGGTCCCATGCATCCCAACTGTACATGTAGGAATAGAGGTGTGTGTTTGTGTATGACCATACTTTAGGGCCTTCATACCCCTTGATTTGTTTCACATTTTGTTGTGTTGCAGCCTGAATTCATAATGGATTAAATTGAGTTTCTCTCTCTCACCCAACTACACACAATTTCCCATAATGATGAAGTGAAAACATGTTTTTAGACATTTATTGAACATTTGTTGAAAATTAAATACAAAAATATCTATTTGATATAAGTATTCACACCCCTGAGTCAATATTTTGACCACCTTTGGTGGTGATTCTTTCTGGGTTAATCGCTAAGAGCTTTGCACACCTGGATTGTACAATATTTGCACATTATTATTTTTTTAATTCTTAAAACTGTTAAGTTGGCTGTTGATCATTTCTAGACATTCATTTTCAAGTCTTGACATAGATTTGGAAGACTATATAAGTCAAAACTGTAACTAGGCCACTCAGGACCATTAAATGTTGTCTTGGTAAGACATTCCAGTGTATATTTGCCCTTGTGTTTTAGGTGATTGTCCTGCTGAAATGTGAATTTGTCTCCCAGTGTCAGTTGGCAAGCAGACAACCAGGATTTCCTCTAGAATTTTCTGTGCTTAACTCTATTGTTTATTTTTATCCTGAAAAATTCCTTAGTCCTTGCCGATGACAAGCATACCCATAACATGATGCATGTGTTGTGTTCAAAAAACATAATTCCACTTTTACATTATGTGGTATTGTGTGTAGATCAGTGACACCAAATCTCAATTTAATCCATTTTCAATCCAGGCTCTAACACAACAAAATGTGCAAAAAGTCAAGGGGTGTGAATACTTTCTGAAGGCACTGCATATTAAGCAGCTCTTTACAGCCAAACTCCCTGTAGGGAAAATTAGTGGGTCGGTGGGACTGAGGCCCAGTTCCCCTCAACCAGACCGTGTCCTGCTCCATTGCAGATATAAAGAAAGATGAAAGATTGGTGAGAGAGAAGTAGAGAGAGAGAGAGAATGCCTTCCAAAACCAAAACCCTCCACATGACTGACAGAAATGTATGTACGGCACAGCGTCGGCCGTGAGTGATGGCGCATCACTAAATCACGACACATCCTACCAGACGCTCGCCATGATGCTAGGGTCGTGAATTATCAAGATGCATCATTACACTGAGCGCAACACAGTATCACGGTGTCTGCCAAATTACGTCTGAGCGACGAGCTTATCTTATTAATTAATCATGCTAATATTTACGTCCTCAACCGCGGTTGTTTTTTGTTGTTGTTCTGAGTCGAAGCAACCCGTGTAGTACAACACCCATTCACCACAACCCCAGATGTTCATTCCCGTAAAAAAAATATATATATATAAAACACTTTTTGTATCGAGATTTGTCCTCACCACAAGATGAATGAAGAAGTTTGAGGTTTAATGCTCCCATGCCTAGCATCTATTTTCGGTCTTGTGCTCTGGGAGCCACGGAGATAGATTTTGTCACAGAGCAGATGTTGTGTTGTGTAGTGCAGCTTTATGAGATGCAATGTCAATCAAGGGCTTCTGGTGGGGTGCGGGGAGGTAGGGGGACAGCTATGGGGGAGGAGAGGTACATACACTGAGCAAAAATATAAACTCAAAATGTAACAATTTCAACGATTTTACAGAGTTACAGTTCATTTAAGGAAATCAATCAATTTCAATAAATTCATTAGGCCCTAATGAAGGGGCACAGCTATGGGTGGGCCCGGGAGGCCATAGGCCCACCCACTTGGGAGCCAGGCCCAGCCAATCAGAATTAGATTTTCCCCACAAAAGGGCTTCATTACAGACACAAATACTCCTCAGTTAAATCAGCTGTCTGGGTGGCTGTCTCAGACGATCCTACAGGTGAAAAAGATGGATGTGGAGTTCCTGGGCTGGCTTGGTTACACGTGGTCTGCGGTTGTGAGGTCGGTTGGACATAATGCCAAATTCTCTACAATGACATTGGAGGTGGCTTATGGTAGAGAAATGAACATTAAATTCTCTGACAACAGCTCTGGTAGACATTCCTGCCATCAGGATGCCAATTGCATGCTCCCTCAACTTGAGACATTGTCTCATTGTGTTGTGTGACAAAACTGCACATTTTACAGTGGCCTTTTATTGTCCCCCAGAACAAGGTGCACCTATGTAATGTTCATGCTGATTATCTTGGTGAAAGATACATATTGACTAACAGGGATTTAAACAATTTTTGGGATATTTTATGTCAGCTCATGAAACATGGGACTAACGCTTTACATGTTATCTTTATATTTTTGTTCAGTATAGTTGACCTACTCCCATGCACTGGGCCAAAACACCTCAGTTAAACTGCCTCTAGTGGTTCAGAATGCTTGTTACCAGGGTCGGGGGTTACGGGTTTATGGATTGGAAATTGAACATTTTCGGTGAAGATTTGTTCTCCTCTTCAACGTTGGTTGTTTTTATATTGACTGTGTAAGTAGGATGGGCCTCAAGCCCTGGTGGTTTGGGTCTCATTCAGTGTTTAATCCTAGTTTTATCATGGATTCTCTTAACAATGTGTATCATTTCTCATGGAAATAACCATAAAGTGTGTATGTATGTGGTGTGTGTGTGTGGTGTGTGTGGTGTGTGTATATGTATGCATGGTGTGGTTTTGTTTGAAACCTCCACTTCATCAGTGATGGAGCAGACGAGCTGTCGTCCTCATGACTGTCGTAAATCTGCCTCGCCACATTCCACCCTCCCACCATCAGGCATACCCTACACACACACACACACACACACAAAGACAGCCAGCTAAAGAAACCTTACACACTGCACTGCCCCCCGATGGCCCCGGGAGGTAACAGCAGGTTACTCTGCCCCTCCCCCGCTATCCTCTCATATTTTCTCAGCCTGAGCAGGGGCTCCCTATTGGCTGTGGTGGAGCCACACAGGCACACATGTGCAGACACACACACGCGCGCATGGGAACACACACACACACACGCAGACCTAGAAACTCATACATACACACATACATCTGCAAGGACATGTCACACGAGTAAGAAGCAACTTCCCCGTCTTAGAAGCGCATAGAGTTTCCATCTTTCATCTGTGCGGTGTCACAGCGGCTTGATTGCTCTCCATTGCTCACCATTAGGAAACGGAACGTCATGACAGTTAGCTTGTCTCTCCTTTACATTATTTGGACGATGCAGCTGTGGCAGCATAGTAATCCACCAGGCAGAGCTTTCCATAAGTGGTCTCATTGAAAGAAGCTTGGAGCGCGTGTTGGGGGTCAGAGAGTGCACCACATTACTCTTCAGATGGGGTTCACTGGGGGGTTCTAGAGTTGAGCTGGAAGAAGGGAAATCGGAGTTTGGGTTTTTATATCAAGCCAAATACCTCCAGACCCCCCAAGACTACTACCATCCACAAGTGTGACATTTGGGATTTTTATATCTATTTAGCGGCCTCACGCCACTTATCCGTCATACAGTATTTCTCCTCAACATGCGAAACGCTGTGTCGAGTGAGTACAGTAAGCAGCAAGTGGGTTGAGGAAGGGAGAGAGAGAGCAAATGGAAAGTGCATGTCAGTGCACGGCCCCAACGAGCCCTCCGCGTCACAAACAGACAGGAAACTGCCAATGGAGGTGTTATGAAACGCTGAAATGGATCAAACGACAGTTATCGTCAAATGGAGAGGCATGGCCATATCCATATCAGTAGCGTATTTACAGTAAATGCGTGGCCTTTTGGAGGACTGTATTGTTGTTGTAGTGTTGCACGTTCATTCACTGTGCTGCATATTTTGGATTTCCCTGTTAGACCCCACAGTGGCAGTTGCAGTTCGGGGACTATTGCCATCCTGCCACTAATGAAACTTTCTGTCAACAAGGGCTTGACGTGTAAACGCTGGCATGTCTTTCTACCACACACACGCACACACACACACACACACACACACACACACACACACACACACACACACACACACACACACACACACACACACACACACACACACACACACACACCCCTCAAAACCTGTCCCCCCACGAAAATAGGCGTGAACACTTTTGAAAGCCTGTAAAACAAATGACTTATTTTCTTATTCCGCTATGGCTTGCCCTGGCGAGTCTCTGGCTGCCAAATGTACAAACAAACTGTTTTTTTTCCCCCCGTTCCCTACCTGTTGGAGTCGTGTTGACTCTGTCATGGTCCCTGCAGATGTCTGTGTGTGTAACCAAGGCGTTTCGTTCTGCGGTGCCTGCCATTTCTATGTCTCTGTAAGCGTGTCTTTCAACTCTGGGATAATGAGGGGGGTACAAGTGCTCATTGACCTCCCTTTGAATGACTTCAAACTCCGAAAAAAACACACAGAAAATGAAAAAGCAATTACAATGAATCTATGATGATTGGCTCAAGGCATGGTGTATTGTATTAGCTACGCAAACACCATTCAAGAGGCCGTTTTCCCCGTCTCTTATTAGACAGGTGGATAATAATTACAACCACAGCCTGCTTTACGTTGTGTATAAGTGCACTGTGGCGAAAGATGATTTACGGTGTTGGTGTGGGTAAAATAACTGGAGAGACGGACACAGAAATGTTTAGTGTACATACACCAGTCTGTCTTGGTGGTCACGGGAGTTGGCTTGGACAGTACTGGATGGTGCAAGCCAAAGCTGCTCCATTTTATAAGGATTAGTCATCATAATTATGAATGTGAGCGATTGTGATCCACAGCTACTGTTGGCTTTCGCTGCATGGACTACAAAGGAACTGCACGGGCCTATACCTGCAGGGTTGATCTGAAGTTGCTCATAGGAGATTTGTACACGTGCAAATAGAGCAGGGTCTGTTCACACCTATACGTTTTTTTTAATGGTTTTATTATTTCAAAGTATGAAATGTTCTATGTAGGATACATCTAGTGTGTATTTGTGGAAATTGTATGTCATATTCATGGGTATGACAGTCAACATCCCAGGTCTGTGTAGTTCGTATCAACGTGGAGAGTGCCTAGTAAAGGATGTACGGTCACTGGCACAGTCAGGTGATGTAATGTGACTCGCAACTTGAATATCGCTCATTCATAATGACGCTGGGGCCTGGATGAGGCAAAAGCTTAACACATCACGCAGCACAAGGCTGAGAGATGAATTATGGCCTATATGCCATAGGGATCATCAATCTATCCCCTTGTCAAATGCCCTTACATGACATTCACTAGGTTATTACTTAATAGAATGTTTCCACATTTTGTCAGTCAGACTTTGTGTCCTGAGTTTTTTTAATCTCTTTGAAATATCCCCCCCAGATTCCAAAATGGCTGCCTTCAAAATGATCTCCCACAGATATGTCTCTCCCAGACCACCCAACATTTGACTGTAGAATAATTACAACATTCTGTCTCAATTCTCTCTCGTCTTTTAATATCCCCTAGGATGAGTACATAAGCACTTTTTGGCTGAAATGTGGAAAACATTTCCCTCTTCAGTCCCACCCTAGGGAAGAGGCTGTCTGAAAAGCATGGTCAGAACCGTTAATCATTAGCATCTAAATGTACTTATCCAATTACAACGAATTCAGTAGTCCCATTCTAAGTCCCCAGGAAAGGAAAGGTGACTAGATTGGGGCCTTCCCGTGGGTTCCCTGAATGCCTCCATGGTACAAACATGAGCCTTGTTCTGTGAAGACGTGGGAAAGTCTGCCTCTCTATCCCTGAGCTAAATATAACCACTGTCTGGATTTTTGTTGTTGTCTCTCTCTCTCTCTGCTCTCTTTTGACATCCATCTTCTTCATGTTTTTAATGTTACTGTGAGACCATAAGTCCTCCAGGCCTCGGCTGACAGATTTGTGTGCTGCCTGGCTTTGGAGATGTGCAGTCTTCTGCCCTCCCTCACGCTCATTCTCCCCCTTCATGCCCCACGACTGCACCCCGATCCAGGGTTCCACATTTACTAGGGCTTTACACTTTACATAGTGTTGTGGAACTTTCAGATAGAAATACACTGTGTAGAACAGACATGCCTCCCTGACATGTATAGTAGGTAAATAATGTCACTTCTATTCTTAGCATGTTTATATCTGCAATGTTCAGTATGTTGTACAGTCTAAAAAGGAAAGCTTCCTGGAGGATCCTTCAGGATAACTTAAGGTTTCAAAATTAAGTGCAGGATCCTTTTTAACCGTATATTATCTGAAGTTGAATTTATGAACCCATTCTTAGCAATCAGTTTGTTTTTTAACCATTGTATACTTAAAGGGTGCTTTGAAGAACCCTTTTCAAAAGAGGGGTTCGCTTTGGAACCAGCAGTGCGTTCGTGAGTAAAGAGGGCTAGTGCGTATAATTCGAAGTTAGTCTGTTGGTCAAAAGACGCTCTGGAAGAGAGAGAGCCTACGGATGGCTGGAGACAGGACAGGTGAGAGACAACTTGCAACGGATCAACGTGAAGGGTGAGTATATGTTAGCTATTTGCTAGCTAAGACAACAGTTAATCAAACTACTATCAAAAAACTTCTAAACAATATGTAATGTACTCTTTTTTTCCCTCAGCTACCCAAGCTACATAGCCTGTAATGTTAGCTGGTAATTGATGTATAATTGCTGGTACGTTTTAGCTAGTTAAAGTTACTGCAACGCTAGCTAACTTCAGCTAGCTAAATTCAATATTGAGAAATGCTAGTCCTCATTTAAGCCCATGATACACTTTCTCACCATCTTCTTCCATCCTCCTTCCTTTCAGACTTTAGTCCCTGTCTTATCCTAACCCTGTTGAGTTAGGCTGTACAGTAAGTTAGAGAGTTTAGGTGCTGTGAAAAACTCAGCCTCCACAAACAGGTAAAGGCGTCCACGTGCTTCTTGGCCAAAACAGTTCGGAAGAGTTTGTGCATATATTATGATGACATTTTGACGTTTTTGTTCGTTTTGTACGTGGGTAAGGGTTTTTTCGGGTGTTGGGTACATACTTTTTTTTCTTGAGGCCTTCAATAAAGCCTTTGTTTCATGCACATTTTTTTCATTGAGAAATACTGCACCAAACATCTTAGTTAGATGTAAAATTCCGAGACAAAGCTCTCCTCATCAAAAACGTTAAAATTAATGACAGATTTCTTGAGTTATTTTAGATTGATTCTGACTATTTTGAGAAAGTGTATACTGGTTATGGCATCTCAAAATGGACAAATGGCACTATTGCTGCTTTTTTTCTTGTTTTTTAAGCAAAGGTCTTATAAGGGAGTACGCGAGCACACTCTTTCGTGGAAAAAGTTCCCAATTGTTATACTTGAGTAAAAGTAAAGATACCTTATAGAAAATGACTCAAGTAAAAGTGAAAGTCACCCAGTAAAATACTACTTCAGTAAAAGGCTAAAAGTATTTGGTTTTAAATATACTTAAGTATCAAAAGTAAATTTAATTGCTAAAATAAACGTAAGTATCAAAAGTATGAATCATTTCAAATTCCGTAAAACCTCTACAAGCCCGCCCCCCCTCTTCAGTAGCTATTACAGTGAAAGAATACCATGCTATAGTTTGAGGAGAGTGCGCAATTATGAACTTGAAAATGTACTAATAAACCAATTATGCACATTTGGGCAGTCTTGATGCAACATTTTTAACAGATATGCAATGGTTCATTGGATCAGTCAAACTTTGCACATACACTGCCATCTAATGGCAAAAATCTAAATTGCGCCTTGGCTGGAATAATACATTATGTCCTTTCTCTTGCTTTTCAAAGATGATGGTACAAAAAAAATACAAAAACATGCACAATTTTTTTCTCTGTATTATCTTTTACCAGATCTACTATGTTATATTCTCCTACATTAATTTCACATTTCCTTTCAAATGGTATCAAGAATATGCATATCCTTGCTTCAGGTCCTGAGCTACAGGCAGTTAGATTTGGGCGTCATTTTAGGCAAAAAAAAGAAGAAAAAAAGGATTGAATCCTTATTAAATTAATCAAACCAGATGGCACCATTTTCTTGTTTTTCAGATGTACAAATAACCAAGAGCACACTTAAACACTCAGACATAATTTACAAACAAACTATGTGTGTTTATTGAGTCCGCTCGATCAGAAGTAGTAGGGATGACCAGGGATGTTCTCTTGATAAGTGTGTGAATTGGACCAATTTCCTGTCCTGCTAAGCATTCATAATATAATGACTACTTTCGGGTGTCAGGGAAAATGTATGGAGTAAAAAGTACATCATTTAAAAAAAAAAAAATGTAGTGAAGTGAAAGTAGTCAAAATTATAGATACCCCCAAAAAACGACTTAAGAAGAACTTTAAAGTATTTTTTACATCACTGCTTTCAGGCTGGTGTGTTGGCGCGGACTGCTTTGCTAGAGTAACTCAACCTCCACAAACAGGTGAGACACACACAACCCAATCAATATTAAACTTGCAACTCTTGATACACTCTCCTACCATCTCTTTCCACGGGCAGATTTTTGTTGTTGTTGAGGGGAAAAGTCGGACGGCCGAAAACAAATTAGAAATATTTTGTAGACGGCAAAATGACCACAGGGAGCCCAAACAGATACATTGTTTGACAGAAATAGAATCATTTCAAACCGTGCTTACATTTGCGTACAATGACATGTGTCTCTCTATTATGCGTGGGAACACATTTAGGTACACATTTCTTAAATTAAAATCACTTGGAGCGGATTTCCTGGTGTTTTTAGTCTATTATGTCCAACAATAAAAACTAATTACATCAACAAACACATTTAATATATACACTAGGTCAGTCAATCTGAAACATTTCAAGAACTTTGAAGGTCTCTTCAAGTGCCGTTGCAAAAACCATCAAGCGCCATGATGAAACTGGGTCTCATGAGGACCTCCACAGGAATGGAAGACACAGAGTTACCTCTGTTGCAGAGGATAAGTTCATTAGAGTTACCAGCCTCAGGAATTGCAGCCCAAATAAATGCTTCACAGAGTTCAAGTAACAGACATCTCAACTGTTCAGAGGAGACCGTATGATTCAGGCCTTCATGGTCGAATTGCTGCAAAGAAACCACTGCTAAAGGTCACCAATAATAAGAAGAGACTTGCTTCGGTCAAGTAGAGAGAATTATTTATTTCAGCTTTTATTTCTTTCATCACATTCCCAGTGGGTCATAAGTTTACACACACTCAATTATTATTTAGTAGCATTTATTTTTAATTGTTTTACTTGGGTCAAACGTTTCAGGTAGTCTTCCACAAGCTTCTCACAATAAGTTGGGTCAATTTTGGCCCATTCCTCCTGACAGAGCTGGTGTAACTGAATCAGGTTTATAGGCCTCCCTGCTTGTACATGCTTTTTCTGTCTGCCCACAAAGTTTCTATAGGGTTGAGGTCAGGGCTTTATGATGACCACTCCAATACCTTGACTTTGTTGTCCTTAAGCGATTTTACCACAACTTTGGAAGTATGCTTGGGGTCATTGTCCATTTGGAAGACCCATTCGCGACCAAGTTTAATATATCCACATCATTTTCCATCCTCATGATGCCATCTATTGCATGAAGTGCACCAGTCCCTCCTGCAGCAAAGCACCCCCACAACATGATGCTGCCACCCCGTGCTTCACGGTTGGGATGGTGTTCTTCGGCTTGCAAGCCTCCCCCTTTTTCCTCCAAACACAACGATGGTCATTATGGCCAAACAGTTCTATTTTTGTTTCATCAGACCAGAGGACATTTCTCCAAAAAGTACGATCTTTGTCCCCATGTGCAGTTACAAACCGTAGTCTGGCTTTCTTTATGGAAGTTTTGGAGCCGTGGCTTCTTCCTTGCTGAGCGGCCTTTCAGGTTATGTCATTATAGGACTCGTTTTACTGTGGATATAGATACTTTTGTACCTGTTTCCTCCAGCATCTTCACAAGGTCCGGTTGTTCTGGGATTGATTTCTACTTCTTGCACCAAAGTACTTTCATCTCTAGGAGACAGAGCGCGTCTCCTTCCTGAGCGGTATGATGGCTGCGTGGTCCCATGGTGTTTATACTTGCGCACTATTGTTTGTACAGATGAACGTGGTACCTTCAGGCATTAGGAAATTGCTCCCAAGGATGAACCCGACTTGTGGAGGTCTACAAATTGTTTTCTCAGGTCTTGGCTGATTTATTTTGATATTCCCATGATGTCAATCAAAGAGGCACTTAGTTTGAAGGTAGGCTTGAAATACATCCACAGGTACACCTCCAATTGACTCAAGTGATGTGAATTATTCTATCAGAAGCTTCTAAAGCCATGATATAATTTTCTGGAATTTTCAAAGTTATATGAAGGCACAGTCAACTTAGTGTATGTGAACTTCTGACCCACTGGAATTATGATACATTGAATTATAAGTGAAATAATCTGTCTGTAAAGAATTGTTGGAAAAATTACTTGTGTCATGCAGAAAGTAGATGTCCTAACCGACTTATCAAAACTATAGTTTGATAACAAGAAATTTGTGGAGTGGTTGAAAAACAAGTTTTAATGACCCCAACCTAAGTGTATGTTAACTTCCGACTTCAACTGTATATATTGCTCAGAAAACTTGGGGGGCCAAATAAAACCAACCGCGGGCCAAATTCGTCCCATGGGCCGCCAGTTAGAGAACCCTGCTCTATCTTATCCTGCCCTTTCCAGTTAAGTGGTGGAGAGTTTGGGAGCTGTGATGGAGAAATGTATCAACCTCCACCAACAGGAAAGACACACACAGACTCACAGACGTTGTTTTCTGCGGAGAGGGACAGGTGAGACCAGAGCGTGAAGCAACACGAGGTCACTTGTAAAAGACAAATTACTCAAATTGGAAACCACTTACAAAGACGGTATACCTTTTTAAAGAGTTCCTCAGGAAAAAGGTTACTGGAGGCACCTTTAGGGGTTCCGCCTGTGTTTCAATATGAGGAACCCCTAAAGGTGCCCATCCTAAATACTATCCAGCTGTCCTGTAGTAGTATGCTGCTGACCCTGGCCATACTGCCCCTACAGGCAGAGGGCAGGGTCAGTATGGCCTGCGTCCCCTCCTCTTCCCTGCTTCAGTTAGTCCTCCCTCTCCCAAGGCCTGGCCTCTGGCTGTATGGGGCAGTCGCAGCCTAAATGGATGTAAAGCCACATTCCCAGAATGTCTACTGACCTTTTTGTCACCAACATGGAGTCCACCTCCACAATTTGATATGATATTTGATAATCAGTGCCTATGTGAACGTAGAAGCAGAGCACGCACACGTGTGTTTTAAACGGTTTGTGTGTGTCCATTCTCTTCGCTCGGAGGCAGACTGTGGAGCGGTGGTGGCAGCCCCCCTGCTCTGTTTGGACAAGTTTGCAAAGCCCAGGGCCCTTTCCGGGTAACACGTCTCAGCCAACGAGACAAATTGTAAGTCAGGGTTCTTTGGGGACATTTGTTTATCCAGTCGGACATAATTCATTTCTCGGCTAATCAACAGGCAGATAACGGTTGAATAATGGAGCGAAAATACTGATCGTATCTAGAAGCTGTTTGGTTAAGCTATTTAGAGGAGAGAAGGGGGGAGAAAAAAAGACTAATGGAGAACGCTGGGGCGCTTGTATCAGTTTTGCAGTAGCAGTCGAAACACATGCCAAGTAAATACAACTGAACGCCACCTGGGCTTGGCGCCTTAAAGACGGACACCCGAGGAAGGTGTCGTGATGGCTTAACAAGCATTTATATCTCTCTCTCTCTCTCACACACACACACACACACACACACACACACACACACACACACACACACACACACACACACACACACACCCACACACACCCACACACACACACACACACACACACACACACACACACACACACACACACACACACACACACACACACACACACACACACACACACACACACAGAGAGAGAGAGCATCCCACACAGAGCATCCCACAGGCACAAACATCCTGTGTACTTGTGGTAGTAGCAACCAACTATCCTCTCCCCATGTTTACTCCCCCGTTTGGTCTTATTGTCTTTTTACTTTCAACTCCATCCAGTACATCACCGAGCTGTTTGGTATCGACAGTGTTCCTCAGTGGCTATCCTTTGTGTGCTGTCATGAAGGGACCAATGGGGTCAGCTCTGGTGCTGTTAATCCCGGGCCTCTACTTTGGGAACAGGGCATCGATGCAAACATGGCGGCCCCCAGTGGAGCACAAAGTATCCAGGAAGGGCAGGAAGGGAGGGAGAGGGCCACCATTAGGACCCTCCACCGCACACTGTAACAAACTCACCAGTAGAGCTCAAGCGTCTTCCTAGACGATGCATCTTCCTTTCAAGGAACTCGGCTCAAACAAATTAGTCTCGCTCTCACCTTTTGAAATGAATTTCTGCCAGAGAGCGATAGCACAATTCCGCCCCCACCACCATTTTCCTCCCTCCCTCACACACACACACACACACACACACACACACACACACACACACACACACACACACACACACACACACACACACACACACACACACACACACACACTTCCCCAGCGAAACAACGATGCGTCTCACAGCACAACAAGCAGCACGAGTCCTATTATAATTCCACGTACCCCCCAGGACCCTGGCAGGCAGCCCCACTAAAGATAAAAAGGTATTTATACATGAGGGTGCTAATTGATGGTGGTCATTACACCTCACAGTGTGTGATTGGTTTCTATAGGAAGAAAGAGCTTATTAGTAGCACTGCGGGCTTGGCCCAATTGAGCGCCCGCGGCTGTGGTGCGTGTGTGTGTTTGTGGGTGGTGGTGATAGTGGTGGGGGAGTGGTGAGTGGTTGCTTGAAGCACCTGATTAATTATTAAACTAGTCTTCTGTCAGAGTCATACTTCAGGTGGGATGCGGTAAAGGCGCGAAGACGGTTTATGTGGCTTCTCTATATAAGCAGGAAGATTCGAGCCGGACAATCGCGCCACAGTCCCACAGTGACCTGGGGATTAAAACGGGGACAGTCTCGAATGTATCGCAAAAGACTTCAAACCTGGTCAAACACATCTTCCTCCCATGTAGTCTACTACTTTAAAAGCCTTGCATGTTATGTTAGGAGGTGCTTGGACAATGTGCATAAGCACAGGTCCCTTTTAGTGGATTGCATGTTGTATTTCACTCCTTTATCTCAGTCCCCTCGAGTCTGTCTTGACTTTTCACCTCATTCGTAGTTAGTTAACCCCCTCTTTTGTAAACATCCAGAAGCAGTCTTGCACGCTGCAGTGCTCCCCACTGGACAGCTGTTTGAACTGCAGCTAACAGGAAATTGCAGCTGTCATCAGCTCCCATAGGGCCATGATCCCTCTAGCGACCATTCACAAGTGAGAACGCGTCCATTGATGAGCTAGCCAAGAAATCTGTGTAGAATTTGGGAGTTGGTTATAATAGAATGATCAACTACAGTATAGGCCTATTCAAACACATGTATCAAACATGTTTGTGGTAGGCCTCTATGCACATGCCTGTACATTTATGTTCAGTGGGCTAAAGCATGAATTTATGGGAATACTATACGTAGTTTTGACATTTATACATACCAATTGCAACTTTGCATCTACACAAAACAAATATAGTGTAGTGTAGCGTGTGCGTGTGCGTGTGCGTGTGTGTGTGTGTGTGTGTGTGTGTGTGTGTGAGTGAGTGAGTGAGTGTGAACACTACAAGCTGCTCTGTGAAAGCTGCACTCCCTGGAGAAAGGTTTTGGTCAGGTGAGGGAGTTGTATGAAGTGTGGTGACTCATGGTTCTGGAATCGGGCGGGGTGACTTTGCCCTAACCACCACACTGTGTGTGAGTGACAGTTGAATGGTGCCCCAGGTAGGTGTACTCCCCCACTCCACCTCTCCTGTGTCAGCACTGTGTTTGCCCTGTCCATATACCTCCATTCTCTGAACTCCACTCACACACGTACACACACACACACACACACACACACACACACACACACACACACACACACACACACACACACACACACACACACACACACACACACACACACACACACACACACACACACACACACACACACACACACACACACACACACAAGCACACACCAATTCCTCCATTCTCTGCACAACTCTCAATAGGAGACCAGAGCAAACAGCTCCGCCATCACCTACAATGGCCATGACCCCAACACTCCCGTACTCATAGTCACAGCCACACCAGCTAGAGAGAGGTACCCTTGAACAGGTTTGATCTGTTACTCCGAAAACACCGCAACTTGTCAAATTAGTGCCTTCTGTGTTTTCTGTGAGTGTTTTCCTTGAGAACTAATTCTGTGACGTTTGTGTTTTCCAGTTTAGCTGTGTTATTTGACCCCTGCTTCGTCTCACTCATTTGTGACAATAGTGCCACGCCGTTCTTTCTTTCTTCAAATACCACCCAAATCACCATGCCAGGGAAACGAGTCTGATGATCTTATTTAGTTGATCAGACAACTCATAATCGTGTGTACATTACAGTACATTCTGTACAGTAGCTGCTTGCTGATGTTCAGCGAGGAGAGCATAATGTAGACATTCACCATTCAGCCGGGCCTTCGGAGCTGTGCACGTATACATACTGGCTCATAGGTGAGTAATGACGCCCTTAAATCTTATAAATGAAAATAAAATGAGATCTAGCCCAGTGGAGCGCAAACGCTGGCGTTGTCTTGGCAATTTCTTAACCGAATAATCACAGCGTGTAAACATAATTTTTTTTTGCTTCCCCGAGCCGTGTCATGTTCATGGTTACAGACGGTAAATAATCCCTAACTTGAAAAAACAGAGCCAACGAGTGAAAAAGCCCTGGATAAAAACAGGCATTCATTCCTCCTTGGAGTTCCCCCTCCTCCTCTCTCCATCCCCGCCATTTCTGCAATTTTCAAACGAATTCATAAAGTTTGGGGTGAACTTTATGAGTTGGAAGTCTTTTTAAATTTTTTATACATATGAATGAACTCCTGTTTGTTTTAAAAACAACATTGGGGGCTCCCTGAGGACATAGCTCGTGAATGATCTCATTGAGCGTGGAGTGGTGTGTAACGACTGCTTGTCCCGGCCTCATGGTTCTGCTTGTCCCGGCCTTATTGTGACAGAAGGGCTTGTTGACCCTGCAGATTAATTTAATTGCGTCTTTTAATACCGTTTACTGTATGGCTAAGTGAGGTGCAAATGGTGGCAAATCTGAAGTGATAACGAGCGTGTTGAAAACTGCCGACTGAACCTCGAGCCCTGCCACTCGGGGATAATAGGAGTTAGGGGTGTGTGGCGAGGCGTTCAGCACCCTGCCAAATACTACCCCCCTTCCCCCCCCCCCTTCCCTTGATATCTTACTCCAATCATAATAAAGAAAACACTGGAACATCAGGATTAAACTGAAACACGTGTGCCTTGTCCTGCCGTCCGTCCGTAGTCTTTCTCCTACCTCTTTCTGTCCTCTTGTTCCTCCCGCTCTCTCTCTCTCTCTCTTTCTCTCCCTCCTTCCCTCCCCCGCTCTCTCTCTCGTCCTTTCAGACACAGCGGCCTCTGCCCAAAAGCTCGCACGGGGCGGCCATATTGCTCAAGGCATCCTCCTGTCCTGTTTTTTTTTCTCTCCCTGAATGATGGTGGCCATCGTTTGTGCTCCTCTTCAGTGTGGAGCTCCCCCCAGAGGTTGCTGCCTGACACTGCAGATTCTACCTCCCCCATCTGGAAACACCACATATTTACATATATTTCAATTCAGATTTTTTTATTGAACCTTTATTTATGCAAGAAAGTCCCATTGAGACCAATGTGTATTCTGCACGGGAGCCCTGCTTCGCAAAGAACAGCAAGCAATACAAAGTACACAATAAGGAATTATTGATACAATGATGTAAATCAAAGGCGGGAGCATAAGAAATAGAAAAGGACAATTATGAAAAACACATTCCTCGGAGAGTTAAAAAAGTGAGAGGAGACATCATCATAGTTTAATATGGAGTAGTTCCATCATTATAATACAAAATGGGCATACAGCATTTCCTTAAAATATATCTAATCTCATTCAGAACATGTCAGATCCTGTGAAAAGAGGAGTCATGCACATACAAAGTGAAGCAGCTTCACAGTGGGCATATTCACAGTGGGCATATTCACAGTGGGCATATTCACAGTGGGCATATTCACAGTGGGCATATTCACAGTGGGCATATTCACAGTGGGCATATTCACAGTGGGCATATTCACAGTGGGCATATTCACAGTGGGCATATTCACAGTGGGCATATTCACAGTGGGCATATTCACAGTGGGCATTCATGTAGTTAGAAACAAAACTCATCCGTCCACTTCCATTGTGTGACCATGAATATGGTCTACTGTTTGGAGGACCTACACTCTTAGAAAAAAGGCTTCCAAAAGGGAGAACCGTTTTCGGTTCCAGGTTGAGCTCTAATTAGGTTCCATGTAGAACCTTCTGTGGAAAGGTTTCTACATGGAACCAAAAACGGTTCTACTTTTTGGAACCCTCCTAGAGTGTACTACTGTAAGAGACATCACATGAACCTGATTCTCAAGTAACCCTCCCATCCCTCCTCCCCCCCTCTGCCCTCAGTGGTGTTTTACTACCCCTGTGTTTATGAGCTGATATTTCTCTTGGGCAAAAGAATCACTGCCAGACATTCACCCCCTCCACTCCGCTCCCATACCCGGCCCTATATCATGTCACGTTGGCTGGCTGTGCACGGTGGGATTCAAGTCCCGTGGGTCATGTCTAAAGTGGGAGTCTCTCTGGCCGTGTCCCACATGGAACTCTATTCCCTTTACAGTGCTCTATTTTTGACTGAGCCCCATCGGGTTACTGTATATATGTAAAACGGTGCCACTTGGGGCGTGTGTTCTTTCTGCCTCCTTTACACTAAACTTAAATCCACCCTGCTCGGCCCGTTAGCCTGGCATGGAGCGTGGGAGGTCACAGACAAAACATTCACAGACTAAAACATACATGGCTTACGCACGTTAACACGTACACGCCTTGATGGCTTGTCAGAGATCTTTGGTCACGGGAACCTACACTGTGATTGACAACTGAGCATTTGAATACGTTTCCTTGACTAGTCGGCGGCATCACATCACAGGCTAGGCAGAATATGTGATTTTACTCTACAGTGTATTTTGATTAAATGAGCTGGTCACGCACAGGAGGTTGGTGGCTCTTTAACTGGGGAGGACGGGCTTGTGTTAATGACTGGAGCGGAATGAGTGGAATGGTATGAAATACATCAAACACGTGGGTTTTCCAGATGTTTGATGCCATTCCATGTATTCTGTCTCTGCCATTATTATGAGCCGGTTTCCCCTCAGCAGCCTCCTGTGTATTCATGCTATACTGCAGTGGTGAACCGTGAGGGCCTTCTAGGCCTCCAGAGAAGGCTTAAGGATTCATACAAAATATATATTTTTAAATGTTTTAATTTATATTTCATCTTTACAATAATGTTAACGATATTCTCTTTAGTTTGTGTTAATACGGGGGGGGGGGGGGGGAGTCGTGGCTCAAGTAGTATTTTTTCCACACTAGCGCTAGTAAGGTTAGTTAGCTTGTGTTATAGTCGTGTGACAATGGTGCAGCAGCTTGTTGTTGACTTGGCCGCGTCATTCTCTTCAAGAATAACTTCCAAACTTAATTTACAAATGATCGTCATCTGGTGAGTGGCACTGTTTGTTTTTGGTGCAGCTCGCCTGCTGTGAGCTGTCTCTTTGAAAACAAAGACTGCGAACGCTTGTTGCGTTTAAACTTTAGATCGTAACATAGTGTGATGAGCGTGATAACATGTATTTGCAATGGGAAGTAATGGCTGGTTTGTTCATTTCATTTTGGAAATGGGATGGTTGTGCGTTTTGCATGGTTCTGACGTCATGGGGCCTGCTGGAGTGAATGGGCTTCTTACTCTTTAACATTGTTATCGTGCTGTGACACTGTTGTTGTTGATAGTGGTGTTAGGCTACCATAGGTTGTGTAAACCGTGTGTTTTTTGTTGTTGTTTCGCTGGTCGCATTATTTTATGCTGTGTGTCACATGTCGTGTCCATGCCGGTTATGTCTCTGCGTGTGCTCAGACCGAAGCGCTGTTTGATTCATTCGTAATGTCACCAAAAAGCATTACTCCTCCTTCACTAGAACTAAAATGGTCCGACTACAGGAGATATAATGTCGGGAGCGTTAACTGATGCTATGTTTTCTGTTTATTGTCGTGATTTTTGAGTTTGATACAACGTATTGGAAGATTTTAGGTCCCTCTGAATGTCCTATAGGCACGGTTCGCCACTGCAATACCTTGTATATTCAACATATCCAAAAATACTAGAATATATAGAATACTATATCCAGTGACAAGTGGTTGGAACAGGTTCAGGGACAGAACAGAAAACCAGAAAATAACTTAATTATACTGCTATTTTAAAGACATGGGAACCGGTTAATAACGTCCTTTTTCATTCCGGAAAATGTAAGTCCCACAGAAAATGCAACAAGGCGCCAAGGCAAAGCCCTGACTCTCTCACTCAGATACGTATTCCAGTGTCTGCCTACCAACTGAAAATCTTTGCCAGTGTGTGTGCAACCTGCCCCTCCATCTCTTAACGCTTAGGCTACTGTAGCCTGTTGACGTTACAAGCGTGATTCAGAAATCAGGGAGCATTTTTTTATTAGAGAAGAATGGATTCACTTTTTCAATGCTAGTTACGGACACTATAACTATCACGTTTCACATTTGATTTATTGACTACAAAAAGGTGAGACGTGGTTTTTGTTCAGGTGCCGCTCTGCACACACAAGCTTGTTAGCTAGCTAGCTAACTAGCTCTGGTCCAAACTATCTTTCGGAAGTTCAAAGCCATTCAAAGTTCCTCCGTAGAAGCCGCACCTCCGTAGGTATAATTCTGTTGGGCCTAATTCAGATCATACATGTCATAACAAGATGCCCAGTGCTTCAAGCCAAGCCTCCTTCCACCCTCTCTCGCTCTTTACCCACCTGCAAAATTTCAGTCACATCTCACACCCTACACTTGTCTGTCCATCGCGCATGTAAACAATTTTCCTGCTCTATAGCAAGCTGCTCTATCCTCACTGTGTCACGTTCGTTGAAATGAGTAGACCAAGGTGCAACGTCAGTAGAAGTTCCACATATAAACCGTAACTTACCAAACAAAACAATAAAGAATAAACTAAACGTGAAGCTACTGGTGTGCACTCAGAACTCTTACTGGTTGGTAGGTGATCAAAAACTTATTGCATGCAATAAAATGCAAATGAATTACTTAAAAATCATACAATGTGATTTTTTGTTTGTTTTAGATTCCGTCTCTCACAGTTGAAGTGTATCTATGATACAAATTACAGACCTCTACATGCTTTGTAAGTAGGAAAACCCGCAAAATCGGCACTGTATCAAATACTGTATATATATATTTCAGAGGTTTAAAGAGGAACAGAAAGGAACAATATAAATCAGTACTTTTTGGGGGGCTCGAACAGATTCAGAACTTTATTTTGCAGGTTTGAACAGTAAAGAAGTAAAGAAATAAAATATGGTTCTGTTCAGAACTAAACTATTGGAAAAGTGAGTCAACTCTCTTGAGTTGGATGCTGAAACACAGCCAATTGGCCCCTCAGTTAAACTCCATCCTAAAATAGAAACCAAGTTTATTTCCAGCTCCAACACTTCCTCCGGGCATGCTTCCTCTCCTTCTTCTGTCCTCTCCTCCGCCTGACCACCTGGTGCCTTGAAACAACGTCAGGCTTGGCTGGCAATGGTCCGTCCGGCAATGACAGAATCACACAGCCCAGGCCTGCACAGAGCTGAGCGGGCCACTCGGCCTGAGCAGTTGGCCGGCCAGTGTAGTGGAATGGAGTGAAAGGCTCTGGAATTTACGTGCTCGCAGGAGTAGTCAGCACTGCATGGAGAATGCAGCCAAAGGTTGTTCCGCTCTCTCCACCCTCGCAGGCGGTGGATCCACTGACGACGGGGGTCTGTGTCTACGTTGTCTTTCTATCAGACACTGCTGCTTTTTAGGGCTTGGTCATTTTGTCAAAGGATGCTTTTTTTTGCCATATTTAGCATGCGCTCTAGTACTCTGTCTCTGCCCCACTTATTTCTCCTTTCTCCTCTCTCTCTCTCTCTCTCGCTCTCTCTCTCTCTCCCTCTCTCTCTGACCATGTGGTTTGCCAACACAGTGTTTCATGGGATGTTTTTTCATAGATGCATGGGCTCACATGGCACCATGTTCTCTTTAAACCATG